>NC_092740.1:157469774-157775323 GCF_047496795.1 Chiloscyllium punctatum
TATAGCGTTCCTCATTCATGGATTATAGTGTTCCTCATTCATGGATTATAGTGTTCCTCACTCATGGATTATAGTGTTCCTCATTCATGGATTATCGTGTTCCTCATTCATGGATTATAGCGTTCCTCATTCATGGATTATAGTGTTCCTCATTCATGGATTATAGCGTTCCTTATTCATGGATTATAGTGTTCCTCATTCATGGATTATAGCGGTCCTCATTCATTGATTATAGTGCTCCTCATTCATGGATTATAGTGTTCCTCACTCATAGATTATAGTGCTCCTCATTCATGGATTATAGCGTTCCTTATTCATGGATTATAGTGTTCCTCATTCATGGATTATAGCGTTCCTCATTCATGGATTATAGTGTTCCTCATTCATGGATTATAGCGTTCCTCATTCATGGATTATAGCGTTCCTCATTCATGGATTATAGCGTTCCTTATTCATGGATTATAGTGTTCCTCATTCATGGATTATAGTGTTCCTCATTCATGGATTATAGCGTTCCTCATTCATGGATTATAGTGTTCATCATTCATGGATTATAGTGTTCCACATTCATGGATTATAGTGTTCCTCATTCATGGATTATAGTGTTCATCATTCATGGATTATAGTGTTCATCATTCATGGATTATAGTGTTCCACATTCATGGATTATAGTGTTCCTCATTCATGGATTATAGTGTTCATCATTCATGGATTATAGTGTTCATCATTCATGGATTATAGTGTTCCTTATTCATGGATTATAGTGTTCCTCATTCATGGATTATAGTGTTCCTCATTCATGGATTATAATGTTCCTCATTCATGGATCATAGTGTTCCTCATTCATGGATTATAGTGTTCCTTATTCATGGATTATAGTGTTCCTCATTCATGGATTATAGTGTTCCTCATTCATGGATTATAGTGTTCCACATTCATGGATTATAGTGTTCCTCACTCATGGATTATAGTGTTCCTCATTCATGGATTATAGTGTTCCTTATTCATGGATTATAATGTTCCTCATTCATGGATTATAGTGTTCCTCATTCATGGATTATAGTGTTCCTCATTCATGGATTATAGTGTTCATCATTCATGGATTATAGTGTTCCTCATTCATGGATTATAGTGTTCCTCATTCATGGATTATAGTGTTCATCATTCATGGATTATAGCTTTCCTCATTCATGGATTATAGTTTTCCTCATTCATGGATTATAGTGTTCCTCATTCATGGATTATAGTGTTCATCATTCATGGATTATAGCTTTCCTCATTCATGGATTATAGTTTTCCTCATTCATGGATTATAGTGTTCATCATTCATGGATTATAGCGTTCCTCATTCATGGATTATAGTGTTCCTCATTCATGGATTATAGTGTTCATCATTCATGGATTATAGTGTTCCTCATTCATGGATTATAGTGTTCCTCATTCATGGATTATAGTGTTCCTCATTCATGGATTATAGTGTTCCTCATTCATGGATTATAGTGTTCCTCATTCATGGATTATAGTGTTCCTCATTCATGGATTATAGTGCCCCTCATTCATGGATTATAGTGTTCCTCATTCATGGATTATAGTGTTCCTTATTCTTGGATTATAGTGTTCCTCATTCATGGATTATAGTGTTCATCATTCATGGATTATAGTGTTCCACATTCATGGATTATAGTGTTCCTCACTCATGGATTATAGTGTTCCTCATTCATGGATTATAGTGTTCCTTATTCATGGATTATAGTGCTCCTCATTCATGGATTATAATGTTCCTCATTCATGGATTATAGTGTTCCTCATTCATGGATTATAGTGTTCCTCATTCATGGATTATAGTGTTCATCATTCATGGATTATAGTGTTCCTCATTCATGGATTATAGTGTTCATCATTCATGGATTATAGTGTTCCTCATTCATGGATTATAGTGTTCCTCATTCATGCATTATAGTGCTCCTCATTCATGGATTATAATGTTCCTCATTCATGGATTATAGAGTTCCTCATTCATGGATTATAGTGTTCCTCATTCATGGATTATAGCGTTCCTCATTCATGGATTATAGTGTTCCTCATTCATGGATTATAGTGTTCATCATTCATGGATTATAGTGTTCCTCATTCATGGATTATAGCGTTCCTCATTCATGGATTATAGTGTTCCTCATTCATGGATTATAGTGTTCATCATTCATGGATTATAGTGTTCCTCATTCATGGATTATAGCGTTCCTCATTCATGGATTATAGTGTTCCTCATTCATGGATTATAGCGTTCCTCATTCATGGATTATAGTGTTCCTCATTCATGGATTATAGCGTTCCTCATTCATGGATTATAGTGTTCCTCATTCATGGATTATAGCGTTCCTTATTCATGGATTATAGTGTTCCTCATTCATGGATTATAGTGTTCCTCATTCATGGATTATAGTGTTCCTTATTCATGGATTATAGTGCTCCTTATTCATGGATTATAGTGTTCATCATTCATGGATTATAGTGTTCCTCATTCATGGATTATAGTGTTCCACATTCATGGATTATAGTGTTCCTCATTCATGGATTATAGTGTTCCTCATTCATGGATTATAGCGTTCCTCATTCATGGATTATAGTGTTCCTTATTCATGGATTATAGTGTTCCTCATTCATGGATTATAGTGTTCCTCATTCATGGATTATAATGTTCCTCATTCATGGATTATAGTGTTCCTCACTCATGGATTATAGTGTTCATCATTCATGGATTATAGTGTTCCACATTCATGGATTATAGTGTTCCTCACTCATGGATTATAGTGTTCCTCATTCATGGATTATAGTGCTCCTCATTCATGGATTATAGTGTTCCTCATTCATGGATTATAATGTTCCTCATTCATGGATTATAGTGTTCCTCATTCATGGATTATAGTGCTCCTCATTCATGGATTATAGTGTTCCTCATTCATGGATTATAGTGTTCCTCATTCATGGATTATAGTGTTCCTCACTCATGGATTATAGCGTTCCTCATTCATGGATTATAGTGTTCCTCATTCATGGATTATAGTGTTCCTCACTCATGGATTATAGTGTTCCTCATTCATGGATTATAGTGTTCCTCATTCATGGATTATAGCGTTCCTCATTCATGGATTATAGTGTTCCTCATTCATGGATTATAGCGTTCCTTATTCATGGATTATAGTGTTCCTCATTCATGGATTATAGCGGTCCTCATTCATTGATTATAGTGCTCCTCATTCATGGATTATAGTGTTCCTCACTCATAGATTATAGTGCTCCTCATTCATGGATTATAGCGTTCCTTATTCATGGATTATAGTGTTCCTCATTCATGGATTATAGCGTTCCTCATTCATGGATTATAGTGTTCCTCATTCATGGATTATAGCGTTCCTCATTCATGGATTATAGCGTTCCTTATTCATGGATTATAGTGTTCCTCATTCATGGATTATAGTGTTCCTCATTCATGGATTATAGCGTTCCTCATTCATGGATTATAGTGTTCCACATTCATGGATTATAGTGTTCCTCATTCATGGATTATAGTGTTCATCATTCATGGATTATAGTGTTCATCATTCATGGATTATAGTGTTCCACATTCATGGATTATAGTGTTCCTCATTCATGGATTATAGTGTTCATCATTCATGGATTATAGTGTTCATCATTCATGGATTATAGTGTTCCTTATTCATGGATTATAGTGTTCCTCATTCATGGATTATAGTGTTCCTCATTCATGGATTATAATGTTCCTCATTCATGGATCATAGTGTTCCTCATTCATGGATTATAGTGTTCCTTATTCATGGATTATAGTGTTCCTCATTCATGGATTATAGTGTTCCTCATTCATGGATTATAGTGTTCCACATTCATGGATTATAGTGTTCCTCACTCATGGATTATAGTGTTCCTCATTCATGGATTATAGTGTTCCTTATTCATGGATTATAATGTTCCTCATTCATGGATTATAGTGTTCCTCATTCATGGATTATAGTGTTCCTCATTCATGGATTATAGTGTTCATCATTCATGGATTATAGTGTTCCTCATTCATGGATTATAGTGTTCCTCATTCATGGATTATAGTGTTCATCATTCATGGATTATAGCTTTCCTCATTCATGGATTATAGTTTTCCTCATTCATGGATTATAGTGTTCCTCATTCATGGATTATAGTGTTCATCATTCATGGATTATAGCTTTCCTCATTCATGGATTATAGTTTTCCTCATTCATGGATTATAGTGTTCATCATTCATGAATAATAGCGTTCCTCATTCATGGATTATAGTGTTCATCATTCATGGATTATAGCGTTCCTCATTCATGGATTATAGTGTTCCTCATTCATGGATTATAGTGTTCCTCATTCATGGATTATAGTGCCCCTCATTCATGGATTATAGTGTTCCTCATTCATGGATTATAGTGTTCCTCATTCATGGATTATAGTGTTCCTCATTCATGGATTATAGTGCCCCTCATTCATGGATTATAGTGTTCCTCATTCATGGATTATAGTGTTCCTTATTCTTGGATTATAGTGTTCCTCATTCATGGATTATAGTGTTCATCATTCATGGATTATAGTGTTCCACATTCATGGATTATAGTGTTCCTCACTCATGGATTATAGTGTTCCTCATTCATGGATTATAGTGTTCCTTATTCATGGATTATAGTGCTCCTCATTCATGGATTATAATGTTCCTCATTCATGGATTATAGTGTTCCTCATTCATGGATTATAGTGTTCCTCATTCATGGATTATAGTGTTCATCATTCATGGATTATAGCGTTCCTTATTCATGGATTATAGTGTTCATCATTCATGGATTATAGTGTTCCTCATTCATGGATTATAGTGTTCCTCATTCATGCATTATAGTGCTCCTCATTCATGGATTATAATGTTCCTCATTCATGGATTATAGAGTTCCTCATTCATGGATTATAGTGTTCCTCATTCATGGATTATAGCGTTCCTCATTCATGGATTATAGTGTTCCTCATTCATGGATTATAGTGTTCATCATTCATGGATTATAGTGTTCCTCATTCATGGATTATAGCGTTCCCCATTCATGGATTATAGTGTTCCTCATTCATGGATTATAGTGTTCATCATTCATGGATTATAGTGTTCCTCATTCATGGATTATAGCGTTCCTCATTCATGGATTATAGTGTTCCTCATTCATGGATTATAGCGTTCCTCATTCATGGATTATAGTGTTCCTCATTCATGGATTATAGCGTTCCTCATTCATGGATTATAGTGTTCCTCATTCATGGATTATAGTGTTCCTCATTCATGGATTATAGCGTTCCTTATTCATGGATTATAGTGTTCCTCATTCATGGATTATAGTGTTCCTCATTCATGGATTATAGTGTTCCTTATTCATGGATTATAGTGCTCCTTATTCATGGATTATAGTGTTCATCATTCATGGATTATAGTGTTCCTCATTCATGGATTATAGTGTTCCACATTCATGGATTATAGTGTTCCTCACTCATGGATTATAGTGTTCCTCATTCATGGATTATAGTGTTCCTCATTCATGGATTATAGCGTTCCTCATTCATGGATTATAGTGTTCCTTATTCATGGATTATAGTGTTCCTCATTCATGGATTATAGTGTTCCTCATTCATGGATTATAATGTTCCTCATTCATGGATTATAGTGTTCCTCACTCATGGATTATAGTGTTCATCATTCATGGATTATAGTGTTCCACATTCATGGATTATAGTGTTCCTCACTCATGGATTATAGTGTTCCTCATTCATGGATTATAGTGCTCCTCATTCATGGATTATAGTGTTCCTCATTCATGGATTATAATGTTCCTCATTCATGGATTATAGTGTTCCTCATTCATGGATTATAGTGCTCCTCATTCATGGATTATAGTGTTCCTCATTCATGGATTATAGTGTTCCTCACTCATGGATTATAGTGTTCCTCATTCATGGATTATAGTGTTCCTCATTCATGGATTATAGTGCTCCTCATTCATGGATTATAATGTTCCTCATTCATGGATTATAGCGTTCCTTATTCATGGATTATAGTGTTCATCATTCATGGATTATAGTGTTCATCATTCATGGATTATAGTGTTCCTCATTCATGGATTATAGTGCTCCTCATTCATGGATTATAATGTTCCTCATTCATGGATTATAGTGTTCCTCATTCATGGATTATAGTGTTCCTTATTCATGGATTATAGTGTTCCTCATTCATGGATTATAGTGCTCCTCATTCATGGATTATAGTGTTCCTCATTCATGGATTATAGTGTTCCTCATTCATGGACTATAGTGTTCCTTATTCATGGATTATAGTGCTCCTCATTCATGGATTATAGCGTTCCTTATTCATGGATTATAGTGTTCCTCATTCATGGATTATAGTGTTCCTCATTCATGGATTATAGTGCTCCTTATTCATGGATTATAGTGTTCCTCATTCATGGATTATAGTGTTCCTCATTCATGGATTATAGTGTTCCTCATTCATGGATTATAGTATTCCTCATTCATGGATTATAGTGTTCCTCATTCATGGATTATAGCGTTCCTCATTCATGGATTATAGTGTTCCTCATTCATGGATTATAGTGTTCCTCACTCATGGATTATAGTGTTCCTCATTCATGGATTATAGTGTTCCTCATTCATGGATTATAATGTTCCTCATTCATGGAATATAGTGTTCCTCATTCATGGATTATAGTGTTCCTCATTCATGGATTATAGTGTTCCTCATTCATGGATTATAATGTTCCTCATTCATGGATTATAGTGTTCCTCATTCATGGATTATAGTGTTCCTCACTCATGGATTATAGTGTTCCTCATTCATGGATTATAGTGCTCCTCATTCATGGATTATAGTGTTCCTTATTCATGGATTATAGTGTTCATCATTCATGGATTATAGTGTTCCTCATTCATGGATTATAGCGTTCCTCATTCATGGATTATAGTGTTCCTCATTTATGGATTATAGTGTTCCTCACTCATGGATTATAGTGTTCCTCATTCATGGATTATAGTGCTCCTTATTCATGGATTATAGTGCTCCTCATTCATGGATTATAGTGTTCCTCATTGATGGATTATAGCGTTCCTCATTCATGGATTATAGTGTTCCTCATTCATGGATTATAGTGTTCCTCACTCATGGATTATAGTGTTCCTCATTCATGGATTATAGTGCTCCTTATTCATGGATTATAGTGTTCCTCATTCATGGATTATAGTGTTCCTCATTCATGGATTATAGTGTTCCTCATTCATGGATTATAGTGCTCCTTATTCATGGATTATAGTGCTCCTCATTCATGGATTATAGTGCTCCTCATTCATGGATTATAGTGTTCCTCATTCATGGATTATAGTGTTCCTCATTCATGGATTATAGTGCTCCTTATTCATGGATTATAGTGTTCCTCATTCATGGATTATAATGTTCCTCATTCATGGATTATAGTGTTCCTTATTCATGGATTATAGTGTTCATCATTCATGGATTATAGTGTTCCTCATTCATGGATTATAGTGTTCCTCATTCATGGATTATAGTGTTCCTCATTCATGGATTATAGTGCTCCTTATTCATGGATTATAGTGTTCCTCATTCATGGATTATAGTGCTCCTTATTCATGGATTATAGTGCTCCTCATTCATGGATTATAGTGTTCCTCATTCATGGATTATAGTGTTCCTCATTCATGGATTATAGTGCTCCTCATTCATGGGTTATAGCGTTCCTCATTCATGGATTATAGTGTTCCTCATTCATGGATTATAGTGTTCATCATTCATGGATTATAGTGTTCCCCATTCATGGATTATAGCGTTCCTCATTCATGGATTATAGTGTTCCTCATTCATGGATTATAGTGTTCATCATTCATGGATTATAGTGTTCCCCATTCATGGATTATAGTGTTCCTCATTCATGGATTATAGTGTTCCTCATTCATGGATTATAGTGTTCCCCATTCATGGATTATAGTGTTCCTCATTCATGGATTATAGTGTTCCTTATTCATGGATTATAATGTTCCTCATTCATGGATTATAGTGCTCCTCATTCATGGATTATAGTGTTCCTAACTCATGGATTATAGTGTTCCTCATTCATGGATTATAGTGCTCCTTATTCATGGATTATAGTGTTCCTCATTCATGGGTTATAGTGTTCCTCATTCATGGATTATAGTGCTCCTCATTCATGGATTATAGTGTTCCTCACTCATGGATTATAGTGTTCCTCATTCATGGATTATAGTGCTCTTTATTCATGGATTATAGTGTTCCTCATTCATGGATTATAGTGTTCCTCATTCATGGATTATAGTGTTCCTCTTTCATGGATTATAGTGTTCATCATTCATGGATTATAGTGTTCCTCATTCATGGATTATAGTGTTCATTATTCATGGATTATAGTGTTCCTTATTCATGGATTATAGTGTTCCTCATTCATGGATTATAGTGTTCATCATTCATGGATTATAGTGTTCCACATTCATGGATTATAGTGCTCCTCAATCATGGATTATAGTGTTCCTCATTCATGGATTATAGTGTTCCTCATTCATGGATTATAGTGTTCATCATTCATGGATTATAATGTTCCTCATTCATGGATTATAGTGTTCATCATTCATGGGTTATAGTGTTCCTCATTCATGGATTATAGTGCTCCTTATTCATGGATTATAGTGTTCCTCATTCATGGATTATAGTGTTCCTCATTCATGGATTATAGTGTTCCTCATTCATGGATTATAGTGCTCCTCATTCATGGATTATAGTGTTCATCATTCATGGATTATAGTGCTCCTTATTCATGGATTATAGTGTTCCTCATTCATGGATTATAGTGTTCCTCATTCATGGATTATAGTGCTCCTCATTCATGGATTATAGTGTTCATCATTCATGGATTATAGTGCTCCTTATTCATGGATTATAGTGTTCCTCATTCATGGATTATAGTGTTCATCATTCATGGATTATAGTGCTCCTTATTCATGGATTATAGTGCTCCTCATTCATGGATTATAGTGTTCCTTATTCATGGATTATAGTGCTCCTCATTCATGGATTATAGTGTTCCTCATTCATGGATTATAGTGTTCCTCATTCATGGATTATAGTGTTCCTCATTCATGGATAATAGTGCTCCTCATTCATGGATTATAGTGTTCCTCATTCATGGATTATATTATTCCTCATTCATGGATTATAGTGTTCCTCATTCATGGATTATAGTGTTCCTTATTCATGGATTATAGTGTTCATCATTCATGGATTATAGTGTTCCTTATTCATGGATTATAGTGTTCCTCATTCATGGATTATAGTGTTCCTCATTCATGGATTATAGTGTTCCTCATTCATGGATTATAGTGCTCCTCATTCATGGATTATAGCGTTCCTCATTCATGGAGTATAGTGTTCATCATTCATGGATTATAGTGTTCCTCATTCATGGATTATAGTGTTCCTCATTCATGGATTATAGTGTTCATCATTCATGGATTATAGTGTTCCTCATTCATGGATTATAGTGCTCCTCATTCATGGATTATAGTGTTCCTCATTCATGGATTATAGTGTTCCTCATTCATGGATTATAGCGTTCCTCATTCATGGATTATAGTGTTCCTCATTCATGGATTATAGCGTTCCTCATTCATGGACTATAGTGCTCCTCATTCATGGATTATAGCGTTCCTCATTCATGGAGTATAGCGTTCCTCATTCATGGATTATAGTGTTCCTCATTCATGGATTATAGTGTTCATCATTCATGGATTATAGTGTTCCTCATTCATGGATTATAGTGTTCCTCATTCATGGATTATAGTGTTCCACATTCATGGATTATAGTGTTCCTCATTCATGGATTATAGTGTTCCTCATTCATGGATTATAGTGTTCCTAATTCATGGATTATAGCGTTCCTCATTCATGGATTATAGTGTTCCTCATTCATGGATTATAGTGTTCCTCGTTCATGGATTATAGCGTTCCTTATTCATGGATTATAGTGTTCATCATTCATGGATTATAGCGTTCCTTATTCATGGATTATAGTGCTCCTCATTCATGGATTATAGCGTTCCATATTCATGGATTATAGTGTTCATCATTCATGGATTATAGCGTTCCTTATTCATGGATTATAGTGTTCATCATTCATGGATTATAGCGTTCCTTATTCATGGATTATAGTGTTCCTCATTCATGGATTATAGTGTTCCTCATTCATGGATTATAGTGCTCCTCATTCATGGATTATAGCGTTCCTTATTCATGGATTATAGTGTTCCTCATTCATGGATTATAGTGCTCCTCATTCATGGATTATAGTGTTCCTCACTCATGGATTATAGCGTTCCTCATTCATGGATTATAGTGTTCCTCATTCATGGATTATAGTGTTCATCATTCATGGATTATTGTGTTCCTCATTCATGGATTATAGCGTTCCTTATTCATGGATTATAGTGTTCATCATTCATGGATTATAGTGTTCCTCATTCATGGATTATAGTGTTCCTCATTCATGGATTATAGCGTTCCTTATTCATGGATTATAGTGTTCCTCATTCATGGATTATAGTGTTCCTCATTCATGGATTATAGCGTTCCTCATTCATGGATTATACTGTTCCTCATTCATTGATTATAGCGTTCCTCATTCATGGATTATAGTGTTCCTTATTCATGGATTATAGTGTTCCTCATTCATGGATTATAGTGTTCATCATTCATGGATTATAATGTTCATCATTCATGGATTATAGTATTCCTCATTCATGGATTATAGTGTTCATCATTCATGGATTATAGTGTTCCTCATTCATGGATTATAGCGTTCCTCATTCATGGATTATAGCGTTCCTTATTCATGGATTATAGTGTTCCTCACTCATGGATTATAGCGTTCCTCATTCATGGATTATACTGTTCCTCATTCATTGATTATAGCGTTCCTCATTCATGGATTATAGTGTTCCTTATTCATGGATTATAGTGTTCCTCATTCATGGATTATAGTGTTCATCATTCATGGATTATAATGTTCATCATTCATGGATTATAGTGTTCCTCATTCATGGATTATAGTATTCCTTATTCATGGATTATAGTGTTCCTCATTCATGGATTATAGTGTTCCTCATTCATGGATTATAGTATTCCTCATTCATGGATTATACTGTTCCTCATTCATGGATTATAGTGTTCCTCATTCATGGATTATAGTATTCCTTATTCATGGATTATAGTGTTCCTCATTCATGGATTATAGTGTTCCTCATTCATGGATTATAGTATTCCTCATTCATGGATTATAGTGTTCCTCATTGATGGATTATAATGTTCCTCATTCATGGATTATACTGTTCCTCATTCATGGATTATAGTGTTCCTCATTCATGGATTATAGTATTCCTCTTTCATGGGTTATAGCTCTCCTCATTCATTTGTCCGACACCAGAACAAAATTAGTTTCTTCGCATGGCATTAGGGTGAATTTGAATCATCATAAATAACATTTTAAAACAAATAAGCCATTTTTTATCATTTATAAAGTCTGTTATTTTCATGCAAGCGAATAAATAATACTTTGGATTCCTAAAATTATTTTTTCAGGGGTCAGTAAATTATCGAGCAGTTTAAGAAACTTTATAACACCTCATTTATCAAAGCATAATTTTACAATGAAATAACATGTAAAAAGTTAGTTAATGTCAAATCATTTATTTCTCGTTTATTACATCTGTATAGATTGCAGCAATGCAACTTGGGAAGCTACGGGAGTAACTTCAGGATTTATGCATTTAACTTTGTACATGACGCTGACAGAATTTGCTGACAGTTTCTCAAAATAATGATAGCAAATTTTAACAATTTCATAATCATTATAACTAGAAGATCTGGTCCAATATTACCTTGAAAGCAGACACATTTCCAATTTTTGTAATGAGATTTCTAGCAAATGAACTGATTTCTACGCACAGAAGGATACAGCCCAATTCCATTTAATTTCCAGCAATCGGATGACTCTAACCTCACTGCAAGGCTGTGCATTGTCTCTTTCACTGATTTCTTAAACCACGATTGATCTCTAAGGTATATCCCACAATGTGATGCCTCATCTCTTTACAGCACATTAAAGAATTAATGTTGAAAGCAGAAATGTGCAAACATCATTTCATTCTCCAATATATACAACTGCAAGGCATTTATCATGGAATTATATAGCGTGCAGAATTAAGTCAGGTGGCATAGTGGCACAGTGGTTAGCACTGCTGCCTTACAATGCCAGAGACCCGGGTTCAATTCCTGCCTCAGGTGACACTCTCAGTGTGGAGTTTGCACATTCTCCCCGTGTCTGCGTGGGTTTCCTCCGGGTGCTCCGGTTTCCTCCCACAGTCCAAAGATGTGCAGGTTAGTGAATTGACCATGCTAAATTGCCCGTAGTGTTAGGTGCATTAGTTCGGGGTGAATGTAGGGGAATGGGTCTGGGCGGGTTGGTGTGGACTTGTTGGGCTGAAGGGCCTGTTTCCACACTGTAAGTAGTCTCATCCAGTACTACAGACAGATACATTTTTACAAATCTAATATAATCATTAAATTGTGAGTAAAACTGAAGAAAGATCTACACTGAAAAATGGCGTGAAGACCCCAATTGACAAAATATACAATTTAGACTCTAGAATTCTCACTGTCCTGCATCAAACACTAATTGTTTAGTTATGAAAATCTAAAGTATATGTTTTCTAAAATAAATATGCTGTTACTCTTTTATTAAGGACTATTTCTTCACTTAGCCCCAACTCTCAGATTTTTGAAGTACATAATGCTGTTTTATTCCTTGTCATCCCTCAATTAATCAAGGGAATTCAGAGAGTCTGTAAAATAAATTCCCAACAATTTCCAGTTTGTTTGTGTGGTCTGTGGCATTACCTGAAATGCTTTTGCTTTTGAACTTTCCACTTTCTAGATCAGTTGGTCTTTGGATAATGGGTTCATTGTGGTATGTAGATGCAGATCATCCACATGGTCTTTGAGTGTTCTCAATAAAACATGTGCTTTTTATTGTTAGGAATGATGTAGCCATTTTAGTTTGCCAGAAAACTTTCGAGAGTGGTTGTGGAAGTTGCACAAGTTATAATTCATTGGGGCATTTTCAGTTTTGCAATGTAACCCAAACAAGCAATCAGTTGAAGAAACCTTACAGTGTTCTTTTTCAACAGAATACAAAGAGAGTAATTGTTTATGTTTTTGGAAATATTCGCGGCTAAACAAAAAAGTCTGTATTAATTGGCTGGAATTTGGTAGACCCCCACATCTCAACCTCCTAGACATGGGATAACAGATGGCTTCTAACAATTCAGCCAAGCAGTTCTGATGATGATGTAGACTGTTAAACATTTGTCATTTTTTGAAACATTGCTTCTTTCTGCTACTTTATTTCGATACATAGTGGCACTTGTAAATGTTTTCACCATGTTGTGAAATGGCTTAAAAGCAAACTTGTCTGTTCTGATGGCCCTGGTGTATGTCACAAACACATATCATGAAACTGCAAACTCCACATCCATGTTTTTCCAGCTATTCATTTCAGTCGCTAGAAAATCATTCACTGGGGCTGTACAATTTCCTAACATATACTCGAAATGAAGTCATCGACATTGAAAATCTCCCTTTTAAAGGCTAGGTTTTTTTCTGGTGCCAGTATTAACAAATCAATATTTCAATGTTGGCATGATATTCCTATACTTGCTGTTTAAATCTGACAATTTTAAATGGATGCAATGAAAAATTAAACAGTGAAATACAAATGTTCACTTCATGAATGAATATTTTGGCTTTTGAGAATCATGCAGCACAGAAACAGACCCTTCAGCCCAACCAGTCCATACCAACCATATTCCAAACTAAACTAGTCCCACCTGCCTGCGTTTGACCCATATCCCTCCAAACCTTTCCTATTCACGTACTTATCTAAATGTATATTAAATGTATCTATGTCTACATCCACCACTTCATCTAACAATTACCACTCTCTACTCTCAGTGTAAAAAAAAGCTGCCCCTTATGTCCTTTGTCAATCTTTCACCTCTCAGCTTAAACCTATGCTTTCTAGTTTTGGACTCCCCTATCTTGGGGAAAAGACCCTTTTATTTACCCTATGTCCCTCGTGATTTTATAAACTTTGATAAGGTCATCCCTCAGCCTCCTATGCTCCAGTGGAAAAAACTCCTAGCCTACCCAACCTCTTATTTTGCTTATGGCAGTGCTAGATTAGGCAGCAAGTTATAGTCCAACAGGTTTATTTGGAAGCAGTAGCTTTCGGAGCCCTGCTCCTTCATCAGGTGGTTGTGGACGTTAAAATCGCGCTCACAAAATTTATAGCCACAGGAGTCCAGCGTCTTGGAGAGGTGATACAATAAACAATCTTAGATTAAAAGTTTCCTCTTTTACAATGGGATGCTGCAGGTAAGGATGCTCTGAGGCATGGTACATTGGCGAGACCAAGCAGAGGCTATGACAATGGATGAATGGACACCACGCAACAATCGCCAAGCAGGAGGGTTCCCTCCCAGTCAGGGAACACTTCAACAGTCCAGAACATTCAACCTTGGACCTTCGGGTGACCGTCCATAAGGCAGACTTCGGGACAGGCAACAACGCAAAGTGGCTGAGCAGGGCTGATAGCCAAGTTCAGTACCCATGGGGATGGCCTCACTGGGACCTTGGGTTCATGTCACATTACAGGTGAGCCCACTGCACTATACACTCACTCACTCACACACACATATACGCACGCACACGTGCACACACATGCTCATACACAAGCTCTCTCTCATACACACAAACATACATCCCCTGCACTCACACCAACACACGCATCCTCTCGCACATACCCCATCACACTCACACACACACTTAACCAAGCTTACACACACACACACATACCTGTATATACTCTATCACGTGCACTCACATCCACACGCACACACTCACATGCACACTCAATCTGTCACTCCTACATGCATACACACATAAGCTTGTGGGTTGAATTTGTTTTTGCAGAATTACATTCTACTTTTCCCAAAAGCTGCATGAATCCATGTGAAACTCTGTAAATCTATCCAGAGGGTTTGTCAGTCTGACATCGCATTGGCACACAGACAGACCTCACACCTACTGTTTAAAAAGCTGAGCTATCTTGAGAATGTAATTTAAAAGAAGTTCTGGAAGTTACATATGAAAGAACAGAAACCAGCATATCCCATTATAAAAGATGAAAGTTTTAATTTAAAATTGTTTACTGTATCACATCTCTATGATACTAGACTCGTTTGGCTATAACGTCTGTGAGCATGATCTTAACCTCCACAACCACCTGATGAAGGACCGTCGCTCCGAAAGCTAGTGCTTCCAATTAAACCTGTTGGACTATAACCTGGTGTTGTCTGATCTTTAACTTTGTCCACCCCAGTCCAACACCGGCACCTCAAAGTCATAGATTAGGCAGAAATATGTGTTTAAAAGTTTGGAAGGGTGAGCAAGGCAAATAGAAACAGTGCTGTGTGGCACTCTGACTGTGTTCAGAACAATAGACTCAGAGACAGTAAAGCAGCTCAGATCTGATGATTTGGAGATGCTGGTGTTGGACTGGGGTGGACAAAGTTAAAAATCACACAACACCAGGTTATAGTCCAACAGGTTTAATTGGAAGCACTAGCTTTTGGAGCAACGCTCCTTCATCAGGTGGAAGTGGAGGACTCAATCCTAACACAGAATTTATAGCAAAAATTTACAGTGTGATGTAACTGAAATTATACATTGAAAAATTGATTGTCTGTTAAGCCTTTCATCTGTTCAAATACCATGATAGTTTCACTTCTTTCATGTGTAAATCACAAAACCTTTTTTCTTAAAAGTTGCATTCTTGGGTTAGCTGTTAACAATGGTGATAGCTAGACAATATGTTGAAGGTGTTAGCCCCCTGTGTTCTCTGTCTATGCCATGATGCTTAGATTGATTCTAATCTAAAAAATGAGATCATGGAGTTTTACATTAATTCATGCAGTTTTTGAGCTCAGAGTTCGACATGAATGCATGCAGTTTTTGAGCAAAGTACAATGTAACCCTACAAGTACAAATTCATCCCACAACATATATGTCTGCATGTGTGTGTGTGTGTGTGTGTGTGTCTCTGGGTTGGAGGTTGTGAGTGTGAGAAAGTGTATGTGTGTGTGTAGTGAGTGCAGAGCGTCTTAAGTCTGTGAGGGGGTGCATGTGCAAGTGTGGGAGTGTGTGTGTCTGTAAGGGTGTGTGTGGGTGTCTGCGTGCACATCTGTGTATATGTGTGTCCATGTGTATGTGTGTATAGGAGTGCCTGTGTGTGTGAGAGTATGTGTGTCTGTATAGGAGTATCTGTGTGTGTGTGTGTAGTGCAATGGTGATCACCTGTAATGTGACATTAACCCAAGGTCCCGGTTGACACCCTCCCTATGGGTACCGGACTTAGCTATCAGCCTCTGCTCGGCCACTTTTCGCTGCACCTGTCCCGAAGTCCACCTTGGAGGATGGTCACCCGAAGGTCTGAGCCTGAATGTCCTGGACCACTGAAGTGTTCCCCAACTGGGAGGGAACAGTCCTGTCTGTTGATTGTTGGGCCGTGCCCATTCATCCGTTGTCGTAGCCTTTGCTCGGTTCCCCCAATGTACCATGCCTCCGGACATCCTTGCCTGCAATGTATAAGATAGACAACGTTGGCTGAGTCACATGAGTACCTGCCATGTACAAGATGGGAGGTGTTCCCACGCGTAATGGTGCACAGGTCTCTGGCACAGGGTCTGTTCCAGTTGCTTAGAAGGGAAGGGGAAAGAGGAGCAGAGCTTTAGTCATCTGGGACTCCACAGTTAGGGGGACAGATAGGATGTTCTGTGGGAATGAGAGAGACTCACGGTTGGTGTGTTGCCTCCCAGGTGCCAGGGTTCGTGATGTCTCTGATCGTGTTTTTGGAATCCTTGAGGGGGAGGGGGAGCAGCCCCAAATCATGGTCCACATTGTCACCAATGACATAGATAGGAAAAGGGATAGGGATTTAAGGTAGAGATTCAGGGAGCTAGGGTGGAAGATTAGAGCTAGAACAAACAGAGTTGCTATCTCTGACTTGGTGGCCATGCCACAGATGGGAACCTAAATTGTAAATCGAGTAAATGGTAGTTTGAGAGTAATGAGGTCAGAAATATGGTTTCAAAGTCACAGGAAGGCACCAACAGACAAGAAGGTAGTTTGAAGTGCATCTACTTCAACACCAGGAGCATCTAGAATTAGGCAGGTGAACTTGCAGCATTGGTTGGTACCTGGGATTTCGATGTTATGGCCATTTCTGAGACAAAGATAGAGCTGGGATGGGAATGGTTATTACAGGTTCCGGGATTTAGATGTTTCAGTAAAAACAGAGAAAATGGTAAAAGGGAGTGATGTGGCACTGTTAGTCAAGGACATTATTATGGTGGCAGAAAGGATGTTTGAGGACTCGTCTACTGAGATAATATGGGCTGAAGTTCGAAGCAGGAAAGGAGAGGATACCATTTTTGGAGTTTTCTACATGCCTCCGAATAGTTCGAGAGATGTAGAGGATAGGATAGCAAACATGATCCTCAATGGGAGTGAGAGTGACACGGTCTCAGGTTTTGGGGGACTCTAGGTTTCTAAACATTGACTGGGAATAATATATTCAAGTACTTTAGATGGGTCAGTTTTTGTCCAATGTGTGCAGGAGAGTTTCCTGACACAGTATGTAGACAGGCTAACAAGGGACAAGACTGCATTGGATTTGGTACTGGGTAATGAACCCGGACACGTGTTAGATTTGGAGGTAGGTGAGCATTTTGGTGATAGTGACCATAATTTGGTTATGTTTACTTTAATGATGGAAAGGGATAGGTATATACCATAGGGCAAGAGTTATAGCTGGGGAAAAGGCAATTATGATGCGATTAGGTGAGATTTAGGATGCACAAGATGGGTAAGTAAACTGCAGGCGATGGGCACAATTGAAATGTGGAGCTTATTCAAGGAACAGCTACTGTGTGTCCTTGGTAAGTATGTACTTGTCAGGCAGGAAGTGGTCGAGCGAGGGAGATGTGGTTTACTAAAGAAGTTGAATCTCTGATCAAGAGGAAGAAGAAGGCTTATGTTAAGACAAGATGTGAAGGCTCAGCTTGGGTGCTGGAGAGTTACAGGTTAGCCAGAAAAGACCTAAAGAAAGAGCTAAGAAAAGTCCAGAGGAGACATGAGAAGTCATTGGTGAATAGGATCAGGGAAAACCATAATGTTTTCTTTAGGTATAACAGGAATAAAAGAATGACTAGAGAAAGATTAGGGCCAATTAAGGACAGTAGTGGGAAGTTGTGCACAGAGCCAGAACAGATAGGGGAAGCGCTAAAGTGCGAACTACCTTTTGTCAGTATTCACACGGGAAAAAGACAATGTTATCGAGGAGAATACTGAGATACGGGCTACTAGGTGACATGAGATTGAACTTCACAAGGAGAAGGCGTTAGCAATTCTGGAAAGTGTGAAAATAGATAAGTCCCCTGGGCTGGATGGGATTTATCTTAGGATTCTCTGGGAAGCCATGGAGGAGATTGTCAAGCCTTTGGCTTTGATCTTTAGATTAGATTCCCTACACTGCAGAAACAGGCCCTTCAAGTCCACACCAACCCTCCAAAGAGTAACCCACCTGGACCCATTTCTCTCTGTACACCTAACACTACGGGCAATTTAGCATGGCCAATTCACCCTAACCTGCACATCTATGGGCTGTGGGAGGAAACCGGAGCACTCGGAGGAAACCCACACAGACACGGGGAGAATGTGCAAACTCCACACAGACAGTCACCTGAGGCTGGAATTGAACCTGGGACCCTGGTGTTGGGAGGCAGCAGTGCTAACCACTGAGACACCATGCCGCCAAATGTTGTCATTATCTACAGAACTAGTGCCAGAAGACTAGAAGATAGCAAATGTTATCCCCTTGTTCAAGAAGGGGATGAAAGACAACCCTGATAATTATAGACCAGTGAGCCTTACTTCAGTTGTGAGTAAAGTGTTGGAAAGGGTTCTTCAAGATAGGATTTATAATCATCTAGAAAGGAATAAGTTAATTAGGGGCAGTAAACATGGTTTTGTGAAGGTAGGTCATGCCTCTCAAACCTTTTTGAGTTCTTTGAGAAGGTGATCAAACAGGTGGATGAGGGTCAAGCAGTTGATGTGGTGTATATGGATTTCAGGCAAAATTGGGTATTGCAGATGCTGGGTATCAGAGTCGAGAGTGTGGTACCAAAAAAGCACAGCAGGTCAGGCAGCATTCGAGGAGCAGGAAAATCAATGTTTTGGGCAAAAGCTCTTCATCAGGAATGGATTGATATGGATTTCAGTAAGGTGTTTGATAAGGTTCCCCACGGTAGGCTATTGCACAAAATACGGAGTCATGAGATTGAGGGTGTTTGAGGGTGGATCAGAAATTGGCTAGCTGAAAGAAGACAGAGGGTGATGGTTGATGGGAAATGTTCATCCTGGAGTTCAGAGTAGTAGGGGTGTGGAACGCCCTGCCTGCAACAGTAGTACACTCTCCAACTTTAAGGGCATTTAAATGGTCATTGGATGGGCATATGGATGAGAATGGAATAGTGCAGGTTGCTTTCACAGGTCGGTGCAACATCGAGGGCTGAAGGGCTGTAATGTTCTATGTTCTAACTAAGAAAGGATGTTTTCGCTTTGCAAGCGGTCCAGAGAAGGTGTACAAGAATATTCCCATGAAGACTCTGGGTCTGTACTTAATGGAGTTTAGAAGAATAAATGGGGGATCTGTTTGAAACTTACAAAATACTGTGATACCTGGATAGAGTGGAGGTGGAGATGATGTTTCCAGTAGTAGGAGAGACTAGGACCTGAGGGCATTGCCTCAGAGTGAAGGAACAACTCTTTAGACCTGAGTTGAGGAGGCATTTCTTCAGCCAAATAGCAGAAAATCCGTAGAGCTCATTGGTGCAGTGGGCTGTAGAGGGCAAATCATTGAATGTATTTAAGATAAAGACAGACAGATTCTTGATGTGGAAGGAGATAAAAGATTATGGGGGGGGGGGGGTGCAGCAGGTGACTGGGGTTGAACAACAAAGCAGCCAATATTGAATGGTGGAAGAGACTCGATGGGCCAAATAGCCTAATTCTGCTCCTATAGCTTACAGTGTAATGGCTTCTATGGTTCCTGAAGCACAGCTTATTATAAAAGTTGGTTTTATAAGAATCTTGCTTTTATGTGTTTTGTTTAGTATGTTCTTCACTTACACTGAACTTTTAGAAAAAAATTAAATTATGTATCACTTTACAGAGCAGGAAATGAACAACCATTTTCCTTTCTGCTTAAATATTTCTTATATATTTTGGTTCAAAAAAGTGCAAAGAGCAGAACTTGGAAATGTAGTTCTTGAACAAAATTTATGTGCACACTTTTGAATTAAAGAACAAAAGCAAATGCTTCAGAAAACTGGCAACCAATCAGTGAAAGGGATAGCTGCCTAATTTCCCATTCATCCGATTCCATCCTCATGAGTTCATTTGAATATAACCAGACAACAGCAGCACAAGAGAAGCCCTGGGGAGGCAATGGCCTCACAATATTAGTGGACTGTTCGTCCAGAGAGCCAGCTAATGTTCTGGAGATCTGGGTTTGAACCCTGTCACAGCCAATTATTGAAATTCAATAACAATCTGCACTTAGGTGTCTAATGACGGTCACGCTTCCATTGCTGATTGTTGGGGAAAAGAAACGCATCTGGTTTACTGATGCCTTTAGGGAAGGAAACTGCCTTCTTTACCTGGTCTGGCTTACATTAGACTCCAAACCCACAGAAATGTGCTTGACTTAACTGCCCTCAGGGCAATTAGGGATGGGCAATAAATGCTGGCCTAATCATGATGCCCTCATCCTCTGGATGAATAAGGAAAAGCCCATGTCATTAGTGTTCTTTCAGAGAGTGGAGTTGGACAAGAGGATAGCAGAAATGTGTCTGTCCGCCTGCCTTACCCAGACAATCCCCTAAATTTTGGGAACAGTGTCAGTTTTATTATATCAGTGCACTAGCATGCAGCTACCATTAACTCTAAACTTCTGTTTGCGGAGATGTCAGTAATTCTTTACAACACTTTTTTAAAAAATAACAGATTAATTTTATGGTAGATAACTTTCTAAAGACACTCTGTCACCTTCCAACTTTTTCCAGAATTTTGTCTTTGGGCATAAGTGCCTCAATATCGTTGTGATCCAGCAGGATGATCAAAGCTACTCATTACTTGAGGTGTGTGTGTGTGTGTCTCTTGGTGGTGAGAGCATGCCTGTGTCTCATGAGACAGGACACTTATACCTGATTGCATTTCAATCCAAATATCAATCCCCCTCCCCTTTTTATACAACCCCCCTAAAGGAAGCACATTAATGAGGTGAGGTATGCAGTTAATAAGGTCATTTAGAAGCATTAATCTCCCTTAACAAACAACCCATTGCTCCCAGTACTCTGCATTCTTCTTTTCCGCATGAAACTCCATTTGCCACCTCTCAGCCCAGCTCTGCAGCTTATCTATGTCTCTGACTGTAAATTACAACATCCTTCATCACTGTAAGTAATCTAATCTAATCTATCCATAACTCTGCCTACCTTACTGTCATCTGCAAATTTACTAACCCGTTCTTCTATACCCTCATCCAGGTCATTTATAAAAATGACAAACAGCAATGGACCCAAAACAGATCCTTGTGGTACCCCACTAGTAACTGAACTCCAGGATGAATATTTCCCATCAACAACCACCCTCTGTCTTCTTTCAGCTGCTCAATTTCTGATCTAAGCCGCTAAATCACCCTCAATCCCACACCTCCATATTTTCTGCAATTGCCTACCATGGGGAACCTTATCAAGTGCATTCCTGAAATCCATATACACCACATCAACCATTTTACCCTCATCCACCTGTTTGGTCACCTTCTCAAAGAACTCAATAAGGTTTGTGAGGCACGACCTACCCTTCACAAAACTGTGTTAACTATCCCTAATCAACTTTTTCCTTTCGAGATGAGTATAAATGTTATCTCTTATAATCCTTTCCAACACTTTACTCACAACTAAAGTAAGGCTCCCAGGTCTATAATTTCCAGGGTTGTCTCTACTCTCCTTCTTGAACAAGGGAACAACATTTGCTATCCTCCAGTCTTCTGGTACTATTCCTGTAGACAATGACGACATAAAGATCAAAGCCAAAGGCTCTGCAATCTCCTCCCTGGCTTCCTAGAGAATCCCAGGATAAATCCCATCTGTCCCAGGGGACTTATCTATTTTTACACTTTCCAGAATTGCTAACACCTCCTCCTCGTGAACCTCAATTCCATCTAGTCTAGTAACCTGCATCTCAGTATTCTCCTTGACAACATTGTCTTTATCCCGAGTGAATACTGACAAAAAAGTATTCATTTAGCACATCCCCATCTCCTCTGACTCCACACACAACTTCCCACTACTATCTTTGATTGGCCCTAATCTTACTCCAGTCTTTCTTTCATTCCTGTTGTACATATAGAAAGCTTTAGGGTTTTCCTTGATTCTATCCACCAACAACTTCTCATGTCCCTCCTGGCTCTTCTTAGCTCTCTCTTTAGGTCTTTCCTGGCTAACTTGTAACTCTCAATTGCCCTAACTGAGCCATCATATCTCATATTAATCTAAGCCTTCTTCTTCCTCTTGATAAGAGATTCAATGTCCTTAGTAAACCACGACAACTACATTCCTGCCTGACAGGTACATATTTATCAAGGACCCACAGTAGCTGTTCCTTGAATAAGCTCCATTTCTCAAGTGTGTCCATCCCCTGCAGTTTCCTTCCCCATCCTATGCATCCTAAATCTTGCCTAATTGCATCGTAATTGCCTTTTCCCCAGCTATAGCTCTTGTCCTGCAGTATATACCTATCCCTTTCCATCGCTAAAGTAAACATAACTGGATTGTGGTCACTATCATCAAAGTGCTCACCTACCTCCAAATCTAACACTTCATTACCCAGTACCAAATCTAATGTGACTTCGCCCCTTGGTAGCCTGTCTACATACTGTGACAGGAAACCCTCCTGCACACATTGGACAACTGATCCATCTAAAGTACTTGAACTATATTATTTCCAGTCAATATTTGGGAAGTTAAAGTCCTCCATAACCACTACCCTGTCACTCTCGCTCCTATCAAGAATCATCTTTGCTATTCTTTCCTCTACATCTCTAGAACTATTTGGAAGCCTTTCAGAAACTCCAAAAAGGATAACCCCTTCTTTCCTGTTTCTACCTTCAGCCCATACCACCTCAGTCGATGATTTCTCAAATGTCCTTACTGCCACCGTAATACTGTCCTTGACTAACAGTGCCACACCTCCTCTTCTTTTACCACTTTCTCCATTCTTACTGAAACATCTAAATCTCTGAACCTGCAACAACCATTCCTGTCCCTCCTCTAGCTATGTCTTTGAAATGGCCACAACATCGAAATCTCAGATGCCAGCCCATGCTGCAAGTTCTCCCATGTATTGTGGATGCTCCTGGCATTGAAGTAAGCACACTTCAAACCAACTTGTTGCCCTGTAGTTGCCTTCTTGTGACCTTGAAATCTTAGTTCTGACTTCATTACTCTCAACCTCCCGTATACTTGAACTACATTTCAGGTTCCCATCTCCCTCCACCCCGACTGAATTTGTTTAAACCCTCCGAAAGTGCATTACCAAATTTCCACACACCCCCATCCCGTGATATTGGTTCCCCTCTGTTTCAGGTGAAGACCATCCTGTCCTGTCTGTAGAGATCCCACCTACCCCAAAAAAAGCCCCAATTATTCAGGAATCCAAAACCCTCCATCCTGCACCATCCCTGTAGCCACTTGTTCAACTCCACTCTCTCCCTATTCCTCGCCTCACTAGCACATGGCACGGGCAACAAACCAGAGATAACAACACTGTTCGTCCTAGCTCTAAGCTTCCAGCCTAGCTCCCTGAATTTCTGCCATAAAACCCCACCTTTCTTCCTACCTATGTCATTGGTGCCTATGTGGACCATGACTTGGGGCTGCACCCCTCCCCTTAAGGATCCCAAAAGCACAATCTGAGACATCATGAACCCTGGCACCTGGGAGGCAACACACCAATCATGAGTCTCTCTCTCGTTCTCACACTATCTCCTATCTGTCCCCCTAACTATGGAGTCCCCAATGACTAATGCTCCTCTTCCCCCTTCCCTTTTGAGCAACAGGGACAGACCCTGTGCCAGAGACCTCGCCCCACTGCTTTCCCCTGGTAAGTCATCCCCTCCGACAGTATCCAAAATGATATACTTGTTGTTGATGGGAACAGCCACAGGGGATCCCTCTCTGCCTGCCAGTTCCCTTTCTATTTCCTGACCATAACCCATCTACCTTCTTCTTGAACCTGAGGAGTGACTACCTCCCTGTAACTCCTCTCAATAACCCCCTCTACCTCCCGAATGATCTGAGGTTCATCCAGCTCCAGCTCCAGTTCCCTAACAGGGTTTCTGAGGAGCTGGAGTTGGGTGCATTTCCCACAGATGCAGTCAGCAGGGACACTAGTGGTGATCCTTAACTCCCACATTCTGCAGAAGGAACTTTCAACTGCCCTAACCTCCATTCCCACGATTCTAAATTCCCAAAGTGACTGTAGAAAAATGAAAAAAAAAGAGATTAGTCACCTTACCAATCCGCCTCACAGAACCTGTTTTTTGGTTGGAGGAGGAGGATGGGTGGGAGACACTATCTGAGTAGTGATTCAGGTAAAGCAACCATCCAAATATAAAGGCTCGCTTACCCAGCAGTCCCATGTTCCAAGTCCGCTCCTGCTCAGTATGCGTTTTTCCTATACACAATTCTTTGGGCTGAATGGCCTGTTTCCACACTGTAGGGTATCCATGGATTCTATGAAGATTAGGGTTCATTAAGTACAGTTATAGTTAGGGCAGTCAGTACCACAATTAAAGACTTTTTCCTTAAATTTGATGCTGACCCCAACTTAATTAAGTTAACCACTTAATTAAGTGGTTGGTCTTCATTTCAGAACTTTTCTCATGGTGGGAATTATTTATCAAGTATTTTGAAATGTTCCCTTAAATAACTGCCAGTGAGTCTCCATTGAACTATCCCTTAGCCGAGTGTGCCAGTTAATTTTAGCAAGCTGATCTTTTCACACATAGCTGAACACACACTGAGATAAACTGGTACACTAGGCCAGGGGATAGGGAGACTCGTCCCTGTAATTCCTTGTCATTTTGTGAACCTACCCCACCTTCTAGCCTGTTCCCAAAGGCCCAGCTCAAGTCTAGTCTCTGGATTGTAACCTTGTTTTATTGCATTTTAACTTCCTGTTAACTATCTCTGCCTAGTGCTGGTGAACTATTGTACCTCAAGTGTTTTAAATATTACATACTTCCAGCAATTTATTTTTCTTTATTTTCAAATTTCCATTATTCACTGCCTTTTTCTCTCTAATTCCAGTCTCAGTCCGTAATCTCATCGTCCAAAATAATTAGTATTTGAACTGCAAAAAGCAAAAGGTTGACAAAGTTCAAATGTTGGTTGAATTGGGAGTCAAGTCGAGCTTCTCTGAACAAACCCTTGTGTCTTTTGTGGAGCTACTGAGCCAACCTATGTTCTGTTTATAATGAGCTGTTTAGAATTAAAATAAAAATGTTTACAGCCTGGTTAGAGTCACTTTCTTTTTCCAATGTCTGAATGAGGCCCTACTGAGACACTTTTTGCAGCTGGACCTAAAATTCCTCAGTAATCATTCTATATGTAATTTATAGAGAGCCAAGTGCAAATATGAACCTGATCCAAGCAAAATATTTCTTAGCAGTCCACTTATGTACATTTCAAGATTCAATGATAAAATGTTACGAAGATTGCTTTTAAGATAAAACATGCTGGTGGCCATTTCTGATTTTATCGTGTTAACGGCAAACTGCAGATTACATCAGCACTTATCGCCGTTAAGCAATTATGCATTTGGAAATCAAATATTTAATTTACTTGTGACTCTGATTTTATCTCTGAATAAAATATAGAGAGATTTTGGTATGAGAACAGACAATGCTGAGACTAGTTAACATCCTGTCGTGTCTCAAAGCCCACACACACACCCCGACACACACACACACACACACACACAGACACACCTTCCAGCAGGATCTACTGAATGTCAGTCAGGAGTGGAAATGATTTGCCTTTTGATCATCGCTCACCGTTTCACCCATATTTGTAGCTTTATGGTTCATTACATGATGGTTATTTTCAATTAGATTTGTTTATTGAGAAAGTCAGTTTATTCAGGTCCACCTTCAGTTGAACTGAAAGAACTCCCTTAGTCATCGATCTCCACCTATAACATGATTATTTTAATTTTCTTCACCCCGAACTAAAAGAGACTTGTTCTTCTAAATGGAACATTCTGCAAGGTATAAACAAATGATTCCTTAAAAGTTACAGTGCTGTTTGAGAATAAGAACAAAATCCTAGCATCAATAAATCTATGATACCTTGGAGTGAACCAAAATATGCTGTGTGATGTCACAGTTGCCAATGCTATAGTTAGAATAACGTCAGGAATTGTAAATAAGCAGATTTCAAGGTAATCAGAACTGGATTCTTTTTTTCCCCAATGAGAGAGTTTCACCTAACACATTGATCCTGTAACATTCCCTGGCTCAGGGATTATCTGACATGTAGGGTAGATTTCAGGAGCATTCCTATCACTGAGAAGGAAGATGGTATTGCTGAAGACCTCAGTTCTCCTGTTGGTGCAGCAGAACAAATATTGCTGAAACAGAGGACGATCAGATCCATTTCAAAGCTGGCAGCTGAGCCCAGAAAATGTAAGAGTTTTCAGGCACAAAAACAGTAATTGATAGAAAAACTCAGCAGGTCTGGCAGCATCTATGGAGACAAAACAGAGTTAGTGTTTTGAGTCCAGTTAACCCAATCCAGAACCCCAGCTCTGGAGCTGAACTGTTTCCCCTGGAGCATTTGAGACTGAGGGGTGACTTTATGGAGGTTTATAAAATCATGAGGGGCATGGATAGGGTAAATAAAGGTCTTTTCCCCAGGATGGGAGAGTCCAAATCTAGAGAGCTTAGGTTTAGAGTGAAAGGGGAAAGATTTAAAAGGACCCAAGGGACAACTTTTTCACTCAAAGGGTGGTGCGTGCATGGAATGAGCTGCCAGAAGAAGTGGTGGAGGCTGATACAATTATAACATATAAAAGGCATCTAGATGGGTATATGAATAGGTTTAGGGGGATATGGGCCAAATACTGGCAAATGGGACTAGATTTATTTTGGACATGGTCTGGTTAGCATGGATGAGTTGGACCGAAGGGTCTGATTCCATGCTATACATCTCTATGACTCTCTGACTCTAAGATTTTGAGGGTGATAGGCTTGGACATTAAAATGTTTGGGTTAAATAAACAAGGATTTGTGAGTGGACAGTACTGGTAGAGCTTCCAATGGAAACCCAAAGATGCAGATTTCCCCAGGTACTGTGGAATTCTAACTCAGTGTAGCTACTCCCCTAGCTGCCTATATTGCAGCTGGGTCAAGATGAGAGCTTAGATTTTGAAAATCTTCATCACCACCACCCCCACCTTCTCCTCCCCCATCTTCCCCCATCTGCTCTAAACTCTTCATTTAAGTGTGTTATATCCTTGATAAAAATAAAGTTACAGGAAAGAGCTTAATTCTGCTTAGCTGCTCACAGAGAAAAGGTTTTACCTGTTTGACACAGGGAAGCAGAGAATTAGCAAATACCATTTTGAACATGTAGTGGAAGATTGTGTCTACATCAATTGTTACTGCCATTGATTGATAGACAGTTCATTCAGGGCATATTTGCTCACAGATATTAGCACAACTAGTGGGAGGTAATGGTCCAGTGGTACTATCGCTGGACGGTGAATCCAGAGAGCCGAGCAATGTTCTGGGGACCTGGGTTTGAATCCCATGATGGCAGATGGTAGGATTTGAATTCAATAACAATCTGGAAGTAAGCATCTAATGATGACCATGTGTTGATTGTTGGGATACCCATCTGGTTCACTAATGATCTTTAGTGAAGGAAACTGCCATCTTTACCAGGTCTGGTCTACATGTAACTTCAGACCCACAGCAAAGTGGTTGACTCTTAAGTGCCCTCTGGGCTATTAGGGATGGGCAATAAATGCTGGCTTAGCCAGCAAACCCCTCAAAATATTACAGGTAAAGGGCAAAGGCCACATAACATGAGGACTAGGATTTGGAGACAGGTACTGTGATCATTATGGGTTTCCTTTATGCAGTCACAAATGTTTGCAGTGATTTGGCCAACACCTGAGTGTATCCATTTTTTACTGTGTAGACATATAACCAAAGCTCCTTAAGATATCACCATTCAAGTTAACCTGTAGTTCCTTTTGTACTTGGTATATTCATTTTATGATATATAATGAATTTGTTTGAATAGTATAAACCTAGGCATCAAGCATTTGTGATAATGAGGTTTCATAAATTTTGAGAATGAATACTGAATAGCAATTGTCAGTTTTTCTGTGTGGACCTCAGACCATCTGAAACAGCACAGTTTGTTTGCATGAGAGCCACAAAATCCCACGCTCGGTTAATAAATGTCCACAAATGGAATATCTAAGCTTTGATTTATGCATCTCACTGAGTTTGACAGACAATTTTATGTCCGTGTTTATCTATTTTACAGAAGGTTAGCTAACTGAACAGAACGATTAAGGAGACACTCAGCCTCAAATAGGAATGTGCTTCTTTCCATCCACGCTGCTTCACCAGACATTCCTGAAAGTTAGAGTAAATTTTTTATAATCCTTTCAAAGTTCCTCTCATAAAGATTAGCTGGGGCAAATGCAATTAATGAATAGTTATTCTAAACCTCTCAGTTTCTTATAAAGAGTCAAGGCTCCACCAACACAGACAATCTCAGGGTTTAATTGTTACTAGAATTACTATTCCCTTGCTGAGTCCATTATGTTAATTCACTTTTAGGGGATTTTTTAACCAGTGACAAGATACAAAACACAATAAAATTTTCCAAACGCAGAATCATTTGGGGTCCCATTTGCTGATCATGGTTCGTCCCTTTGTGAGTGGCATGGTGACACAGTGGTTAGCACTGCTGCCTCACAGCGCCTGAGACCCGGGTTCGATTCCCGATTCAGGCAACTGACTGTGTGGAGTTTGCACGTTCTCCCCGTGTCTGCGTGGGTTTCCTCCGGGTGCTCCGGTTTCCTTCCACAGTCCAAAGATGTGCAGGTCAGGTGAATTGGCCATGCTAAATTGCCCGTAGTGTTAGGTAAGGGGTAGATGTAGGGGTATGGGTGGGCGGCGGGTCGGTGTGGACTTGTTGGGCCGAAGGGCCTGTTTCCACGCTGTAATGTAATCTAATCTATCTATGAGCCATGATCACCGACATCTTCACCAATTCTAAACACTCATTCCTTCCCTTTAATGATGCCCCTCCAATCCCATCAAACATGATCTGAGCTTTCATTGCCCAGCACCTCAAGATTAACCAGGCCATTTCCAGGATTCCTGAGCTGTACCTTTCATCTGCATGTAGGCTTTCGGGACTGGAAGCTGAGTAACCTGGAGAATGGGCCCAGTGTCAGACAGGTAAAAGTGAAAACAATTGGGCTGAGCTCCTATGATTACGTTTGGGAGATGCCAGTGTAGTGGGATTTTCCTTGGGCTCACACACGCGCTTTGCCTTCAGGAAATCATGTGCTTAGTTCTGAGTGAGAATTCCTTACAGATATACTGAAAGCAAAATATGCCAAATTCCCAGACAAGTCTGATAATTTCTCTTCAGGTCAAGAGATCCCACTGGAAGGTTTTGCTCAGGAGAAAACAGATGAAATTCTAATAGAGTTGAGACCTGGCCCACTTTCTTATCTGTCAACCAGAGATCTGCCTGACTTATTCCTTTGTACTGATTGGGATTTTGGAGCAAATAGAGGTGACATTCATCTGAACTCTAACCCAGTAATCAAGCATGGGCTCTTTCTCCTTTGGGCAGATTGTAAAAGGGCTTCCAGTATTTTATTTCTTGCTTTGCATGAGAGTCAAAACCCAATATATCTAATTAGCATAAGTCAGTACATGGTACATCCAGTACCCCAGTGCTTCAAGCAACAGTGAAAAATAACACAACACCAGGTTATAGTCCAACAGGTTTGTTTGGAAACGCTAACTTTTGGAGCGCTGCTCTTTCATCAGGTGGTTATGGAGTAGGATCATAGGACACAGAATTCATAACGAAAGATCAAATTGTCATACAACTGATGTGATGTATTGAACAAAACTAGATTGCTGTTAAGTCTTTAATTACTTCGAATGGGTTGCAGCTTGCGATTCATTAATGTGTAAATCCCCGAACTTCTTTCAAGTCACATTCCCAAGATACCTTAAGGTTTAAAAAAAAGTGACCTATCACCTTAAACAATGGGTTAAAGGAAGAGGTCAGAGATTGTCTGCTATCCAATCTTGAGTCAGATCTACATTGCATCAGTTGTATGATATTCTGATTTTTTTAAGACAAATTCTGTGTCTTATGGCCCTGCCTCACTAGTTACCTGATGGAGGAACAGCGCTTCGAAAGCTAGTGTTTCCAAATACAACTGTTGCACTATAACCTGGTGCTGTGTGATTTTAACTTTATACACCCCAGTCCAACACCAGCGCCTCCACATCAATAAACAGGGTAATGCAAATATAGGTGGGGCATGGTGGTTCAGTGGTTAGCACTGCTGCCTCCCAGGGACCTGGGTTCAATTCCACCCTCAGGTGACTGTGTGGAGTGTGCACATTCTCCCCGTGTCTGCATGGATTTCCTCTGATATTCGAACATTTCCCTTATTCACAAACGGCTGCTTGTTGGGCAAGTTGTTGGAGGGAATCCTGAGGGACAGGATGCACATGTATTTGGAAAGGCAAGGACTGATTAGAGATAGTCAACATGGTTTTGTGCGTGGGAAATCACGTCTCACAAACTTGATTGAGTTTTTTGAAGAAGTAACAAAGAGGATTGATGAGGGCAGAGTGATAGATGTGATGTATATGGATTTTAGTAAGGCATTCGACAAGGTTCCCCATGGGAGACTGGTGAACAAGGTTAGATCTCATGGAATACAGGGAGAACTAGCCATTTGGATACAGAACTGGCTCAAGGGTAGAAGGCTCAAAGGTGGTGGAGGGTTGTTTTTCAGACTGGATGCCTGTGACCAGTGGAGTGTCACAAGGATTGGTGCTGGGTCCTCTACTTTTTGTCATTTACATAAATGATTTGGATGCAAGCATAAGAGGTACAGTTAGTAAGTTTGCAGTTGACGGCACGGTGGCACAGTGGTTAGCACTGCTGCCTCACAGTGCCAGAGACCCGGGTTCAATTCCTGCCTCAGGCAACTGACTGTGTGGAGTTTGCAAATTCTTCCCGTGTCTGTGTGGGTTTCCTCCGGGTGCTTCGGTTTCCTCCCACAGTCCAAAGATGTGCAGGTTAGGTGAACTGGCCATGCAAAATTCCCTGTTGTGTTAGTGAAGGGGTAAATGTAGGGGAATGGGTCAAGGTGGGTTGCTCTTCGGAGGGTCGGTGTGGACTTATTGGGCCGAAGTGCCTGTTTCCACACTGTAAGTAATCTAATCTAGTCTAGTCATAACCAAAATTGGAGGTGTAGTGGACAGCGAAGAGGGTTACCTCAGATTACAACAGGATCTGGACCAGACGGGCCAATGGGCTGAGAAGTGGCAGATGGAGTTTAATTCAGATAAATGCGAGGTGCTGCATTTTGGGAAAGAAAATCTTAGCAGGACTTATACGCTTAATGGTAAGGTCCTAGAGAGTGTTGCTGAACAAAGAGACCTTGGAGTGCAGGTTTATAGCTCCTTGAAAGTGGAGTCGCAGGTAGATAGGATAGTGAAGGCGGCGTTTGGTATGCTTTCCTTTATTGGTCAGAGTATTGAGTACAGGAGTTGGGAGGTCATGTTGCGGCTGTACAGGACATTGGTTAGGCCACTGTTGGAATATTGTGTACAACTCTGGTCTCCTTCCCAGCGGAAAGATGTTGTAAAGCTTGACAGGGTTCAGAAAAGATTTACAAGGATGTTGACAGGGTTGGAGGATTTGAGCTATAGGGAGAGGATGAACAGGCTGAGGCTGTTTTCCCTGGAGCGTCAGAGGCTGAGGGGTACCTTCTAGAGGTTTACAAAATTATGAGGGGCACGGATAGGGTAAATAGGCAAAGTCTTTTCCCTGGGATCAGGGAGTCCAGAACTAGAGGGCATAGGTTTAGAGTGAGAGGGGAAAGATATAAAAGAGACCTAAGGGGCAACTTTTTCACGCAGAGGGTGGTACGTGTATGGAATGAGCTGCCAGAGGATGTGGTGGAGGCTGGTACAATGGCAACATTTAAGAGGCATTTGGATGGGTATATGAATAGGAAGGGTTTGGAGGGATATGGGCTGGGTGCTAGCAGGTGGGACCAGATTGGGTTGGGATATCTGGTCGGCATGGACTGGTTGGACTGAAGGGTCTGTTTCCATGCTGTACATCTCTATGACTCTATGCTGTATATTGTGTTTCATACAAATCTGTTTTGAATGGACTCTGGATTAGAACCTTTTCACAACACAGGAACTGCCTGTAATTTTACGTAGGTCAAAGAAAATTAAAAGGTTCTTTTAATTCAACTATGGAAAAGTGGGCATCACAAGCTCGTCCAACATAGATTTAAGACCATAAGACCATAAGACATAGGAGTGGAAGTAAGGCCATTCGGCCCATCGAGTCCACTCCGCCATTCAATCATGGCTGATGCGCATTTCAGCTCCACTTACCAGCGTTCTCCCCGTAGCCCTTAATTCCTCTAGACAACAAGAATCTATCAATCTCGGCCTTGAAGACATTTAGCGTCCCGGCTTCCACTGCACTCCGTGGCAATGAATTCCACAGGCCCACCACTCTCTGGCTGAAGAAATGTCTCCGCATTTCTGTTCTGAAATGACCCCCTCTAATTCTAAGGCTGTGTCCACAGGTCCTAGTCTCCTCGTCTAACGGAAACAATTTCCTAGCATCCACCTTTTCCAAGCCATGTATTATTTTGTACGTCTCTATTAAGTCTCCCCTTAATCTTCTAAACTCCAATGAATACAATCCCAGTATCCTCAGCCGTTCCTCATATGTTAGACCTGTCATTCCAGGGATCATCCGTGTGAATCTCCGCTGGACATGTTCCAGTGCCAGTATGTCCTTCCTGAGGTGTGGGGACCAAAACTGGACACAGTACTCCAAATGGGGCCTAACCAGAGCTTTATAAAGTCTCAGTAGTACATCTCTGCTTTTATATTCCAACCCTCTTGAGATAAGAGACAACATTGCATTCGCTTTCTTAATCACAGACTCAACCTGCATGTTTACCTTTAGAGAATCCTCGACTAGCACTCCCAGATCCCTTTGTGCTTTGGCTTTATTAATTTTCTCACCATTTAGAAAGTAGTCCATGCTTTTATTCTTTTTGCCAAAGTGCAAGACCTTGCACTTGCTCACGTTAAATTCCATCAGCCATTTCCTGGACCACTCTCCCAACCTGTCTAGATCCTTCTGTAGCCTCCCCACTTCCTCAGTACTACCTGCCTGTCCACCTAACTTCGTATCATCGGCAAACTTCGCTAGAATGCCCCCGGTTCCCTCATCCAAATCATTAATATATAATGCGAACAGCTGTGGCCCCAGCACCGAACCCTGCGGGACACCGCTCGTCACCGGCTGCCATTCTGAAAAAGAACCTTATATCCCAACTCTCTGCCTTCTGTTAGACAGCCAATCCTCAATCCATCCCAGCAGCTCACCTCGAACACCATGGGCCCTCACCTTGCTCAGCAGCCTCCCGTGTGGCACCTTATCAAAGGCCTTTTGAAAGTCTAGATAGACCACATCCACTGAGTTTCCCTGGTCTAACCTACTTGTCACCTCTTCAAAAAATTCCAACAGGTTTGTCAGGCATGACCTCCCTTTACTAAATCCATGTTGACTTGTTCTAATCAGACTCTGCTCTTCCAAGAATTTAGAAACCTCATCCTTAATGATGGATTCTAGAATTTTACCAACAACCGAGGTTAAGCTGATTGGCCGATAATTTTCCATCTTTTGCCTTGATCCTTTCTTGAACAAGGGGGTTACAACAGCCATCTTCCAATCATCCGGGACCTTTCCTGACTCCAGTGACTCTTGAAAGATCTCAACCAATGCCTCTGCTATTTCCTCAGCCACCTCTCTCAGAACTCTAGGGTGTATCCCATCGGGGCCAGGAGATTTATCAATTTTAAGACTTTTTAACTTTTCTAGCACTATCTCTTTCGTAATGGCAACCATACTCCACTCAGCCCCGTGACACCCTTTAATTTTTGGGATATTACTCATGTCTTCCACTGTGAAAACTGACGCAAAGTACTTGTTAAGTTCTCCTGCTATTTCCTTATCTCCCATCACTAGGCTTCCTGCAACAGTTTGAAGTGGCCCAATGTCTACTTTTACCTGTCGTTTGTTTCTTATGTACTGAAAGAAACTTTTACTGTTATTTCTAATATTACTGGCTAGCCTACCTTCATATTTGATCCTCTCATTTCTTATTACACTCTTTGTTATCCTCTGTTTGCTTTTGTATCCTTCCCAATCTTCTGATTTCCCACTGTTCTTAGCCACTTTATAGGATCCCTCTTTTTCTTTAATACATTTCCTGACTTCCTTTGTCAGCCAAGGTTGTCTAATCCCTCCCCGGTTAATCTTTCTTTTCTTGGGAATGAACCTCTGTACAGTGTCCTCAATTATACCCACAAACTCCTGCCATTTTTGCTCTACTGTCTTCCCCGCAAGCCTCTGTTTCCAGTCTATTTTCGTCAGTTCCTCTCTCATGCCCTCATAATTACCTTTATTCAACTGTAACACCATTACATCCGATTTTGCCTTCTCCCTTTCAAACTCCAGACTGAACTCTACAATATTATGGTCGCTACTTCCTAAGGGTTCCCTTACTTTAAGATCTTTTATAGAGTCCGGTTCATTGCAAAGCACTAGGTCCAGAATAGCCTGCTCTCTTGTGGGCTCCATGACAAGCTGTTCCAAAAAACCATCCTGTAAGCATTCCATGAATTCCCTTTCTTTAGATCCACTAGCAACATTATTTACCCAGTCCACCTGCATATTGAAGTCTCCCATGATCAATGTAACCTTGCCTTTCTGACATGCCTTCTCTATTTCCCGGTACATGTTGCGTCCCTGTTCCTGACCACTGTTAGGAGGTCTGTACACAACTCCAATTATGGTTTTTTTGCCTTTGTGGTTCCTCAATTCCACCCACACAGACTCCACATCATCTGACGCTATGTCATTCAATACCATAGATTTAATTTTGTTCTTAACTAACAAGGCAACCACACCCCCTCTGCCCACCTCTCTGTCTTTTCGATAAGTTGAAAAACCATGGAGGTTTAACTGCCAGTCCTGACCCCCCTGTAACCAAGTCTCCGTGATGCCTACTACATCATAATCATTCACTATTATCTGTGCCATTAATTCATCGGCTTTGTTATGAATGCTACGAGCATTCAGGTAAAGTGCCTTAATGCTAACTTCCTTATCATTAGAGATGTTGGAAGTCATATGTCCTAAGTTATCCTTGCTTTTTTCTGCATTCTCAGTCTGCCTCAATTTTAAATCCGCCTGGAAACATGCTATCCTGCTGCTTATCTTTCCATTTACCTCCATACTCCCTGTCGCTTTCACTTTCCCTTCCCCCCAACTCAGAAGTTTAAAGTCCTACTGACCACCCTATTTATCCTCTTCGCTAGAACATTGGTACCTGATCGGTTAAGGTGGAGACCGTCCCAACGGTACAGATCCCCCCTGTTCCAAAACTGATGCCAATGCCCCATGAAGTGGAATCCCTCTTTCCCACACCAATCCCTTAGCCACGTGTTTACTTGCCTAATTTTCTTGTCCCTATGCCAATTGGCACGTGGCTCGGGCAGTAATCCGGAGATTATGACCCTTGAGGACCTGTGCTTCAATTTCCTGCCTAGTGCTTCGTAATGCCCAAACAGATCCTCCACCCTAGTCTTGCCTATGTTGTTGGTACCAACGTGGACCACAACAACTGGATCCTCCCCCTCCCGCTCCAATATCCTTTCAAGCCGGTCAGAGATGTCTCGCACTCTGGCACCGGGCAGGCAACACACCATGCGAGACTCCCGATCCGGCTTGCAAAGGATACTATCTGTCCCCCTAATTGTGGGTGGCACGGTGGCACAGTGGTTAGCACTGCTGCCTCACAGCGCCTGAGACCCGGGTTCAATTCCCGCCTCAGGCGACTGACTGACTGTGTGGAGTTTGCACGTTCTCCCCGTGTCTGCGTGGGTTTCTTCCGGGTGCTCCGGTTTCCTCCCACAGTCCAAAGATGTGCAGGCCAGGTGAATTGGCCATGCTAAATTGCCCATAGTGTTAGGTAAGGGGTAAATGTAGATGTAGGGGTATGGGTGGGTTACGCTTCGGCGGGGCGGTGTGGACTTGTTGGGCCGAAGGGCCTGTTTCCACACTGTAAGTAATCTAATCTAATCTAATCATCTAATCTAATTATAGAATCCCCTATAACCACTACTTGTCTATTGACTCCTCCCTCTTGAATGGCCTTCTGCACCATGGTGCCTTGGTCAGTTGGCTCATCCTGTCCAGAGCACTTTTCCTCATCCGAACAGGGAGTAAGAATCTCGTACCTGTTGGACAAGGTCAAGGGCTGAGGCTCCTCCACTCCTGAACTCTGGGTCCCCCGACCTGCCTCACTTACAGTCACACTCTTTTATGCCTGATCACTAGCTCAGTGGGAATTAATTAATCTCCCAGGTGTGACTGCCTCCTGAAACAAAGCATCCAGGTAACTCTCCCCCTCCTGGTTTGTCCAACACAGAGTGTTCATCTGTAATTGCCATGGGGAAGTCAGGAATGGGCTTCTTTCTTGAACTGGATTAGTGGAATTTTTGAAGGGCTTTGCCCGAAACGTCGATTTCGAAGCTCCTTGGATGCTGCCTGAACTGCTGTGCTCTTCCAGCACCACTAATCCAGAATCTGGTTTCCAGCATCTGCAGTCATTGTTTTTATTTTCTTTCTTGAACTGTTGCATTATTTGTTTAATAGGAATACCCAAAGGGCTATTAGGAGGGGAGTTCGAGGATTTAGTCCCAATGAAAGTAAAGGAATGGTTCCAAACAGGATGTTGTGTAAACGATGAAGGGATCTTGCAGGTAATGGTGTCTCCTTGCTGCCTATGCTTGTAAGTGGCAGGGGTCACAGATTTAAAAGGTGCCATTGAAGGAATCCCAGTGAGTTATTGCCATATATTTTGGAGATGGAACACATCGAAACCACTCTGCATTGCTGCTGAAGAGAATGAATATTGAAGATGAGAGATGGGATGCTAATCAAGTAGGATACTTTGACTTGTATGGTGCTGAGTTTCTCGAGTGTTATTCGAGCTGCACCCATCCAGGCAAGTGGACAGTGTTCCATCACACTCCTAATTTATGCCGTGTACCTTGGACAGGCATTGGAGGAACAGGAGACTTAATTACCACAGAATTCTCAATCTCATGATCTGCTCTTGTAGCAACAGTATTTACATGGCTCATCCAGTTCAGTTTCTTGTGAATAGTAACTTTCAGGATATTGATCGTCAGAGATTTAGCGATGGTAGTGCCATTGAAAATCAAGGAATGCTGGATTCTGAGACAGCTGATAATTTGAATGTGAGATTGGTAGAGTCTGCCGCTTGTAAGCCAGGTGTACTTGAAGCGTTGGGTAGGTAAGTTGTCTGGACGTTTGTGTATCACAACATTGTCTCAATATGTCACTGATTCAGTCTCTCAATGTCTTTGCTGTCTTCTTGAATAAGCCTTCTCTACACTGCTTGGTTGCAAGCCATACTGATTTAATTGCTAAGAATTTGTGTAAGACAGTATAAAACAGCTTCATGCTGAGTTCACTTTTTCAAAATAGCTATATGGTGAATACACACCAACCAGACACTCAAAATGGTCCTGAACTAAGAATTTGTTTAAGTACATTTGCTCCACCTGTGGGTTCTGAGATTTTCAATTTTAAAATTATCAGCAGCATAGCTGCTATGTTTTAAACAAGATAACAGTTATTACACAACTTTTGCTGAAAGTTACTGAGGTAAAAATTGATAGAGTTATGTGCTAACATATCAATACAAAGCTTTAAAGTAAGATTAGATTACTTACAGTGTGGAAACAGGCCCTTCGGCCCAACAAGTCCATACTGACCCGCAACCCGCCCAGACCCATTCTCCTACACCTAACACTACGGCTAATTTAGCATGGCCAATTCACCTAACCTGCACATTTTTGGATTGTGGGAGGAAACTGGAGCACCCAGAGGAAACTCACACAGACACGGGGAAAATGTGCAAACTCCACACAGAGAGTTGCCTGAGGCAGGAATTGAACCCAGGTCCCTGGCGCTGTGAGGCAGCAGTGCCAACCACTGTGTCACCGTGCCACCCACTGGACAGAACATGGAAATGAGACATGACCAGTTCTTGTTATAGAGGGAATGCTGCAAAGATCTACCAGATTGATTCCTGGAATGCAGGGACTGAGACATGAGATTGAGTCGGTTAGGATTGGATTCACTGGAATTGAGAAGAATGAGGAGGGAATCTCATAGAAACTGATAAAATTCTAACAGGACTAAACAAGTTAGAGCAGGAAGGATGTTCCCAATGGTGATGGGCTCCAGCATCAGGGCTCATGGCTTAAGGATAAGGAGTAAACCTTTTAGGACTGAGATGAGAAGAAATTTCTTCGCCCACGAGCAAGTGGCTGAGGCCAAAACATTTTGATTTTTCTAGAAGAAGATATATATAGTTCTTGTGGCTAAAGGGATCAAGGGATATGGGGGAGGGTGGGATTAGACTACTGAGCTCGATGAACAGCCATGATCATAATGAATGGTAGAGCAGGTTCAAGGAGTCAGATGGCCTATTCCAGCTCCTGTTCTCTAGGTTTCTATGTCTTTATGCTATCATTGCAGGCCTGGCCCAACAAGTCCACACTGATCCTCCAAAGAATAATCCACCCAGACCCATTCTCCTATCCTATTAATTTATATTTACCCCTGACTAATGCACCTAACCTAAACATCCCTGAACACTATGGGCAATTTAGCATGGCCAATTGACCTGACCTGCACACCTGTGGATTGTGGGAGGAAACCAGAGCACCTGGAAGAAACCCATGCAGACACGGGGAGAATGTGCAAACTCCACACAGACAGTTACCCAAGGCTGGAATTAAACCCGGGTCCCTGGTACTGTGAGGCAGCAGTGCTAACCACTGGGCCATTGTGCCATCATATTCATGAGATGTTGGATTAGAAAAATCTGGAGCGTCATGATTCATCTATTGCCTTTTCACAAGATATTTAACTTTCTAACTCTCTCAGATATTGGCTGGATGATTCTCTTTTTGCCAGGTTTTAGAGCTATTCCCCACTTCAGGAAAGTGAATTGATATTAATCTTTGGATTTGTTCAATTAATTTCAAAAGGTCCCTTATGTTTTTTCTTGAGATGTGTGCAGCTGAATCCACAACAACAATCATGTGATGTCTGGAAAACATCTTGTGAGATTCTTTGCATCCACTTTAGCAATTGATTTTTTTAACAAAATATTCTATCTCATGCCAGCTGCAGATGAATCTGTCCATGACAGTACTGGTAAGACTGACCACCACACAGTCCTTGTGGAGACAAAGTCTCATCTTCACACTGGGAATAACTTCCATCGTGTTGTGTCACAATCACCGTGCTAAATGGGAGAGACTTCAAACAGATCTGGCAACTGAAGACTGGGCATCCATGAGGCCATCAGCAGCATCAGAATTTTCCAATCTGTAACCTCATGGCCCTTCATGTCCCCCACTCAACCATAACCATCAAGACAGAGATTAACTTTGGTTCAATGGAGAGTGCATGAGGGCATGCTAGGAGCAGCAGCGGGCATACCTGAAAATGAGTGTCAATTTGGTGAAGCCACTAAACAGGACTACTTGCAAGCTAACCAGTATTAGCAACAAGTGATAGACAGGGCTAAGTGATTGCACAGCCAATGGATCACATCTAAGTTCTACAGTTCAAGTACATTCAGTCATGAATGGTGGTGGACAACTAAACAACTCATTGGAGGGGGAGGCTCCAGAGATAGCACCACACTCAATGATAGAAGAGCATGTTAGTGCAAAACCTTAGGCTCAAACAGTCAAAGTAATTTTCAGCCACCAGTGCCAAGTGGAGATCCATCGCACCCTCCTCCAGTGGTCCCCAGCACCATAGATACCAATCTTCAGCGAATTCTAATCACTCCACATGATATCAAGAATCAGTTGGAAGCACTGTATACCGCAAAGGCAATGGCCTTGACAACATTCTAGCAGTTATGCTCCAGAGCTTGCCACTCTCCGAGCCAAGCTGTTCCAGTACAGTTACAACACTGACACCTACCTGACAATATGGAAAATTGCCCAGGTATGTTGTACCCATCAAATGGCCTCAATGGTTAGCACTGCTGCCTCACAGCGCCAGGGACCGAGTTTCAGTTTCAGCCTCGGGCGACTGTCTGTGTGGAGTTTGCACATTGTCCCCGTGTCTGCGTGGGTTTCCTTCTATTCCAAAGATGTGCAGGCCAGGTGACTTGGCCATGCTAAGGTTGCTGATAGTGTTAGGTGCATTAGTCAGAGGGAAATGGCTCTGGATGGGTTACTCTTCGGATGATCGGTGTGGACTTGTTGAGTCGAAGGGCTTGTTTCCACACTGTAGGGAATCTAATGTAATCTAAATGCAGGACAAGTCCAACCTGGCAAATTACTGTGCTATCAGTCTACTCTTGATCATCAATAAAGTGATTTAAGTATCATTGATAGAGCTATCAAGCAGCAGTAACCTGCTCAGTGACACCCAGTTTGGGATCCCCCAGGGCCACTCAGCGTCTGACCTCATTACAGTCTTGCTTCAAATATGGACAAAAGAGCTGAATTCCAGAGGGGAGGGGAGAGTGACAGCCCTTGACATAATGGCTGCATTTGACCGAGTGTGGCATCAAGGAGCCCTAGCAAAACTGGAATCAGTGCTCATCAGGGGGCAAACTTTCCGCTGGTTAGGTCGTGGTTGTTGGAGGTCAGTCATCTCAGCTCCAGGACATCTCTGCAGGAGTTCCTCAGGGTAGTGTCCTAGACCCAACCAGCTTCGGCTGCTTTATCGAACACCTTCCCTTCATCATAAGGTCAGAGGTGGGGATGTTCGCTGATGATTACACAATATTCAGCGCCATTCATAACTCCTCAGATATTGAGCAGTCTGTGTCCAAATGCAACCAGATATAGACAGGCTTGGGCTGACAAATGGGAAGTAACATTTATGCCACACAAATGCCAGAGAATAACCATCTCCAATAAGAGATCATCTAACCCCAACCTTTGATATCCAATGGCATTACCATTACTGAATCCTCCACTATCAACATCAACATAGACCAGAAACTCAACTGGACTAGCCACATAAATCCAGTGGCTTCAAGACCAGGTCAGAGGCTAGAAATACCTTAATGAGTAACTCACTTTCTGACTCCTCAAAGCCTGTCCATTATCAACAAGGCACAAGTCAGGATTGTGATGGAATGCTCCCCACTTGCCATGGATAGGTGCAGTTCCAACAACACTCAAGGAGCTCAACACTATCCAGGACAAAGAAGTGTGCTTGATTGGCACCACATCCACAAGCATCCACCCCCTCCACCATTGATGCTCAGTCGCAATACTGTGTGATATCTACAAGATGCACTGCAGAAGTTCAGCAAAGTACCTTAGACAGTACCTTCTAAAAGCCACAACCACTTCCATCTCGAAGGACGAGGGCAGCAGATACATGGGAACACCACCACCTGCATGTTCCCCTCCAAGCCACTCCCATCCTGACTTGGAAACATGTCACCACTCCTTCACTATCACTGGGTTAAAACCATGAGGGGTTACAACAGCATTGATGAGGAGAGGATGTTTCTCTTATAATTCGGAATCACCATTTACAACTCAGAGATTGCCCATTTCCAACAGAGATGTGGGCAAGGTTTCATTCTGTCTGAGGAATGTGAGTCTTTGGAACTCTCCTCCTCAAATATTTTTTAAGGCAGAGGTAGTAGGGCATTTATTCAGCATGGGGGGGACGGACAGGCTATCGGGGGTAGGCAAGAATGTGGATTGAGGTTATAATCCTCTTCATTTTATTGAACGGTGGAACAGGCCTCCTCTTGTTCTTAATTCATAAGCTTGTTCATATGTCTGTAAGTAATCTTTTGGTACACCTTTTGTAAAAATTGAAGTATGTATGCAAAAAGTATTTGATTCAAACTGTAAGTTGCTGTGCTGCCAAACTGTAGGTGGATAATTAGGAGGACCTCTGGGAAATTACTCCTCCTTGATCATGTTCCCAGATAAACCACAGTTTCCATAAGAAAAATAAATTCCTTACTGACCCAAGCCCCTGTGTGGCCTTACTTTCTGCAGGGTACAGGTTAGTATAGCTAATGTCTGGAAATAAATTCCGAATTATGGGATATTACTTACTGGAGACGAGATGCGTTGCCCGTCGCATTCTTCCATTACCTCAGCAACTGAAAAAAATAGCACACTGCTAATCAATTATCTCCAGTCAAATAGCTTGCTCAGATTTATTTCCAGATAAATAACATATCGAAGCAAAAACTGAGAGAAAGGTATTGGTGGGAAGACGAAGACATGAAACGATCAAGCTGGTCTGACTAAGAGAAGACTATATAAAGCAGAATGCTGGAGGCCACTGTCCAGGACTCCAGGAAGGCACACGGACAGGGTTTCATGGAAAGGTTAAAATAGGAAATAGCTGGAATTAAGTACTGACTTTTGAGCTTGGATGTTTGGTTTGCTCCAGGTGATGAAGGTTAAATCCACACTGGAATGTGAAATTCAAGCAACTTTTCTGAGCACATGGTTCATTAAATGCTACAGTGAATGGAGAACTGAACACTGTGACAGACTCCCTGGATTGTAGCAATATCTTTTTTCAATATAAAAGCAAATCCATGGAACTTTTAAACTTAGTCCTCATCTGCTACTGAAATGTTTTATCAGCTGGCTGTCTTATCTGCATACTAAAGGTGTTTTCTAACTGCGTGAAGAGTTAACTACTCCATTGTAAATGTAATGTGGAATCTGACCTTGCTCTGAACAGTGTAGACTTTTAAAAATTCATTTATGGGATATGGGCGTGGATAGTTTGCCAGCATTTATTGCCCATCTTTAGTTGCTCTTCAGGAGAATTTGTAGTGATTGGTCCAACTGAATGGCTTGTTAGGTCATGTCAGAGGGCAACTGATGGTCAAACATATTGTCTGGTCAAGAGTAACGTGTCAAGGGGCATGTGTGTGACTGCTCATTTGCTAGGTGTCCCCTGGCAGCACCCAGTCTCCTTGTGAAAAGGGTGCACTTGGTCCAGGCACATGGCCTACTCTTGCCCTGCCTTCAGTGCTCAGGACCAATGTATGGAGTATCAGCATTGTTGACTCTCCCTCAGTCCTGGAGGGTTCAGCTGGCAGCACTCCTGTAACAATTAAAGTGACGAGAAATCTTCCTCAGTCTCACAGTGAGAATCTCTCACAAACTCCAAAGCAACTCACACTCAACCCAAAATTGGTACAATTCACCCCTAAGGTCACCCGATTGCAACTGACCCATAAATCCCTCACTGGTAACTAATGGATGTGCTTTTGTGTCTTTTGTTCTAATCTATTGAAAACATCATCCAAACCCGCAAACCATTCCACCATCTTTATTTTAATCATCACCGAAACCGAACTTTGCTATAAGATAAAATGGTGATGTTCTTCCTTTCTAATGGACTGTCCAATAGATCTTTTCCCTGTGGATTTTCCAGATTTAAAATTATTTATCTATTCTTACATTCTGTTTGATTAATTCTCGTCATAATTTTCCAGATTTTAAATTCCAACACATCATTCAGTTTAAACTCCAATTTTATTCCGAACAAAATATCATCCAACTTCCTTTTAAATTGGGGTCAGTTACCTGGACAATCGGTTACCTGGATGGTCAGTTAGCTGGATGGTCAATTAGCTGGACAGTCAGTTACCTGGATGGTCAGTTGCCTGGATGGCCAGTTACCTGGACAGTCAGTTACCTGGATGGTCAGTTACCTGGACAGTCAGTTACCTGGATGGTCAGTTACCTGGATGGTCAGTTAGCTGGACAGTCAGTTACCTGGATGGTCAGTTACCTGGATGGTCAGTTAGCTGGACAGTCAGTTACCTGGACGGTCAGTTGCCTGGATGGTCAGTTGCCTGGATGGTCAGTTAGCTGGACAGTCAGTTGCCTGGATAGTCAGTTGCCTGGATAGTCAGTTGCCTGGATGGTCAGTTAGCTGGACAGTCAGTTGCCTGGATGGTCAGTTGCCTGGACGGGTCAGTTGCCTGGACGGTCAGTTGCCTGGATGGTCAGTTAGCTGGACAGTCAGTTGCCTGGATGGTCAGTTACCTGGACGGTCAGTTAGCTGGATGGTCAGTTAGCTGGACAGTCAGTTGCCTGGATGGTCAGTTACCTGGACGGTCAGTTACCTGGACAGTCAGTTACCTGGACGGTCAGTTACCTGGATGGTCAGTTAGCTGGATGGTCAGTTACCTGGATAGTTTGTGATACAGAGAGATGCCAACAGCATGTGTTTAATTGCTGTACTGACCAAAGTCACTATGAAGGTCATGCCTTCTCAACTTTGCCCTATACTTGAGGTTAAGGTAGTTCAAGTGAAGTTCACTCCCCGATCATCTCTCTCCCTCTTTAGTAACAGAGCAGCTTCTGACCCTTTGAGAGTAGCATGAGTTTGACTCCCTCTTTTCTCCTGATGTTACTGTTTCGTTTTGGAATTTGAGTTGTGAAGCCCTGCAAATACTGCAGCAACTGTTGGAAATTGGTTGATGCAGGGATGTGGCTGGACTTTATTTCATTTCTTACCTGGTCAGGCAAAGCTACATCTTGGAGAAACTTGAAAGGGGATGGACTCCAGCATCTGGAGTCATTGTTTTTACCTACTACAGGAAAATTAGATTTGACACGTTATTTCAGGACATAGGGTGAGCACATTATGATCCATGGCTGTCACAGACAATTACATATAGGAGTGATGCTTTATCTCCAGCTTTTCATTTTTGAGAGTTTGAACATTGAAAATGTCTGCTAATGTAGATCTGTACGGCTAGAGTACGCGACCGTGACCTCGGAACTCTCTGATCCTACAGTGCTATCTACTCTCTCTTATCCTGCAGTGCGATCTACTCTCTCTGATCCTACAGTGCTATCTACTCTCTCTGCTCCTGTAGTGCTATCTACTCTCTCTTATCCTGCAGTGCTATCTACTCTCTCTGATCCTATAGTGCTATTTACTCTCTCTGATCCTACAGTGCTATCTACTCTCTCTGATCCTTTAGTGCTATCTAGTCTCTGATCCTACAGTGCTATCTACTCTCTGATCCTACAGTGCTATCTACTCTCTCTGATCCTGCAGTGGTTTCTACTCTCCCTGATCCAGCAGTGCTATCTACTCTCCCTAATCCTATTGTGCTATCTACTCTCTCTAATCCTATTGTGCTATCTACTCTCTCTTATCCTGCAGTGCAATCTACTCTCTCTAATCGTGCAGTGTTATCTACTCTCCCTGATCCTGCAGTGCTATTTACTTTCTCTGTTCCTGCAGTGCTCTCTACTCTCTGATACTGCAGTATGATCTACACTCCCTGATCCTACAGTGTTATCTATGCTCTGATCCTGCAGTGCTATCTACTTCGCTAATCCAACAATGCTTTCTCTGATCTTGCAGTGCTATCTACTCTTTCTGATCCTACAGTGCTCTCTACTCTCTCTTATCCTGTAGTGCAATCTACTCTCTGCTCCTGCAGTGCTCTCTACTCCCCCTGATCCAGCAGTGCTATCGACTCTCTCTAATCCTATTGTGCTATCTACTCTCTCTTATCCTGCAGTGCTCTCTATTCTCCCTGATCCTGCAGTACTATCTACTCTCTCTGATCCTGCAGTGCTCTCTATTCTCCCTGATCCTGCAGTACTATCTACTCTCTCTGATCCTGCAGTGCTCTCTATTCTCCCTGATCCTGTAGTGCTATCTACTCTCCCAGATCCTGCAGTGCCATTTACTTTCTCTGTTCCTGCAGTGCTCTCTACTCTCTGATATTGCAGTATGATCTACTCTCCCTGATCCTACAGTGTTATCTATGCTCTGATCGTGCAGTGCTATCTACTTCTCTAATCCAACTGTGCTACCTACTTTCTCTGATCCTGCAACACTGTCTCCTCTCTCTGATCCACTAGTGCTATCTACTCTCTCTTATCCTGCAGTGCCAACTACTCTCTCTGATCCTGCAGTGTTATCTACTCTTTCTGATCCTGCAGTGCTATCTACACTTTCTGATCCTGCAGTGTTATCTACTCTCTCTGATCCCATAATGCTCTCTACTCTCTCTTATCCTGCAGTGCTATCTACACTCTCTGATCCTGCAGTGCTCTCTACTCCCCCTGATCCAGCAGTGCTATCTACTCTCTCTAATCCTGCAGTGCTATTTACTTTCTCTGATCCTGCTGTGCTATCTACTCTCTCTAATCCAACAGTGCTATCTACTTTCTCTTATCCTGCAGTACTATCTCCTCTTCTCAGATCCTGCAGTGCTATCTACTCTCTCTAATCCTATTATGCAGTCTACTCTCCGCTACTGCCGTACGATCTACTCTCCCTGATCCTGGAATGCTATCTACTCTCTCTAATCCAACAGTACTATCTACTCTCTCTGATCCTGCAGTGTTGTCCACTCATTCTGATCCTATAGTGTTACTTACTCTCAGATATTGCAGTGCTATCTACTCTCTTTCTCATTCTGCAGTGCTATCTACACTCTCTTATCCTGCAATGCTCTCTACACTCTCTTATCCTGCAGTGCTATCCACTCTCTCTGATCCTATTGTGCTATCTACTCTCCCTGCTCCTGCAGTGCTATTTACTCTCTCTGATATTGCAGTGCTATCTATTTTCTCTGATCCTGCAGTGCTATCTACTTTCCCTGCTCCTGCAGTGCTATTTGCTCTTTCTTATCCTGCAGTGCTCTCTACTCTCTCTCATCCTGCAGTACTATCTATGCTCTCACATCCTGAAGCACTTTCTATTCTCTCTTATCCTGCAGTTCTCTCTACTCTCCTTGATCCTGCAGTACGAACTATTCTCTCTTATCCTGCAGTGCGATCTACTCTCTCTTATCCTGTAGTGCTACCTACGTTATCTGATCTGCAGTATTATCTACTCTCTCTGATCCTGCAGTGCTATCTACTCTCTCTAATCCTATTGTGCTATCTACTTTCTCTGATCCTGCAGTGCTCTCTACTCTCTCTTATCCTACTGTGCCAACTACTCTCTCTGATCCTGCAGTGTTATCTACTCTCTCTGGACCTGTAGTGCTATCTTCTTTTTCTGATCCTGCAGTATTATCTAGTCTCTTTGACCCTGCAGTGCTCTCTACTCTCCCTGACCCTGCTGTGCGATTTACTCTCTCTGATCCTACAGTGTTATCTACTCTCTCTAAATCTGCAGTGCTATCTACTCTCTGATTTTGCAGTACTATCTACTCTCTCCGATCCTGCAGTGCTCTCTACTATCCCTGATCCTGCAGTGCTATCTACTCTCTGATTTTGCAGTGCTATCTACTCTCTCCGATCCTGCAGTGCTCTCTACTATCCCTGATCCTACCTTGCTATCTACTCTCTGATTTTCCAGTGCTATCTACTCTCTCCGATCCTGCAGTGCTCTCTACTATCCCTGATCCTGCAGTGCTATCTACTCTCTCTTATCCTTCAGTGCCCTCTACTCTCTCTGATCCATTAGTGCTACTTACTCTCTCTGATCCTGCACTGCTATCTACTCACTCTCATCCTGCAGTGCTATCTACTCTCTCTGATCCTGCTGTGCTATCTACTCTCTCTTATCCTTCAGTGCTCTCTACTCTCTCTGATCCACTAGTGCTACTTACTCTCTCTGATCCTGCAGTGCGATCTACTCTCTCTTATCCTTCAGTGCTCTCTACTCTCTCTGATCCACTAGTGCTACTTACTCTCTCTGATCCTGCAGTGCGATCTACTCACTCTGATCCTGCAGTGCTACTTATTCTCTCTAATCCTATTGTGCTAACTAGTCTCTCTTATCCTGCAGTGCTAGCTACTCTCTCTGATCCGGCAGTGCTATCTACTCTCTCTAATCCTATTGTGCAGTCTACTCTCTGCTACTGCCGTACGATCTACTCTCCCTGATCCTGGAATGCTATCTACTCTCTCTAATCCAACAGTACTATCTACTCTCTCTGATCCTGCAGTGTTGTCCACTCACTATGATCCTATAGTGTTACTTACTCTCAGATATTGCAGTGCTATCTACTCTCTTTCTCATTCTGCAGTGCTATCTACACTCTCTTATCCTGCAATGCTCTCTACTCTCTCTTATCCTGCAGTGCTATCCACTCTCTCTGATCCTATTGTGCTATCTACTCTCCCTGCTCCTGCAGTGCTATTTACTCTCTCTGATATTGTAGTACTATCGACTCACCCTGATCCTGCAGTGCTCTCTACTCTCTCTCATCCCGCAGTGCTATCTATTTTCTCTGATCCTGCAGTGCTATCTACTCTCCCTGCTCCTGCAGTGCTATTTGCTCTCTCTTATCCTGCAGTGCTCTCTACTCTCTCTCATCCCGCAGTACTATCTACGCTCTCACATCCTGAAGCACTTACTACTCTCTCTGATATTGTAGTACTATCGACTCACCCTGATCCTGCAGTGCTCTCTACTCTCCTAGATCCTGCAGTGCGAACTACTCTCTCTTTTCCTGCAGTGCGATCTACTCTCTCTTATCCTGTAGTGCTATCTACGTTATCTGATCTGCAGTATTATCTACTCTCTCTGATCCTGCAGTGCAATCTACTCTCTCTGATCCTGCAGCGGTTCCTACTCTCTCTGATCCTGCAGTGTTATCTATTCTTTCTCATCCAGCAGTGCTATCTACTCTCTGATCCTACAGTGCTATCTACTCTCTCTAATCCTATTGTGCTATCTACTTTCTCTGATCCTGCAGTGCTCTCTACTCTCTCTTATCCTGCTGTGCCAACTACTTTCTCTGATCCTGGAGTGCTATCTACTCTCTCTTATCCTGCAGTGCTATCTTCTTTTTCTAATCCTGCAGTGCCAACTACTCTCTCTGATTGTGCAGTGTTATCTACTCTCTCTGGACCTGTAGTGCTATCTTCTTTTTCTGATCCTGCAGTGTTATCTAGTCTCTCTGACCCCGCAGTGCTATCTACTTTCTCTGATCCTGCAGTGCTGTCTAATCTCTCTAATCCTGCAGCGCTGTTTGCTCTCTCTAATCCTGCAGTGCTATGTACTCTCTGATCCTGCAGTAGTTTCGGGGAGTTACAGTAAAGGAGGGAGGGAAGTGGTTGGGTCTGTGAGTTGGGAAAGAACATGCAGCTCCATAATTTCCATCAGATCTTTTCAGTGGAACGAATTGTGAAACATATACCACTGCATGTACAACAGAACAGTCTTCACAATCCTTGGAGCCTGAACTCAATCACCAAACTCAGCAGGTCAACAATGACAAACCTAGCAGACCTTAAGTTGGCCCACACTATGAGTGCATGTTGCTTACTCTTGATATCATTGCTGAACATGTGGGCTTGAGTTCACTGAGTTGAATTGGCGACATTGCTTATAACTTTTTAATAACATTCAGAAATGACAGATAAGTGTGAAGTCACCATCGTCTTGTCAGACTATAAGTCTGGCTCTTGTTAGAGAAAAAAGACTGATGGTAGTTTAACCTGAGGGTCACCATGCCTCAGGTGAGGGGAGAGGTTGGGAAGGAGAGTCCTTCAGGGTCACCTCAGCAAATGCAGGAATTGAACTCACACTGTCGGCATCACTCTGCATTGCAAATCTGCTTTCTAGTCAACTGAGCAATACATTTAAACAAAAGGTGGGTGCCCAAATCCCTAATTTGGGAAAGGGCATAATTTAAGCTTTGTAACTAAAATTCAGTTCAGTTTTGGCAAACAGCAAATGAAACAACCATGACCTCCACCTCCAAACTCCCACCTTCCAGTAGCAGTCAGATGATAAGAGTTAGGACAATTCCATATTGACCAGATATCATAAACTAAGCCAGTCCCATTTAGCAGCATTTGGCCCATGTCCCCCTACACCCTTCCTATTCATATACCCATCCAGATGCCTTTTAAATATTGTAATTGTACCAGCCTCCACCATTTCCTCTGGCAGCTCATTCCATACACGCACCACCCTCTGCGTGAAAAGGTTGCCCCTTAGGTCTCTTTTATATCTTTCTCCTCTAACCTTAAACCTATGCCCTCTAGCTTTGGATTCCTCTATCCTCATAAAAGACCTTGGCTATTCACCCTCGGTATGTCCCTCATGTTTTCATGTATTCTGAAAAGATTTTTATCCCTTAAATAAACAGTTTCTTTCATTTAAATTGGAGTTTAAGTATAAGATTTTATTTCTATTTGAAGTGTGGTACAATGCAAAGATGGAGTGATGAGTTTTTAGGTATATTAAGAGGGGGCATTAGCTTTGTGTAATTTAATGTTTAAAGTTTTAATGCTTTAAAAATGTACGTTGTGAATTGGCGATCGCACGCTGAGCAGCAGCAGACATGGGACAGCTGAGTAAGTAAGGTAATATATTTGGATGGTTGCATTCCCCAAAACACTACTTAGGTAGTGTCTCCCACCCATCCTCTTCCTCAAACCAAAGAGAAGGTTCTGTGCATTGGATTAGTAAGGTTTTTTTTATTCTTTATTTTTCTACAGTCTCTTTGGGAATTCAGAATAGTGGGAATGGTAGTTAGGGCAGTTGAATGTTCCTCCTGCAGAATGTGGGAGGTAAGGGTCACCACTAGTGTCCCTGCTGACTGCACCTGCGGGAAGTGCACCCAACTCCAGCTCCTCGAAAACCGGGTTAGGGAACTGGAGCTAGAGCTGGATGAACTTCAGATCATTTGGGAGGTGGAGGGGGTTAATGAGAGCAATTACAGGGAGGTAGTCACACCTCAGGTACAAGAAGGAGGTAGATGGGTTACCGTCAGGGGACAGAAAGGGAACTGGCAGGCAGTGCAGGGATCCCTGTGGCCATTCCCCTCAACAACAAGTATATCATTTTGGATACTGTTAGGGAGAGACGACTTTCCAGGGGTAAGCAATGAGGTAGTGGTCACTGGCACAGAGTCTGGCCGTTGTTGCTCAGAAGGGAAGGGGGAAGAGGAGTAGAGCAGGAGACATTGGGGACTCCATAGTTAGGGGGACAGATAGGAGGTTCTGTGGGAACGAGAAAAACTCAAAGTTGGTGTGTTGCCTCCCAGGTGTCAGGGTTCGTGATGTCTCTGATCATGTTTTTGGGATCCTTGTGGGGGAGGGGGAGCAGCCCCAAGTCATGGTCCACATAGGTACCAGCGACATAGGTAGGAAAGGGGATGGGGATTTAAGGCAAAAATTCAGCGGGTTAAGGTGGAAGCTTGGAGCTAGAATAGACAGAGTTGTTATCTCTGGTTTGTTGCCTGGGCCATGTACGAGTGAGGCAAAGAATAGGGAGAGAGAGCAGGTGAACACGTGGTGACAGGGATGGTGCAGGAGGGAGGGTTTTGCATAACTGGATAATTAGGGCTCTATCTGGGAAAGTGGGACCTCGACAACAAGGAGGGTCTTCACCTGAACCAGAGGGGTACCTATATCCTGGGAGGGAAATTTGCTAATTCTCTTGGAAGGGTTTAAACTAATTGAGTAGGGGAATGGGAACTTAAATTGTCATTCCAATGTCTAGCGGGTTGAGAGTAGTGAGGTCAGAAACATGGTTTCGAGGTCACAAGAGTACACCGACAAGCAGGAAGGTGGTTTGAAGTGTGTCTAATTCAATGACAGGAACATCCGGAATAAAGTGGATGAACATGCAGCATGGGTTGGTACCTGGGACTTCAATATTGTGGCCATTTCGGAGACATGGATAGAGCAGGGACAGGAATGGTTGTTGCAGGTTCCAGGATTTAGATGTTTCATTAAGAACAGAGAAGATGGTAAAAGAGGGGGAGGTGTGGCACTATTAGTCAAGGACAGTATTGCGGTGACAGAAAGGATGTTTGAGGACACATCTACTGAGGTAGTGTGGGCTGAGATTAGAAACAGGAAAGGCGAGGTCACCTTTTTGGGAGTTTTCCATAGGCTTCTGAATAGTTCCAGAGATGTAGAGGGAAGGATAGCAAAGATAATTCTAGATAGGAGCAGATGTAACAGGGTAATTGTTATTGGGTCTTTAACTTTCCAAATATTGAGTGGAAATACTATAGTTTGAGTACTTTAGATGGGTCAGTTTTTGTCCAATGTGTGCAGGAGAGTTTCCTGACACAGTATGTAGACAGGCCAACAAGGAGCAAGGCCACATTAGATTTGGTACTGGGTAATGAACCCGGCCAGGTGTTAGATTTGGAGGTAGGTGAGCACTTTGGTGATCGTGACCACAATTCAGTTATGTTTACTTTAGTGGTGAAAAGGGATAGGTATATACCGCAGGACAAGAGTTATTGCTGAGGGAAAGGCAATTACAATGTGATTAGGTAAGATTTAGGATGCATAGGATGGGGAGGGAAACTGCAGGGGATGGACACAATTGAAATGTGGAGCTTATTCAAGGATCAGCTACTGTGTGTCCTTGATAAGCATTTACTGATCAGACAGGGAGGAAGTGGTTGAGTGAGGGAGCTGTGGTTTACTAAAGAAGTTGAATCTCCTGTCAAGAGGAAGAAGGCTAATGTTAGGATGAGACGTGAAGGCTCAGTTAGGGGGCTTGGGAGTTACAGGTTAGTCAGGAAAGACCAAAAGAAAGAACTAAGAAGAGTCAGGAGGGGACATGAGAAATCATTGGCGGATAGGATCAAGGAAAATCCTAAAGCGTTCTATAGGTACAACAGGAATAAAAGAATGACTACAATAAGATTGGGGCCAATAAAGGGTAGTAGTGGGAAGTTATGCATGGAGTCCGAGGAGATAGGGGAAGCGCTAAATGAATACTTTTTGTCAGTATTAACACAGGAAAAGGACGCTGTTGTTGAGGAGAATACTGAGATACAGGGTCCTAGTCTAGACGGGATTGAGATTCGCAAGGGGGAAGTGTGAGCAATTCTGGAAAGTGTGAAAATAGATAAGTCCCCTGGGTCTGATGGGATTTACCCTAGGATTCTCTGGGAAGCCAGGGAGCAGATTGCAGAGCCTTTGGCATTGATCTTTATGTTGTCACTGTCTACAGGAATAGTGTCAGAAGACTGGAGGATAGCAAGTGTTGTCCCCTTGTTCAAGAAGGGGAGTAGAGACAACCCTGGTAATTATAGATCAGTGAGCCTTACTTCAGTTGAGGGCAAAGTGTTGGAAAGGATTATAAAAGATATGATTTATAATCATCTAGAAAGGAATAAGTTATTTAGGGATAGTCAACATGGTTTTGTGAAGGGTAGGTTGTGCCTCACAAACCTTATTGAGTTATTTGAGAAGGTGACCAAACAGATGGATGAGGGTAAAGTGGTTGATGTGGTGTATATGGGTTTCATAAGGCATTTGATAAGGGTCTCCACGGTAGGCTATTGCACAAAATACGGAGGCATCGGATTGAGAGTGATTTAGTGACTTGGAGCAGATATTGGGTTGCTGAAAGGTGGTTGTTAATGGGAAACTTTCATCCTGGAGTTCAGTTACTAGTGGGGTACTGCAAGGATTTGTCTTGGGTCCACTGCTGTTTGGCATTTTTATAAATGACCTGGATGAGGGCGCAGAAGGATGGGTTAGTAAATTTGCGGATGACACTAAGGTCGGTGGAGTTGTGGATAATGACGAAGGATGTTGAGGGTTACAGAGAGACATAGATAAGCTGCAGAGCTGGACCGAATTTAATGTGGAAAGTGTGCAGTGATTCACTTCAGAAGGAGTAACAGGAATGCAGAGTACTGAGCTAATGGTAAGATTCTTGGTAGTGTAGATGAGCAGAGAGATCTCAGTGTCCATGTGCATGGATCCCTGAAAGTTGCCAACCAGGTTGACAGGGTTGTTAAGAAGGCATGCGGTATGTTAGCTTTGATTGGTAGAGAGGTTGCATTTCAGAACCATGAGGTTATGGTGCAGCTGTACAAAACTCTGGTGCTGCCACATTTGGAGTATTGTGTACAGTTCTGGTCACTGCATTATAGGAAGGATGTGGAAGCATTGGAAAGGGTTCAGAGGAGATTTACTAGGATGTTGTTTGGTATGGAGGGAAGGTCTTACAAGGAAAGGCTGAGGGACTTGAGGCTGTTTTCATTAGAGAGATGAGGATTGAGAAGTTACTTAATTGAGACTTATAAGATAATGAGAGGGTAAGTGAGACCCTTTTTCCTCGGATAGTGATAGCTAGCATAAGAGGGCAGAGCTTTAAATTGAGGGGTAATAGACATAGGACAGAGGTCAGAGATCGTTTCATTACTCAGAAAGTAGTAGGGGAGCGGAACACCCTGTCTGCAACAGTAGTAAACTCGCCAACTTTAATGGCATTTAAATGGTCATTGGATAAATATATTAATGTAAATGGAATAGTGTAGGATAGATGGACTTCAGATTGGTTCCAGAGGTCAGTGCAATATCGAGGGTCGAAGGGCCTGTACTTTGCTGTAATGTTCCATGTTCTATGTTCTAATTTACTAGCTACCTGCAATGTTTAGGCAAAAGTATGGACTGCAGATGCTGGGGATTCGAGTTTAGATCAGAGTGGTGCTGGAAAAGCACAGCAGGTCAGGCAGCATCCGAGGAGCAGGAGAATCAATGTTTCAGGCAGCAGCGGTTCATCACGAATGAGGCTGGGTGCCTCGGGGGTGGAGAGATAAATGGGAGGGCAGTGGATCTGGGGAGAAGGTAGCTAAGAGTGCAATAAATGGATGGAGGAAGAGGTAAAGGTGTTAGGTCAGAGAGGAGGGTGGAGTGGATAAGTGGAAAAGAAGATAGGCAGGTAGGACAGGTCATGGGGACAGTGCTGAGCTGGAAGGTTGGAACTAGGGTGAGGTAGGGGAAGGGGAAATGAGGAAACTGGTGAAATCCACATTGATGCCCAGGGGTTGAAATGTTCCGAGGTGGAAGATGAGGTGTTCTTCCTCCAGACATCGGGTGGTGAGGGAGCGGCGATGTTTATGTCAGTGTTTAGTCAGTGTTGATTTAATTGGTTTGTTACAGCAAAACATTTAAAATGTAAAATCTGATTGTTTACAAAGGTCACTGGGAATTGAGATCACTTTTTGTAAAATGTTTTTGGTTTCTCCAAGGATCATTACAGACAAGGAGACCACCAGCTAGAAATAGTCAGGCACTTGGCATTTTGTTGGGTGATACGTCTTTACTTGTTACACCAATTTGATTTGTTTAAAGGTGTTGTGAGTGCAACCATTAATGGCTAGTGTGTTTATTTCTGCAGATGTGACTGTCATTAGATAGATAGGGTAATATTGACGGAAGATAGAACATAGAACATAGAACATAGAAGAATACAGCGCAGTACAGGCCCTTCGGCCCTCGATGTTGCGCCGATCAAAGCCCACCTAACCTACACTAACCCACTATCCTCCATATACCTATCCAATGCCCGCTTAAATACCCATAAAGAGGGAGAGTCCACTACTGCTACTGGCAGGGCATTCCATGAACTTACGACTCGCTGAGTGAAGAACCTACCCCTAACATCAGTCCTATATCTACCCCCCCTTAATTTAAAGCTATGGCCCCTTGTAATAGCTGACTCCATACGTGGAAAAAGGTTCTCACTGTCAACCCTATCTAACCCCCTAATCATCTTGTACACCTCTATCAAATCACCCCTAAACCTTCTTTTCTCCAATGAAAACAACCCCAAGTGCCTCAGCCTTTCCTCATAGGATCTTCCTACCATACCAGGCAACATCCTGGTAGATCTTCGAGTTAAATGTTTTTGTGAGCTGTGTGCTGATGGGAGAGTTGGGAATGTTCATGTTACTGTCAGGATGCATTGTCTGATGGCTGTTGATTTTCCTCCTTCTCTTCCTTTAAGGTGACGGTTTGATCATTGTGAACCCTCAGCCCCAGCTCTACTCTCTCTGGAGCACCAGATAGTGAGTGGCAAAGCAGACGACAGTGAAGTGGGATCTCCCTGAGGGCTATCATTGCAAGGCTTCCTCCGATATTACGAGGCAACTAAACATCATCTTCATGAGTTCAATGGTGACAGGATTTGTCAGCAGTGGTGTTGAGATGACAGTTCTGAGTAGGTGACCCCCTTCTCCTTGGTATCCAACCAAGAAGGTGCTCAGCTAACCTGAAGAGTACAGGCCTTTGGGAGAGCCTAAGGATGACTACATCATGGCTGTCTCCTGGAGACCTCACGTACGGGTGCAAGGCTACCTTACAGTTGTGGTAGAAAATGTTAGTATTCAGTAAGTGGATTTGTTCACTGTTCACAAATGCCTACCTGCTCTGAGGATGCCTTGATTGCTTTATTCTGTTCTTTTGGCTGATACTGTTGTGAGCATAATTGGCCATCGCTGTGGCTTTTTTCCACATCACTTACTGTTTCACCGTCTCAAGACACTATGTTTGACTTGAGATTGCACTTTAAACCTGGAACATCCATTTTCAATCTCTTTTCCATTAACAATTCAGTTTGCAAGAACCCATTATTCAATGGCATCGCTCTGTAACTGACTAGGGCTGAATTCTTCAGCATCAGTGACATCACAGTCTCGACACCTTCTCTGCTTTTCCATTTGACTGAGTTTGGAGTAGATAACTTGTCACCAGTCCATACCTGCCTCTGAATTGAATTTTCTGAATTCCTCTTTCATTAATTGAGATCTACTGTCTAATAACTCCTCAGGGAATTCATGGTTTGCAAAGATTATTTTCAGTGTTCTGATCACTGAGTCTGCTGTGGTTGAATTAAGTCTTGACACTCCAATCCAGTCTACTGGGACTAAACATATTTTCCCCTTGAAGATGGACAAATGGTAAGATTGCTAGACTTTCCTATGGGCTTTCCCATGGTCTTGAGGAAATTCCTGGCTCTGTAGGTACTTGGCTGTTTATTGCACACATGGATGGGACAGCAAAATCTCATCCTCTTTGTGTTTTGAAATCCCTGGCCACCATAATCACTACTGAGCTACTCTTCTGCATTGTGCAATTTCTAAATGTCCCTCAGGAAGATTCTCCAGAATCTTTTATTTCCTCTTGACCCCTTGGTTAGGCCACTGGGAATGTATTGTGTGCAGTTCTGGAATCCACATTATAAGAGGTATGTGAGTGCACTGGAGAGGGCACAGAAGAGGTTTACTAGGTACATGTCCTAGGCTGGAGTTATGAAGAGAGATTGGACAGACTGGGATTGTATTCTTTGGAGCAGTGGAAACTGACCAGAGACATGATTGAAATGTATCAAATTATAAGGGGCATAGATGGTGTAGACAGGAGGAACTGCTCCTCTTGGTGGAGAGGCCATTGCCCAGCAGTCATAGATTTAAGGGAAGGGGAAGAAGGTTTGCAGAAAAACTGTTTATCCAGAGTGTGGTGGGAATCTGAAGCTCACTGCCTGTAAGGGTGGTGGAGGCAGAAACCCTAATAACATTGAAGAAGTATTTCGGTAAGGTATACAAAGCTGTGGCCCAGTGCTGGGAAACAGAATCAGAATAATGAGGCAGGGGGTTTTGTCTGGGGGATGCGGATGCAATGGGTCAAAGGATGTGTTTATGTGAAGTTGACCTCTATGACTCTCCCGCTACGGAGCAAACTGTCTAACCCCTGTGGTGAATGGAGTGAGATCCACACACAATGTTAGTTCTCTACTGACTTTGGAAAATTTATTATCCCTAAACTTAATTATGTCAGCTCTTTAACCAATTATATGGCCACTCTTTTGATCATGCTCGGTAAGTGGGATTTAATTTTCCCTCAAAGGATGGGGAATTTTCCTGACAGTGTACAAGCAGATGGGTTTAGTATCTTCTCGTAACATGACACTTCTGCTTCAATTTGTCTTAAACTTTGAATAGCTTTGGAAGTGCTTGATGAATTTCCCTCCCATGTCTATTCTAGGTACTGTATTCTCTATCCTGCAGAGACCTAGCTGAATATAAGTATTTTTGCTTAGTTAGCAGATATTCTGTTGCTTCAGCATATACAATGTCTCACTGACATCTCTTCCTTAGTGATTAGGTTTTGAGATGATTTGTGCACACTGTCCTCTCTGAACCTAGGAGTTTATTTCCACTGGTTTAACTTTTACAGTCTTAAACCATGACATGCTGCCTGACGGTATGGAAACAGCTGCTTTTGTGTTGAGCTTAAATTCTATTTCAAACCTTTGTACTTTCAAGTTGATGGATGGGAATATATGAACATAGGAACAGCAGGAGGCCACTCAGCTCCTTGAGCGCGTTCCACCATTCAATGTGATCATGGCTAATCTACAAGATGCCCTGCAGAATTCACCAAAGATCCTCAGACAGCACTTTCTAAACCCACAACCACTTCCATTTAGAAGGATGAGGCGAGCAGATACAAGGGAACACCGCACCCCCTGTAAGTTCACCTTTGAGCCACTCACCATCCTGACTTGGAAATATATCGTCATTCCTTCATGGTCACTGGGTCAAGATCCTGGAATTCCCTCCTTAAGGGCATTGTGGGTCAGTCCACAGTATGCAGTGGTTAATGAAGGCAGTTCATCATCACCTTCTCGAGGTCAGCTATGGACAGACAATGAATGCTGGCCCTGCTAGTGACACCCACATCGCACAAAATGAACAAACAAATCTGTGGCCTAACTCCAAACACCCACCTTTGGTCCATACACCTTAATACCTTTACTAAACAAAAATTTATCTGTCCCAAATTTAAAATTAACACGACCTATCGTTCACTGCAGTATGTAGAAGAGAGTTCCAGACCTCTCCCACCCTTTGTGTGTAGATTTGCTTCCTAACCTCTCTCCTGAATGGTCTGGTCCTAATTCTCAGTCTACGTCCCTAGTTCTGGAATCCCCAACACATGGAAAATATTTTATCTTGATCTGCTCTGAAATTTTCAAGATATTAACTGGAAAAGACAATCAGATCACCTCTTAACTGTGGAAAACAAGCATAATCTATGGAATCTCTCCCATTACTTAGCCCCTGAAATCTAGGTATCACTCTTGTGAATTTACGTTGTATTCCCTCCAATCTATCCTTCCTGAGGTGTGGTGCCTGGATCCCCTCACAGTGCTCCAAGTGAGGTATAACCAGGATTTTGTTTAACTTCTGCATCCTTGTACTCCAATCCCCTAAATCTCAAGGCCAGCATTCCATTTGCTTTCTTGATTATTCCCTGCATCTGTTCATGACATTTTAAAGAAATGTGCACCCAAGCCCACAAATCTTTTCACACATTTGTTGTATTTATCTTCATACCATCTAGAAAGAACTCTGATCTATCCTTTTCCAATCTAAAATGGATAACCTCCACTGCTTTACAGTGGCCTCTGTCTGCCACAGTTTTGCACGTTCACCAAATTCATCGATATCCCTTTGTAATTTGATGCTATCATCTACACTTCTACAATGCTATGTAACTTTATGACATTGGATATATAACTTCCTATGCCATTATCCAAGTTGTTAATAAATAATGTGAATAACCCAGGCCCTAACACAGATCCTTGATGGACACCACTAGTTACTTTCTGCCAATTTGAATATCTACCCATTAACCAGAGTTTCTGTTGTTACCACAGAAATACTATATTAACATTTTACTGATCATCTCTAACTTTCTGAACTATTTGCTCTCTATATGATTTACGTTTTGCAGGAAATCTTTTTTACAGGACTCAATTTGTTTCTGGAGCAGCACTTTATCAAGTGTCCCAACTGTCCATATCAATAGCACACAGATCCCTCAATTTGGGAATTTGAGGAATTTGTGGTTCTGTTTTGACCTGTATCTTATTGATAATGATTCCCAGTTTTTGGGCATTCTGAGGAAATATCCAGACAATGACAACACCATCTTGGGGCCTACCTATCTGAATGTGTCATAAAATCCACTCATGTTTCCTCGTTGACAAAGTTGATTTCTGCCTGTGTATCTGTTTTTATCTGTTTCATTGTTTGGACTGAAAACAGTCAAACAACTTCTCATCCACCACAATGACTATGATACAGTTTCTAATTACTTCATTCTTTAAAACTCTGTGCCTGCAACATTCTGCTCAATTATATATGATTTGGAGATGCTGGTGTTGGACTGAGGTGTACAAAGTTAAAAATCCCACACCAGGTTATAGTCCAACAGGTTTCTTTGGTCCAATTAAACCTGTTGGACTATAACCTGGTGTTGTGTGATTTTTAACTCAATTATATAGGTCTCTTAAAATGATCTCTTACCAGTTCTCCCAGTCAGTGAGATTATTGATTGAATCTTTTTAGGACTACATCTCTTTTGGGGTTAACATAAGCTTCAAAGGCTTTAATTAACGTATCAATCTCTGTAGTTCTTTCTTGCCCTTTTTGTTTTTCTGGCATAACATCAGCTATTGGACTGATAGCATATGAAGACATACTGACTTGGTGTGGCTGCTCCTTTGCAAGAAGGCCTGTTGCAGCACTTTTGTGCTGAGACTGGCATTTCCAGATCTCCGACTCCCTCCTTGTTTAACGGCTGTGGGTGTTGCGATGTAGAGGTTGAATCCCTCTGCTAATTCAAACTAAAACACCCAGAAAAGCTTGCCTCACCTTTTAATCCATTAAAGGTGTGACTGAGTGAAAGAAAACCCCCGATTTCCACTGTTTAAAGAAAAAAAACAATTTATTTTCCTAAGTCTAACAATGAACACTAAACCCAAACTTGTAGCAAATTTGAGTGCCTATTTCTTAACTAATCACTGTCTGACCCCAACTCTAGAAAATGCAGCCCAATAACACAATTTTCAAACATTAAAATAAATTAATCTCTCAAAGACTATCTAGTCTCTTCCTTCTCTCTTTCTGATTTTGCTGTCTTATCCCTGGATCTTCTTCTTAGTTTTTCTGTGAGTGTCTTTGTATACAATTTCTTGGTATGTTTAATAGATTAGGCCTTCTGAGAGATTTCTTTTTAAAACAAGGTGTTTATTTCTTCGGATGGCAGTGAGTTCTGATCAATTTTCAAAATGCCCTACCCTTTTTATATCCCCAATATCATACCCTCTTGTTGGTCTGATGTTGTCAATTCAATAAATTCAAATTCAATTGGCTTTTGATATCCTGGGCATAATTTAAGTTAATTAGTTAAATTCAATAATGGGTGCCTTAACATCAAAGCACAACCCCAAGCTGATGGTTACATACTACCAATTCTTTGCACTCACTGCACATGTCAGCTAGTCATAGACACATGTGCGGTCACAATCTCTCAGTTTAGAAAATACATCTCTCTCTTAAAGTGACCATACAATCTTTCAACTTCATAACAGTGGTAATAGCAAAATTTCTCCTGGAGCTGCCTTTCCTAATGAATATTGTGCTGACCTGGATAAACTTTGGGATTTCTACTTCTTCCTGTCAAAATGTCCCATTTCCATATGCCTGTCCTGCAGAGTTGCTGATTTGTGGCCTGGCTTTGAAGTCCTCTGAAGTACATTCTCCACCTACCGTCCTGCCCTATTGCACTGAGTTCAAAATCTTCTGACCATCTTTTCCTGGACTTCAGTGTCTTCACATTTTCCAGTTTTCTACTCAAAGTCTTCCAAGCTTCTGCATTACCTTCAGGGGCTTCAATTTTCAGCTGTGTCCTATAGAGTCTAATTGAAATTCAGATCCTAACTTTGGAGATTTCATTAGTTACCATACCCTTTTTACTATGTCTTGGGCTAATACTCCTACTAGTACATCATTAGATATGTTTCCTTAGTATTTCTGGACTGTGTATCTACATGAACACTATGTCGGAATTTAATGGCTCCTTATTCTGAAGTAAGATTCTTCTACTCATAATATACTGTAGCACCCTTTTAGATTAGATTACTTACAGTATGGAAACAGGCCCTTTGGCCCAACAAGTCGGCACCGAAGCGTAACCCACCCAAACCCATTCTCCTATCTTTACCCCTTCACCTAACACTAAGGGCAATTTCCCATGGCCAATTCACTTAACCTGCACATTTTTGGATTGTGGGAGGAAACCGGAGGAAACCCAAGCAGACAATGTGCAAACTCACACAGAGAGTCGCCCGAGGCGGGAATTGAACCTAGGTCTCTTGGTACTGTGAGGCAGCAGTGCTAAACACTGTGCCACCGTGCCACCCAGTTATATCTGAACATTGCAGGTTACTAAATAAAGCTCTTCAGTGTTGACACCTCGTTATTTATCTGATTTTTCTTACATGACATCTTCTGTCAACCTTTCGTACTGATGTCAGCATCATCAGTTGGATCATCATTTGCACATTCCATTATACAATATTTAAAGTTAAGCTTCCAACAAAAATGTTATAATGTCCAGTAAGTACTTTCTTGCACCAAGTATTTTGAGCAACATTGTTTAGCAGCATATATCAAACCAGAATCACAGCTATTGGTTCAGAAATGTGTTGACATTGTTGACATTCTCATTTTACAGATGTAAGAGGGACACCAAAGTATTCAATAATATATGAACTAAGTTTATGCCCATTCTACGCTAAAGGTGTATGAGAAGAAGATGTTCAGTGTCTGTTTCAGAACCCCTTTTGCCAACTTGATCTGCCCTGGCAGGGGTCAAGATGTGATCCAATAAACCTCCACAAAAAATTGTGGATGCTGGAAATCTGAAAGAAAAACAGAAATTACTGGAGAAACTAAGTAAGTCTGGCAGTATCTGTGCAGAGCGATAGAGTTAATGTTGTGTCCAGTGACTCTTCTTCAGATCTACCAGTGAATGAAGGGTCACTGTTCTCAAAATGTTAACTCCACTTTGTCTCCATAGATATGGCCTGTGAGTTTCTGTTGAGTTTCTCCAGCATTTCCTGCTTTTGTTTCAGGAAGCTATCATTAATCAGGTAGGTTTTGTTAAAATTAAATTCCTGGATTTGAAGTAGACAAGTAAATGTGCATCTGATAACATCAATATAATGCCACACTCTGTCATCTACCTTTGCTATGTGACTTCTGAATTAAGTTCCTGTAGTGATAGGAATCAGCTGGATCTTGTTGATTACGAGATCCTTGATTGGGGTTGGCTATTACTGAGGTAGGATGGACTGAGGTTAAAAACAGGAAAGGAGAGGTCACCCTGTTGGGAGTTTTCTAAAGGCCTCCAAATAGTTCCAGAGATGTAGAGGAAAGGATAGCAAAGATAATTCTGGACAGGAGCGAGAGTAACAGGGTAGCTGCTGTTGGAGCTTTAGTTTTCCAAATATTGACTGGAAATACAATATTTTGAGTATTTTAGATGGGTCCGTTTTTGTCCAATAGGTGCAGGAGGGTTTCCTGATACAGTATGCCAACAAGGGGTGAGGCCATATTGGATTTGGTACTGGGTAATGAACCCGGCCAGATGTTAGATGTGGAAGTAGGTGAGCACTTTGGTGATAGTGGCCATAATGCAGTTATGTTTACTTTAGTGATGGAAAGGGATAGGTATATACTGCAGGACAAGAGGTATTGCTGAGGGAAAGGCAATTACAATGTGATTAGGTAAGATTTAGGATGCATAGGATGGGGAAGGAAACTACAGGGGATGAGCACAATTGAAATGTGGAGCTTATTCAAGGATCAGCTACTGTGTGACCTTGATAAGTATGTACCTGTCAGACAGGGAGGAAGTGGTCGAGTGAGGGAGCTGTGGTTTACTAAAGAAGTTGAATCTCCTGTCAAGAGGAAGAAGAAGGCTAATGTTAAGATGAGATGTGAAGGCTCAGTTAGGGGGCTTGGGAGTTACAGGTTAGTCAGGAAAGACCTAAAGAAAGAACTAAGAAGAGTCAGGAGGGGATATGAGAAGTCGTTGGCGGATAGGATCAAGAAAAACACTAAGGCTTTCTTTAGATATATCAGAAATAAAAGGATGACTAGAGTAAGCTGGTGGCCAATCAAACATAGTAGTGGGACGTTGTGCATGCAGTAAGCAGAGATGGGGAAGTGCTAAATGAATATTTTTCATCGATATTCTCACTGGAACAAGACAATGTTGTCAAAGAGAATACTGAGGTACAGGCGACTAAACTCGAAGGGATTGAGATTGACATGGAGGAAGCGTTAGCAAGCTTAGAAAGTGTGAAAATAGATAAGTCCCCTGGGCCGGATGGGATTTATCCTAGGATTCTCTGAGAAGCCGGAAAGGATATTCCAGAGCCTTTGGCTTTGATCTTTGTGTCATCATTGTCGACAGGAATAGTACCAGAAGACTGGAGGATAGCAAATGTTTTTCCTTTATTCAAAAAGGGGAGTTGAGACAATCCTGGTAATTACAGACCAGTGAGCCTTACTTTGGTTGTGGGTAAAATGTTGGAAAAGTTTATAAGAGATAGAATTTATAAACATCTAGAAAGGAATAAGTTGATTAAGGATAGTCAAGACAGTTTTGTGAAGGGTAAATCATGCCTCACAAACCTTATTAAGTTTTTTGAGAAGGTGACCAAACAGGTGGATGAGGATAAAGCAGTTGATGTGGTGTATATGGCTTTCAGTAAGGCATCTTATAATGTTTCCCACGGTACGCTATTGCACAAAATATGGAGGCATGGGATTGAGTGTGATTTAGCCACTTGAATTAGAAATTGGCTAGCTGAAAGAAGACAGAGGATGGTGGTTGATGGGAAATGTTCATCCTGGAGCTCAGTTACGATGGGTATACTGCAAGGATCTGTTTTGGGTCTGTAGAGTTGTGGGTAGTGTCGAAGGATGTTTTAGGTTACAGAGAGACATAGATAAGCTGCAGAGCTGTGCTGAGAGATGGCAAATGGAGTTTAATGAGGAAAAGTGTGAAGTGATTCACTTTGGAAAAAGTAACAGGAATGCAGAGTACTGGGCTAATGGTAAGATTCTTGGTCATGTAGATTTGGAGTCCATGTACATCCCTGAAAGTTGCCACTCAGGTTGAAAGGGTTGTTAAAAAGGCATACGGTGTGTTAGCTTTTATTGGTAGAGGGATTGAGTTTCAGAGTCATGAGGTCATGCTGCAGCTGTGCAAAAATCTTGTGCGGCTGCACTTGGTGTATTACATACTTTTCTGATCACCGCATTATAGGAAGGATGTAGAAGCTTTGGAAAGGGTTTAGAGGGGATTTACTAGGATGTTGCTTGGTATGGATGGAAGAAATTACAAGGAAAGGCTGAGAGACTTGAGGCTGTTTTCATTAGAGAGAAGAAGGTTGAGAGGTGACTTAATTGAGACATATAAGATAATCAGAGGGTTAGATAGGGTGGACAGTGACAGCCTTTTTCCTTGGATGGTGATGGCTAGCACAAGGGGACATAGCTTTAAATTGAGGGCTGATAGATATAGGACAGATGTCAGAGGTAGTTTCTTTACTCAGAGAGTAGTAGGGGTGTGGAATGCCCTACCTGCAACAGTAGTAGACTCGTCAACTTTAAATGGTCATTGGATAGGCATATGGATGGAAATGGAATACTGTAGGTGAACTGGGCTTCAGATTGGTTTCACAGGTCGGCACAACATCGAGGGCTGAAGGGTCTGTACTGGGCTCTAATGTACTATGTTTTATTTTCAGTCAGGACAGTTCTGGCTGACAATTGGACAGCACGCACCTGGCTTGATTCTTTCTGCCTTATTGTGTTTGGAGGCTCACCTGGGTTGTACTGGAGCAAGAATGTCCAGAGCATCATCTATCAAGAGATGTTTGAGATTAAAAGTTCCCAGGCTAAGAAAGATAAAGAACATAAGAGATAGAAAACATAAGAACCCTTAGCAGCTCAGGTTCACTATTTACTGGCTGTAGGACAATTTGATCATTTATGTATAGCACAATATAACATGTATTTTGTGAAGTGTGATTTAATTCTTAAGGAAGGGAATATACTCTGTATGTAATTCAAAAAAATGTTATCTGCGTATGTGATGTTCAATGAATACTGTTTCTCATCTTTTCCTAAAGTAAAAGTCATAAAATGTGAAAAAAAATCAGAAGAACCTCGTTTATCCGAACATCAATTCTCTGAATTTCAGATTATCCGAACAATATCTCAAGATCTTTGTACGTGCATTTCAACTGAAGTAGGAAAATTCTATTCCTCATCCATTTAATGCATCATGTTGTCAATTTAAACAGGAATATAGATGCAAGTATGCTTTAATAAATAAATATGCTTCAATTATATACTTGAGATGTGATGTTAGAGTTAAGTCTTACATTTTTGTAAAAGGGCTCTCTGATACTTATTCTCCCCGAGGACAAAGGTTTGTGACTGTGAACACACACGAACAATATATGTGCAAGCCCGAGCTGTGCGCTTTAACAGCAAGATTCCCTCTCAATATTGAATCGCTCCATTTTGCAAACCAAACAATTTTTTTCCTCAGCTCATTCTCCAGAGAGTTAAGTCAAAAAATGCGCTCGCACTTTTCGTCTCTGTTTTTTTTTCCTCCCGTTATTCAATGATGACTCTTTTTTTTCCAAACAAAAAGTAGTTCAATATCTTTCAGCTGACCATAAAATTTAATGTAACTTTTTTTTGATGGGGGAGAGCAAATCATATGAGTTAACACACATGAAAATAAACAGAGGACAAAAACTGAAGTCAGCAAAAAAAATCTTCCCCCTCTCTTGTGTTGCCCCTGTATTTTGCACCTCTCTCTCTCTCTATCTAAGGGTTTGGTGGTCACTGAGGAGGGAGGGACAACACTGGGTTAGTCTGGACGGCAGGATGACACCGAACAAAACGATGCCAGCTGCTGTCGAGGACTGGGATAAAACCAAGGAAAATGTCAGCATAAAATTTCACAGACTTCAGTCAAACTCTGGCCAAAAAGTGACTTTATTTGTAAAATATCATGAATATTTAAGCAATATCCAGTGTTTGTACACCTTTTATTGATCGAATGAAGTAAAAACTCTGTGAACATGCTTTTTTATGTAATTATGTTCAGTATGGCTTCCTTTGTTTACAATCAGATCAGTTATCCGAACAAAATACTCCCCACCTACCTCGCTCAGACAATTGAGGTTGTTCTGTATATAGAACCAGGAGATTTAGAATCTCCTCAGTTCAGGGGGACTGACTCTGAGCTGGCTGGTCACAGCCAGTGTACTGTGCACAAGTAAATAAAGGGGGACAAGGTGATAGGATAGCAGCCTCAGTGCAGTTATTTCAGCTCCTCATTCCCAAATAATTTCCTGAAAACTGCACCAGCAAAGCAGGGACACAAAGCTGAATGGTCATTTGTTGACAGAGCTGTCTGGCCATACCCAATGTGGATTGATGGTCATTATTGAAATTAAACACAAGGTTCAATATGAGATGAACCTTTGACCTTCACACACTGGCATAAAGGTTATTCATTTTGCCCATTGAGTACTGATCACTGAGTTCAGTGGTAACAGTAAACATTAAGACAGCTGCCCTAAATGAGACACACAGTTATCAACTATCAAACCAAATTCACTACTTTTTAATATTATTTGAGGGATTTCATTAAGTTCAGTCACATCTTTCTGTTCTGTGTGTTGGTTCCAGGCACAGCAAGAGCAGCAGTAAAATGTGATATTCCCAATCAGTCGTAACTTTAGTTTAATTTTCCCATAGCTGTGCCAGCACAATAGGAATTTAATAAAAAGGGTATATTGCCTGTTGATGGAAACTAGCATTCTGGCTGCAGATCGTAGAAAAGATTCATTCACATCGAATTAAAGATATCTTTAGGATTTTAATAAGATAACATTTCAGGAATGTTATCATGCATCCAGTTGCTGACGATTTCTGTGGGAAAGTTTCCAGTCTCTCCATGTAGAGATCTGGACTTAATTGCGGGGTAATTTTTTGAAGTGGCTAATGCACAGCGCAGAAAAGGGGTTGTTTCAAAATTCCTTCGCAATTTTCCTTTTCCGAACAAACACGACTAGACTGCCCAGGAAAATTAATTGCTTGAAGCAGTTTCAGCAAAATTAACTCAACACTGAGAAAGTTGAAGAACACACATCCGGCTCTAGTGGTAAAAACCCTGTTGACATCAGCAATGATTCTCTTTCTGTCTTTTCTACCCAGCCCCCTATGACAACATTCTCACCTGATTCCAGTTCCGTCTTACGACACACTGTTCTCACTGCTCAGCGGATATCCACCTAAAGACCAATCTCCGTGGTACCCAAGCCATCTTTAAAAAGCTTCTGTACATTTGGATAAGCTTTGGCACTCCGAATACCAAGTGGCCCCTCAGTGATAGCACTCATGAAGCCATGCTTCTCACAGTGAAGAGGGCATGTCAGACACTCCCTTACACACAGCATGCCAATGTAACTCGTGATGCCAAGGCTGGAAAATTGGGAGTAGAATAGTGCGGTGGTTGTTTTTAACCAGCACCGATACAATGGACCGAAGGGCCTATCTCTGTGCTGTATATCTCTATGAAAAACCCCATTCTCACACCTCAGTAGCTGTTTAACCACTCAGTTTACCTGGCCTTAGCTACATCCTGGATTAGTGGTGCTGGAAGAGCACAGCAGTTCAGGCAGCATCCAAGGAGCTTCGAAATCGACGTTTCGGGCAAAAGCCCTTCATCAGGAAGCCCTTCCTGATGAAGGGCTTTTGCCTGAAATGTCGATTTCGAAGCTTCTTGGATGCTGCCTGAACTGCTGTGTTCTTCCAGCACCACTAATCCAGAATCTGGTTTCCAGCATCTGCAGTCATTGTTTTTACCTTAGCTTCATCCTGTTTAACCAGCCTCTTTAAGTCACTGTTTTTCTGTGCCCACTGCCTACCGGGCACTTGCATCTCCTCATTGTCCAGTCGGGAAACGTGACACACAGACAAGCTATCGGACAATTCCAAAGATGAGCTTTTATTTACAGTCAAGAAACATAAAAAATTCTGCAATGAATAGAGGCTGCGGTTCAGCCTCATAACACAAACCAAATGCTGGCACCATTAACAATAGCTGTGATACAGTCCATGATCGTCTCCTATTCTCTTATTAACTTCTGGGATGAGGGCATCACTGGCAAGGCCAGCATTTAATGCCCACCCTTAATTGCCCAGAGAGGAAGTTGAGAGTCAATCACGTTGCTATGGATCTGGAGTCACATGTAGGCCAGAGCAGGTAAAGATGGCAGTTTCCTTCCCTAAAGGACATGAGTGACCCAGATGGGGTTTTCTGATAAGTGACAATGAGTTCATGGCCATCATTAGATTCGTAATTCCAAATATTTTCATTGAATTCAAATTCTACCATCTGCTGTGATGGGATCTCTAGAACATTGTCTGGGTCTCTGGATTGATAGTCCTGCAATAATACCACAAGGCCATTACTCCCCTCCTGCACCCAGCTCTCACCTACTGGAACCTTGGTGTGTTACTCTAGTTCTGGGTGGCTTCAGTTAATCAGTGTCATACACAGGGAGAGCTTCCTTCTCAATATGGCTCATTTTCTCCTCCTCAGATGATTACTCCTGCTTCTCCAGTTTCTCTGCATCCAGCACATCTCCTGCTCTAACCACACCCAGGATGAGGTGGTATATGCTGTCTTGACTGTACTGAAAGGCTCCTCGAGACCAGATCCAGCAACAGAACCAGACCTCTCTACTGCTTGCTCTATTTTGGCCCTGGTACACACCAACTTTGTGAAGGTACCATGTCAGCTGAGTCACCAATGCATTGTATCAAAAAGGGAGTGCTCACTTGCTTTGTCTCCTCTGCCATCCCACACTCACATGAATCAATCACAGCCATGGCACAGTGGCTCAGTGGTTAACACTGCGCCAGAGACCTGGGTTCAATTCCTGCCTTGGGCAACTGTCTGTGTGGAGTTTGCACATTCTCCCCGTGTCTGCGTGGGTTTCCTCCAGGTGCTCTGGTTTCCTCCCACAGTCCAAAGATGTGCAGGTCAGGTGAATTGGCCGTGCTAAATTGCCCATAGTGTTCAGGGATGTATAGGTTCAGTGCATTACTCATGTGTAAACATAGGATAATGGGTTGGGGAATGGGTCTGAGTGGATTATTCTTTGGAGGATTGGTGTGGACTTGTGGGGCTGAAGAGCCTGTTTCCACACTGTAGGGATTCTGTGATTCTATGAATCACCTTTCCATTGCATTCAGCAGAGACCATCCTCATAATCATCTCCCCTTTGTACTGTAAGTTTTGCAAGTGATAGGACACTTTTGGCTAACCGCTTTATGAGTCATCACCACTAATGTTATACCATTGAAATGTAATGTTAGATTTACAAACACCAGTGGCATGGTGTAATCAGCCCTTGATCAGATTTCGAACCTTCCACAAGCTCAATGTCCTCGTGCACAGCAGACATAGATCCTGTGTTTTCACCCATCAATCTGACACTCTCCCTGCCTACACTGGGCACTGTTCCAGCCATGTTCCATTACCCTTTTTGACTGGAGAATGGTGAACGATAGCAGGGAGAGTAGTGTATGAGGGAAACACTCAGCCCAAGTGGATGACCGACTATGGTCATGCTCCTGGACAGTGTGTAGGCTGTATACCTGACTGATGTCCCTCGAAGCCCCTGACTGATAACAGCCCCCTGCTTTACTGGACTCAGGTATATCCCTGACCAACTGCCATCATAGCCATTTGGTTGAATAAATATGCAACAAGTTTGTCAGATGTTAGATTAATGTCTTTGTGTATGCCACACAGCAAGATATTCCCCCAGGACAGATTCTAACTGACAAACAGCCTGTCTATGTGTCTGCACAAAACAGCATGTGAATATAGCAATACAGAGAGTCTTTAGGCTCTGTCTGAAAGGCCAATGTGCTAACAGGAGTGGTGCAGCATGGTAAGGCAAGGAAAGGATGCCTTTTCCTATGTGTTAACCATCCTTGAAGCAGCTTCTGAATGCTAGTGCACTTTGCAATGCAGGTCTGTACATCTCAAACACCTCCTAGTATTACAGATAGATGCCATAATGATTGCAAGGGGTTAGCAAACGCTGGATGTTAATCATTAGATGAAGGATGCATATGCTTTGTGATCATGGATCAAGTCGAGTTTATTTGGTGAAGTTTGTAAAATATAAAGCTGCACATTAATGATGTGAGATGTGCAGTTAACAAGGTGTTTAACGAGCAATATCCCCCTTTAATCTACACGTCACTGCTACACAACGGGAAACACACCACAAATGATTCAAAGATGCAGCTCGTTGCTCCTCTGATTCTGCCACAAAATTCACCATAGCCCACATTGATCAAACCCTTCCAATATTCTACCCAAACACTTTCCTCATTGCTCAGGATCTTGATTTCATTGCATTAAAAAATCCTTTACATTCTGGAGTGCTGTTTTAATGATCTATAACTGGTGAAAAACATTATTACCAAGGAGTGTAACATAACAGGTATGTACTATCCAGTGAAATGCATTCTCTTATCTTTGACACATGTCTGGAGAAGCAGTCGAGAGAGATCAGTTCTGATTGTTAATCAACAAACTGGCTTATCTTCTATAAAATCTGTGTATGAACAAAAGATAGTGTCAATGTATCTGGTCTTTATTCTTTAGAGCAATGCATCTAGATTGTCTCACTACCTTTTTGAAAAGATTTTGATATTTCTGGACTCAGCCTTACACAAATTATTCTTCCCTATGGAATTTAAGGTGGAAGTGTGAAGAATATACTTGGGAAGGGTGAACAAGGCAATGGATGACCCTGTGAATAGTCTCACCCTGGAAACACACCAGATGGCCTCCTTTAGAGACCCCAATTTCCCTTCCCACGTGGTTAAAAATGCCCTCCAATGCATCTCGTCTACATCCCGCACCTCCGCCCTCAGACCCCACCCCTCCAACTGTAACAAGGACAGAACGCCCCTGGTGCTCACCTGCCACCCTACCAACCTTCGCATAAACCAAATCATCCGACGACATTTCTGCCACCTCCAAACAGACCCCACCACCAGGGATATATTTCCCTCCCCACCCCTTTCCGCCTTCCGCAAAGACCGTTCCCTCCGTGACTACCTGGTCAGGTCCACGCCCCCCTACAACCCACCCTCCCATCCTGGCACTTACCCCTGCCACCGCAGGAACTGTAAAACCTGCGCCCACATCTCCTCCCTCACCTCTATCCAAGGCCCTAAAGGAGCTTTCCACATCCATCAAAGTTTTACTTGCACATCCACTAATATCATTTATTGTATCCGTTGCTCCCGATGCAGTCTCCTCTACATTGGGGAGACTGGGCGCCTCCTAGCAGAGCGCTTTAGGGAACATCTCCGGGACACCCGCACCAATCAACCACACCGCCCCGTGGCCCAACATTTCAACTCCCCCTCCCACTCTGCCAAGGACATGGAGGTCCTGGGCCTCCTTCACTGCTGCTCCCTCACCACCAGATGCCTGGAGGAAGAACGCCTGATCTTCTGCCTTGGAACACTTCAACCCCAGGGCATCAATGTGGACTTCAACAGTTTCTTCATTTCCCCTTCCCCCACCTCACCCTAGTTCTAAACTTCCAGCTCAGAACTGTTCCCATGACTTGTCCGGACTTGTCCTACCTGCCTATCTTCTTTTCCACCTGTCCACTCCAACCTCTCCTCCCTGACCTATCACCTTCATCCCCTCCCCTAATCACCCATTGCACTCTATGCTACTTTCTCCCCACCCCCACCCTCCTCTAGCTTATCTCTCCACACTTCAGGCTTACTGCCTTTATTCCTGATGAAGGGCTTTTGCCCGAAACGTCGATTTCAAAGCTCCTTGGATGCTGCCTGAACTGCTGTGCTCTTCCAGCACCACTAATCCAGAATCTGGTTTCCAGCATCTGCAGTGTTTGTTTTTATCCCTCTGAAATTCACTGCCTGGGTGAGTAAGAAACTCCTGAAACACTTAAACAGTATTCAAACTTTAACTTGCATTTACATAGAAGTTAAGGGTATAGGGCAAGAGCTGGCAAATGGGATTGATGTTGTCAGCTCTTTGCTGATGGGACACCATGAGCTGAATCGGTCTCTCCTCTGCTGTAAACACCCATGAGTTTTTTTTTACGTACCCTTCAAATGGATTCTATCCTTAGTAGCTTTTTACAACTACCTGCACATTCAAAATCAAGAGGTCATTGTGAGGATGGCTACACTAATAGGAGGGAGGACTTATCTCATCTTTATGTATCAACATGGGATCTTTAATACTTACATTAACGAATGGATGGGACTTTCAAATCTGAATCTAGATTTCTTGGCATGCGTGAGAGAACGACTAGCCAAGCTGCGCTTTAAGACCCAAGTTGTCTTTCTATTTAGTGTGTGAGAGCCATAGGCCTTTTCTATCTTATGGTGAAGCCAATAATCTCTGGCAAACGGAGCCTGGCAGCAAACGGTTCTGCCTGTAATGTTTGACTAATCCACTTCAACAATTGCAAATATTTTAATGGGCCTTCCAATAATAATCAATGCCCAACTAATTATTCTTTATGTCTTTGTGTAACAACACATTTTTAACAATTTTGCTTTTAAACTATTTTCAGATAAAATTTGACAAATTATTTGGCTCAGGTTTCTTCGATGGCTTCGCTGAGAGGTATTGGCTAATATCGTTGGCAAAAACTAAACTATTTTGACGCAAGTACTTTATTTTACTTGCCAAATAATGCAAATAACACATCTTTCTATACATATAGCTGCAGGACTTGTTAGATGCATTGTGCAAAGTTGATGTTTGAACTACATGCTTTGGGATTAATCATAGAGAAAATATTAACTTACTTTCATTTTGAACATATATACTGAGATCAGAGCAAGTATTTCCATTTTGTCTCTCACATCAATAGCTTAATATATTTGATAAGTTAGCAACAGAAAGATTAAAGTCAGCCACTCACTTTTCCACATAAATGCTGAAGTCTGTTTTATGCGGATTTGTTCTGGAACAATTCCATATTTGATTTGGTATTGTGTTAAACTTTGGTTTCCATTGATACACTGTATGCCTGCAACTTTGAGTTAACATATGGTCATCCAAACATTTGGAGAGACATTACAAGGTACTGTTACATTGCAATAACATGTTACAGTAGGGTAGGGTGGGACTGAGCTAGTCACTAAATATATCAGTGTTGGCAGTGAGTCTGAGAAATTGTGTATGTACGTAAAGATGGTTTATGAATCAAGTATAGTTTTACAATAACAAAAATGCTTGGGCCAATCAGCACACTATCAGTTATTTGCCAATCCAAAACACGGAGGAGTTGACAGCTGGCTAACAGACTGATTTACCACGCTGGGCAGCAGAAAACCACCCAGTAGGTCCTGAAGGATCATGATGGAGTGGGGAAAGTTGGTTTAGTAGACGTACAGCATTAATAGGACAAGAGATTGAAGATTTCCTTGCTGGTTTTGGAAAATCTTACCTGTTCATTCCAAAACAAAATTTACTCTTTGGCAGCTTGGTCTTCCAGAGGAGCCATTCTGTACAGGCTTCCAGTTCAAATAGTCATGTCGGGTCCTGATGACATTGCTGAAGGTCAGTTGTTCTGCTGAGGTTTCTGGGGGCCTGTTCTTTCTTCCTTTCTTCCAGATAACGGGCAGCATGGTGGCTCAGTGGTTAGCTCTGTTGCCTCACAGTGCAAGGGATCAGGGTTTGATTCCCGCCTTGGGCAACTGTGTGGAGTCAGTACATTCTCCTCATGTCTGTGTGGGTTTCCTCTGGGTACTCTGATTTCCTCCCACAGTCCAAAGATGTGCATGTCAGGTGAATTGGCCATGCTAAATTGCCCGAAGTGTTAGGTACATTAGTCAGGGGTTAATATAGGTTCAGGGAATGGTTCTGGGTGGGTTACTCTTCGGAGGGTCAGTGTGGACTTGTGAGGCCAAATGGCCTGTTTCCATACTGTAAGGAATCTAATCCAAAAAAAGTATGTTAAAATTAGAACCTGTAGGAGTTTGTGAGTGAATATCATTGATAATTGTAAACTATGCATTGATCAAGGTTCGAAAAAAAAGACTGCATTGAAATAGTCTCTTATGTGCTGAATACTGTGCCTTATGAAAATGAGCAGTTGAGGAGACTGCGTTGCTTTAATAAGAACTATTGGACAAATTCCACACTAACAAACTTGGCTTCATCATAACAATGATCACACTTCCATGGGCAATTAATTGGTACTCAAACTCTTGGAGATATTGTGAGGACTTTATAACTACAAAACTTCCTTTGCTTGTGTGCTCTTATGTTAGAGAAGGAATGCATTGATTAAAACCTGAAAGAACTGCAGATGCTGTAAATCAAAAACAAAAACAGAAAGTTTTGGAAAAGAAAATATATTTTCCAAGCTACCATCAGTTCTGGAAATAGTCACCAGACTTGAAACATTAACTCTGGTTTCTCTTCACAGAGATGTGGAGAAACAGATTGGGAAACAGATTTTGGAAAGGTGCAGAAGCCACAGGGTCGTAGTCATGGGCGACTTCAACTTCCCAAATATTGATTGGAAGCTCTTTAGATCAAGTAGATTGGATGGGGCGGTGTTTGTGCAGTGTGGAGTGGTAGAGTCAGATTCATTGGCGACCTTTAAGCGGCATTTGGATAGGTACATGGATGGGTGCTTAATCTAGGATAGAAGTTCGGCACAACATCGTGGGCCGAAGGGCCTGTTCTGTGCTGTATTGTTCTATGTTCTATGTTCTATGCTGCCAGACCTGCTGAGCTTTCCTAGCAACTTCTGTTATTGTATCCATTAATCCCTGTTAGATAATGCAGGCTTATGGATATATGGGCTGGTTTCTCATGTTAAAGGCCAGAATTGAGATAGGTGACTAACTCCACCATTGCGATCCCACCCCTGTCTCAAGGCTACCTAAAGGCAGGACCTTCCAGAGGTCAAGGTTTAAGTGATCGTCAGATGGACCTGCTTGTAGAAGCTGAGAGTATACATGTAGCATTCTGGGTAAGCATGTTAAAATACCCATCCCCATGTTCCCAAAAGGAATTCACACTTACAATGGTTTCATTGCAATCAGTGGCTTATGCATGTACATTTCAACATTCTGTCCACTTTAAATCAACTCCCACCTTCACTCACTAACCTCCCTCCTCACTCGCTCCCTCACCCATCATCCATTTTATGATCCAAAGTCACAAGTTTTATTATGACAGTTGAAAGTCAGTGAGTAGCATTTAAATCACCCTGAGTAAACAAACAGACTTCAAATACTTCTACAAACAATGTCAAGCATTTGTAAAAACTTTAGCAGTTATATTGCAGCCAAAAGTCCATAAAACACCTTAAGTAGATAAACAGACTTCAGATCTGCTATTCCAGCAGATGTCTGGTCTGAATTCATAATAGAAATAGGAAAAAGATTTAACATTTACACATTGTTATAGTACGAGGCAACCCATTCAATAATGTAAAAGGTACTCCACATTTTTTTATTGATTAGACATGTTCAAAAATTATTTTGCTGGTTAACAGAAGTGGCAATCTGACAAACACATTGGGATAGTTTATCTTTCAATCCTTAATATATCAGATTAATGAACATACATAAATCGTGCTACAATATTTAATGATTAATTGTAAAGGAGCTAAAATCCATTTTAATTGCCTTTTAATCACTCCCGTCTCCAATCCATAGATCATGTCTTTTTGTAGATGGTGTGAAATACAACTCCAGCCATTTCAAAAAAAATTTAAAACTTACCAGGAGAAGTAGGAAATATGGTCTCAATGAGTCCACAATACTGTACATTGTCTCAGTTGTAGGATGATGCATGTTTCGGGACTTACCCCTCCCCTGTCCCTGCCCTTGCCCCTGTGAAAATGGCCAAGGGTAAAAACAGTGCCAGGAATACAGGCCAGCCAACGAGGGAGGCATTTTTCTCTTTGTCACATTTGGGTTTGCCTCCAATTGAGATCATAAAATGTGGACCCTGCATGAAGTGAAACATGGGCTGGGCTCACATGCTGCACTATTCATTGGTGTGCTCACACTGCATTCTGAGCAGGCAACAGTAGATGGTGAAAATGACTAAAGAGCCAGTCAAGGCCCGAAAACACAGAACACACAATTTCAGTAGCATTTTGTCCATCTATTTCCTGCCAGCAGTCTGCTCAATGGATGGCTTGGTTGACAGGAATGAGGTTCAGCCACCAAAGATTGTGCTGAGAGGTGCGAGGGAGGAGCGAAGGACTTCTGGGAAGTTTTTAAGTGTGTGAGATCTAAACCCAAGACCCTACACCGTAGGGCCTCCCTCCCACCCACCTCCTCTAACCTTACTAAGAGTCTGTAAACTCAGTAAGTTTTCAGGTTTCTCTTTTATTTTCTTTCTCTTCTCTTCCTTTGTTAAGTCCTGTGTGGGCTTTCAGAGTAGCAGGATATGGATGTTAGGGCAGCTGGCTGTTCCTCCTGCAGAATGTGGCAGCTGAGAGACACTTCACATGTCCCTGCTGACTTTATCTGCAGGAAGTGCACCCAACTCCAGCTCCTCAAAAACTGAGTTAGGGAACTCTACCTGGATGAACTTCGGATCATCCGGGAGGCTGAGGGGGAAATTGAGAGGATGTACAGGGAGGTGGTCACTCTCCAGACACAGGATAAGGACAGCTGGGTTACTGTCAGGGGGAAGAAAGGGAACCGACGGTCACAGCAGGAATCCCCCTGTGGCCATTCCCCTCAGCAATAAGTCTACCATTTTGGATACTGCTGGTGGGGATGGCCTACCAGGGGAAAGCCATAGTTGTCAGGTCTCTGGCACTGAGCCTGGCACTGTGGCTCAGAAGGGAAGGGGGAGAATAGAAAAGTGCTAGTGGTAGGGGATTCAATAGTCAGACGGATTGACAGGAGAGTTTGTGGTCAGGAATGGGACTCCCGGAAGGTATGATGCCTCCCTGGTGCCAGGGTCTGGGATGTTGCCGATAGGGTTTAGGGAGAGGGTGAGCAGCCAGAAATCGTGGTACATATTGGCACCAATGATATAGCCAGGAAAGGGATTGAGGATCTGAAAAGTGACTATAGAGAGTTAGGTTGGAAGCTGAAGGGCAGGACGAGTAGAGGAGTGATCTCAGGTTGGCTACCGGTGCCATGAGATAGTGAGGTGAGGAACAGGCAGCGAATGCAGCTTAACACGTGGCTGCGAGGCTGGTGCAGGAGGGAGGGCCTCAGATATCTAGACCATTGGGATATCTTCTGGGGAAGGTGGGGCCTGTACATGAAGGACGAGTTGCTCCTGAACTGGAGGGGCACAAATGTCCTGGGTGGGAGATTTGCTCGTGCAATTCATGAGGATTTAAACTAGATTGGCAGGGGGTAGGAATCAGAGCCACATGTCTGAGAGGGGGTCAGTTGCAGATGGGGCAGTGACAGGATGTAGTGAATCTATCGGGAATGTTTCTCACATGATGAAACAAAGGGATTAGTTAAAGTATGTCTGCTTTAACACAAAGAGTGTCCGAATTAAGAGTGATGGACTTAGAGCATGGATCAGTACTTGGGACTATGATGTTGTGGTCTTAATGGAGACGTGGGTTTCACAGGGGCAGGAATGGTTGCTAGATATTCCAGGGTTTAGAAAGAACAGGGAGGGTGGAAAAAGAGGAGGGAGTGTAGCATCACTAATCAAAGAGTGCATCACAGCTTCAGAAATTAAATCTGTTGAGGAAGGTTTATCTACTGAGTCAGTATGGGTGGGAGTTAGGAACAGCAAGGGAGTAGTCACCTCATTGGGGGGTTTGCTACAAACCCCCGAGTAGCAGAAGAGACATTGAAGATCTCATAGGTGGGCAGATTCTGGAAAAATGCAGATGTAGCAGGATTGTAGTTATGTGTGATTTCAACATTCCCAATATTGACTGGAACCTCCTAAGTGCAGATGGTTTGGATGGAGCCGTTTTTGTCAGGTGTGTTCAGGAGGGTTTCCTTACTCAGTATGTAGACAGACTGACGAGGGGAGAGGCCAGTTTGGATTTGGTGCTCGGCAACAAGCCAGGACAGATGTCCGATCTCACAGTGGAAGAACACTTTGGTGACAGTGATCACAGCTGCCTCACATTTAGCATAGCCTTGGAGAGGGAAAGGTGCAGTTACCGAGGGAAGATATTTAATTGGGGAAAAGGAAATTATGAAGCTATCAGACAGGAGTTGGGAAGTTCAGGCTGGGAGCAATTGTTCCACAGAAAGGGCACAGCAGACATGTTCAGACTATTTAAGGAGCAGTTGTTGCGAGTGATGCACAAATGTGTTCCTCTGAGATAGGTAAGAAGGGGTAAGATTAAGGAACCTTGGATGACGAGAACAGAGGAGCTTCTTTTCAAAAGGAAGAAGGCAGCTTATGTAAGGTGGAGGAAGCAAGGATCTAGCACAGCTTTAGAGGATTACAGGCTTGGTAGAAAGGAGCTCAGAAATGGACTGAGGAGAGTCAGGAGGGGACACGAGAAAGGCTTGGCAAGAAGGATTAGGGAGAACCTAAAGGCATCTTACTCATATGTGAGGAATAAGAGAATGGTCAGGGAGAAGGTAGGGCCGATCAGGGATAGTGGAGGGAACTTGTGTATGGAGTCTGAGCAGATAGGGGAAGCCCTAAATGAGTTTTTTGCTTTGGTTTTCTCTAAGGAAAGGGACCTTGTTGTAAATGAGAACTTTGAGGAGTTGGGATACAGGCTTGAACAGATCAGGATTGATGGAGTTGATGTGTTCGAAATTTTGGCAAATATTAAGATTGATAAGTCCCCAGAGCCAGACCAGATTTATCCCAGGCTGCTCTGGGAAGCAAGAAAGGAGGTTACTAAGCCACTGGCGAGGATTTTTGCCTCCTCACTCTCCACGGGAGTCATACCGGAGGATTGGAAGGAGGCGAATGTTGTTCCTCTTTTCAAAAAGGGCAATAGGGAAATCCCTGGCAATTACAGACCAGTCAGTCTTATGTCTGTGGTCAGCAAAGGTTTGGAAAGAATTCTGAGGGATAGGATTTATGACTACTTGAAAAAGCATAGTGTGATTAAAGACAGTCAGCATGGCTTTGTGAGGGGCAGGTCATGCCCCACAAATCTTATTGAGTTCTTTGAGGAGGTGACAAGACAGGTTGACAAAGGTTGAGCAGTGGATGTGGTGTATATGGACTTCAACAAGGCATTTGATAAGGTTCCCCATGGTAGGCTCATTCATAAAGTCAGGGGGTATGGGATACAGGGAGACTTGGCTGTCTGGATTCAGAATTGTCTGGCTGACAGAAGGCAGAGAGTGGTTGTAGATGGAAAGTATTCTGCCTGGAGGTCAGTGTTGAGTGGGGTCCCACAGGGCTCTGTTCTTGGGCCTCAGCTCTTTGTAGTTTTTGTAAATGACTTGGATGAGGAGGTTGACAGGTGGGCTTGTAAATTGGAAGATGACACAAAGATTGGAGGTGCCTTTGATAGTATCGAGGGCTATTGTAGGCTGCAGCACAACATAGACAGGATGCAGAGCTGGGCTGAGAAATGGCAGATGGTGTTCAACCTGGATAAATGCGAAGTGATGCATTTTGGAAAGTCAAACTCAAATGCTGAATATGGGATTAAAGACAGGATTCTTGGCAGTGTGGAGGAACAGAGGGATCTTGGTGTTCAAGTGCCTAGATCTCTCAAAGTTGCTACCCAAGTGGATAGGGTTATTCGGAAAGCATATGGTGTTTTGGCTTTCATTAACAGGGGATCGAATTTTTGCTGCAGCTCTACAAGTCCCTGGTGAGACCACACTTGGAATATTGTGTCCAGTTCTGGTCGCCCTACAATAGGAAAGATGCAGAGGCTTTGGAGAGGGTGCAAAGAAGGTTTACCAGGATGCTGCCTGGACTGGAGGGCTTGTCTTATGAAGAAAGGTTGAATAAGCTCGGACTTTTCTCTCTGGAGAGAAGGAGGAAGAGGGGTGACCTGATTAAGGTGTACAAAATAATGAGAGGAATGGATAGAGTCAATAGCCAGAGACTTTTCCCCAGGGCAGGATTGACTAGTATGAGGGGTCAAGGTTTTAAGATATTAGGAGGAAGGTATAAAGGAGACGTCAGAGGTAGGTTCTTTACACAGAGAGTTGTGAATGCATGGAATGCATTGCCAGTTGTGGTGGTGGAAGCAGAGTCATTGGGGACATTTAAGTGACTGCTGGACAAGCACATGGATAGCAGTGAGTTGAGGAATGTGTAAGTTAAGTTATTATATTTTACATTAGGATTACATCTCGGCACAACATCGTGGGCCAAAGGGCCTGTTTTGTGCTGTACTTTTCTACGTTTACATTCTATGTTCTATGTTCTATGTTACTACTCTCTACCGGGGGAATGGTTCCTCGAAAAGAAGAGGAGGACAAGGCAGCCACTTTCAGGATCATGGAGATGGTAAACATTAACCTGGCAAATTTACAATCAGAATGGGGCAGGGCTGCCATTGAGAGGAAAGGATTAGAATAGTCCTACAATGAGGAGGGTTGGGACTGGACTGCTATTGGGAGGAAGGAGGAATGGGAAGACTCCTACAATCAGTAGAGGGGAGCCATCAGTTAATGTGAGATGGGAATGGTTAACAAATGTGAGATGGAAGGGATCAGCAAATGGAAGTTGGGAAAATTTGGTGATTGGAAGTGGGGACAGGTCAGAGAATAAAAGGGAGAGAGTGGTCACTGAGTGAGATAGACAGGAGATTAGCAACTATAAGAGGTAAAGATCTACTGAATTGGAGAGGGGAGAGGCTGACATTCAGAAAGGAAAGTTTTGCAGTTGGGAGAGAGAGAAAAATCAATGATTGGTGGGTAAGAAAGACCAGAAGTAAGAAGTATGGGAGAAAGCAAACAAGTGGAATCGGACAGGGTTCAGCAACTGGAAAGGGGAAAGATTCATGTTCCTAAGGTGGAGATATCAGTGTTTTCAATGGGAAACAGGTTGGGAATCAGATGTGGCGAGAAGCCAGTGGTTTGGAGAAGGGAGGGATCTGCAGGGGGAAAGAGGGGTTTGACTGTGATGATCATCAGTGAGGGACTCGTGATTGGGAGGAGCAGATATTGGCAATTCAAAGATCAGGAATGGGGAGTGATCAGTCAACAGTAGGAGGAGGAGTGAGGGAGTGACGAGACTCACAATATGGACAAAAGAGAAGTCAGTAATCAATAAGAGGTGGGGTCAATGACTGAATCAGGGAGAGGTTTGGAGACTGGGGCAAGTTTTTGGAATTAGGGGATTGTTCAGTGGTTGGGAGGGTGTGAGGATAGTAGGTTTTTGTTGATGGTCCTAAATAAAACTCTCCTGCCTTTGTTGATCACAGTGAATGGACAAAGCTGAATGTCAACAAAAAACTGTGAATCAGGCTCTCAGTTACAGGCATCCAGTTTTGTATTTATTAATTAACCGCCCCACTTCTTTAAGACAGGACATTGAACTGCTGCTGTTAGAGAAATGTGGGTCACATGCACAACATCTTGAAATCATGGTTTGTACATTTCATTGCCCACTGTCATCCTCTGGCCATCGTCAATGCAACAGCATAAGGCAGGAGTTGGATTAACTAATGAGTCCAGTTCTGGAAGTAGTGAGGGCAAAAGAGAGAAGATGGGTGACAGGAAAAAGGACATGAGGGGAGCCTTGCGTGTTGACAGTGAACAAAGAAATGATCACCTTCCAATGGGCAAGAAAGAGATTAGTGCAGGATTAAATTGCAAGTATGTTAACGCACAGAGTACAGTGAACAAGACTGGGGTACTGGAAACAGTAATTGCTCTGGGGGATATGACATAGTAGTATTGACAGAAACATGGTTCAAGCCAGAACAGCACTGGGTAGTTAATGTCCTGGATTATAAAGCTTTTAGTGGATACAGATTGGTTAAAAAGGGAGCAGGTGTATCAATCTTGGTCAAAGACAGTATCACTGTTCTTGAATGAGATGCAGTTCCTTAATTAGAATGTGCCTGGTCGAAGGTGAGAAACATGAAGAGAGCAGGAACCTTTTCAGGTATTTATTATGGACCTCGAAATAGTAGGGAGAAATACCAGACAGCATTTGTAGACAGATTATGGAAATCTGCAGAACAAATAGGGTTGTAATGATTGGTGATTTCAATTTCCCAACAATAGACAGGGAAAAAATGTTGCGCACAGAAGAGGAGAAATTCCCGCAATGGGTGCAGGAGAATTTTCTAGAACAGTATATGTTCAGTCCTGATAGGGAGGGAGATGTGTTGGATTTGGTCCTAGGAAATGAGGTAGGCCAGTTGAGAAAATCAGAGTGGGGGAGAATTTAGGAAATAGTGATCATAATACACTAAAATGCAATCTTAAATTGGAAAGGAATGAAAATCAGTCAAGGATTAAGACCCCAGACTTGAAAGGGGCAGATTGTGAAGCCGAAAGGTTGAACTGGAGCACGTTTATTGGAAACACATTTTGGTGGATAAAACAGTGTATTAGAAGATGGGAGACTTTCAAGTGAAAAATGAATAGAATACCAGCTAGGTAGGTAACCATGAGAAACAATAAAGGGTATCCAAACATAGAATGCATGGAATGACTAAGAATATTGCCAGGAAACTAGTGAAGGAAAAGGAGGCATATGATGCATACTGGAAGGATAACAAATGAGGAAGAGTGTCTGAATGCAGGAGAGTGGCTAACGCTGGATTAAAGATGGCTAAGAGGAAGCATGAGGAAAGGAGGGCAGGCTGTATTCAAACCCAAAGTGAAATCTTCTTCAACTATGTTAAAAGTAAGAGACAAATGAAAGCTAGCGTGAGGCCCAGGGTAAGCTGCTCACTGAAGCAAAGGCTATAGCAGAGGTACTAAATGAGGACTTTACCTTGGTCTTTACCAACTTAGAAGGTGGTGACAATGGCCCAGTTGAAAATGTGGGTATTGAGCAATGGAGCTGTACAGTGATAGATAAAGAAGAGTGGCTACAAGTTCTGGTGGTATTCCAGCTAGAAAGGTCACCAGGCCCAGATGAGATACATACTGGATTGCTGAGAGAGGTAGGGGAGCATATTGTGAGTCTGAGGACAGACATTTTCCAGGTCTCTCTGAACAAGGACATTGTTTAAGAAAGGGGCAAAGGATAAACCAGGCAACTACAGACCTGTCAGCCTGACATCAACAGTGGGAATAAAACAAAGAAATGCAGATGTTGGAGATCTGAAGCAAAACCAGAAATTGCTGGAGAAACACAAAAGGTCTTGCAGCATCTGTGGAGAGAAAGCAATTAATATTTTGAGTCTGGTGATTCTTCATTGGAACATCAACAGTAGGAAAACTGATAGAGGACAAATATAGATAAGGTAAACGTACATTCAGAGAAAAATAACTTAGGTCAAGACAGTCAACATGGCTTCTTTAAGGGCAGGTCCTGTGTGACAAATTTAATTGAGTTATTTGATGAGGTGACATAGGCAATGGATGAGGTAGTGCAGCGAGTGTTGTATATTTAGACTTTCAGAAATCATTTGATGCTATGTCCTACAGAAGGTTTGTTATCAAATTAGAAATGTTTGGGATTAATGGATTCTTGATAGCTTTGATTAGAAGTTGTCTAAAAGATAGGAAACAGAGGATAAGTAGTATGAGCATTTGTCAGACCAGGGACAAGTTGAAAGTAGTGAAAGCACTTGATGTTGGAATCCATGTTTCCTCTGATTTATATAAACACGTTGGAGGTGAGTGTTAAGGGTAAAATCTCTAAATTTGCAGATGGTACTAAGCTAGTTTATAAATAGAGGTACAGAGTATAAAATCAGAGAGTGATGTTACACCTCTACAAATCATTGGTCAGACAACAGTTGGAGAATTGTGTTCAGTTCTGGGCAACTTTTGAAGGAAGGATGTTCAAGTCCTGGAGATAGTGCAGATGAGATTTATTAAAATGATGCCAAGAATGGGGGATTTTATGTACAAGGAAAGATTGCAGAGATTGGGCTTATTCTCCTTGGAGCAGAAAAGATTAAAAGGTGACCTTATTACAATGTCCACAATTAAGAACAATTTTGACAGAGTACAGAAGGATATTCTGTTTGCATAGGTTGGTATGACAGTAAATAGCTGTCACAGTTTCGACATTGTCTGCAAGGGGGCCACAAGAGAGATGAAGAGAAACCTGTTTACTCAGAGCGTTGTTGGGATTTGGAATGTGTTGCTCGGGGAGAGTGGCAGAGGCGGGTTCCACAGATAGCGTCAAAAGAGAACTGAATATATATTTGAAAGGGATGACTTTTGAAGGCTACAGTGATAGGGCTAAAGAGTGAGACTAGCTGGGTAGCTCTTTCGGGACTGGTACAGACATGATGGGCCAAATACCCTCCATCTGGATCATAAAGTTCTGTATAATGTATCAGTATAATGGACAAGTGGGTGGATAATAGTACCGAAGTCTTATTGTTTAATCTTGTTCATAAAATCTGACTCAGATATCCATTCTACATGTAGATATTGCCTGGACAGTGAGTGATGACAGACTATTCAACTGCATCAAAACAACTGATTTTTTGATTGTCTCAAGATGTCCTTGATGATGCAGTCTCTATCACCTTTTAAATCTGACTGCAGGGAATTAACACTGCACCATTATTCCCACTCCCAATTAATGTAAAACAAAATCTGAAGCATAAAGGTTATCAGGGCGAGGAGTTGAGCTGAACAATATGGTAAACCACATCAGGAAACAGGGAAGAAGGTCACAAACCACTGCACTCAAAAATGGCCAAAATTTCATGTAAATCACAGAGGGTCTCATTTATGATGTGTGATAATAATGTGCACAGATATCATTTTGCTGTCTGTTATTTTGATAAGTTGTGGAAATAATTTTAGGAAATTTTGCTCTCAACACAGAACTACATCTGCTGTGACATGCAGCAGCAATACAATCATGTGATTTTGAGTTTACATTTATTCTAATTAGGTGAAAACAAACCAATGAAGCATGCACTGACTTCCAGATGCTTTCTTCCAGAAGGGCTTCATTCAATGATCCTTTACATTTTATGAATGGCTGGGGGCAGCAGAGAGATACAAAATGCTGGTTTTGTTGGTAATTAATAAACAGTAATGACCATATCAGGTGTAATGGCATGACCCATTACTCCATCGACCCATCAGGTGTGGGTTATGGTGTCAGTAAGGCACAGGGAACATAGAGGTCAGGATATACCCCATGGTATTAACCTCTTGCCTAAATCACCAGATTAACAGGCTTGGCATCAGCCTGAATGAGAAAGGTCAGCGGAGGTAGTGTAGCCTGGGGGGGATGGACATGGGAGATGAGGAGTCAGTCAGTTTGCATGGGAGTATGATCGATTTGAGTGTTAGGTAAAGGAGGGAAGAGGGGGAGCATTATCAGACATATGAAAAGGGCAAGGATTAGCCTGGTTTTATACAGAGGGAATTGATTGTGACAACTAAGGAACGGGAAGGGAATTGATACTGGAACTGGTGTGCCAATTTATTGTGGGGTGCATCAGAATGGTTATGATAGTAGGGTCCTGGGAAATGGAGAGAGAATCTCAGAAGGTGGGGAAGAGTGGGGCATGGAGGGTTGGAATGGAGTTTGGAGGCAAGCATTTGGAGGTTGATGAGAAGGGTATGGAGATGTTCAAAGTTTGTGAGAAGATTTGTAGCTCGGGTGCTCGTTGTTGTGGTTCTGTTTGCCGAGCTGGGAATTTGTGTTGCAGACGTTTCGTCCCCTGTCTAGGTGACATCCTCAGTGCTTGGGAGCCTCCTGTGAAGCGCTTCTGTGATCTTTCCTCTGGCATTTGTAGTGGTTTGAATCTGCCGCTTCCGGTTGTCAGTTCCAGCTGTCCGCTGCAGTGGTCGATATATTGGGTCCAGGTCGATGTGTTTGTTGATTGAATCTGTGGGTCCACTCATCCACAGATTCAATCAATCAATAAGCACATCGACCTGGACCCAATATATCGACCACTGCAGCGGACAGCTGGAACTGACAACCGGAAGCGGCAGATTCAAACCACTACAAATGCCAGAGGAAAGATCACAGAAGCGCTTCACAGGAGGCTCCCAAGCACTGAGGATGTCACCTAGACAGGGGACGAAACGTCTGCAACACAAATTCCCAGCTCGGCGAACAGAACCACAACAAAGGTATAGACACCTAGGAAATGGTGTTGGGGCCAGAGGACAGTAATAGGGTAAGGCAGGCCAAGATAAAATCAAAGGCAAACTGTGTCTGAGGTTGGCAGTAGGACATCTGGAAAGGAACGAGAGACCTCGGACACAAGTAAGAGGAGAGGGAAAAGATGGAAGTTTTATGGGCAAGGTCTGGTTGTACATACCTGATCAAAGGAATTTTTTCAAGTAGGCTCATTAATACCTGCAGATACATGTTAAAGGTACTCACCTCCTGGAATTGGTGGTTATTGAATGTAGCAGCAATGTCTCCCGAGATGAATTGGAAAAGTTTAACAATCACATATTTAACATATTTACAGTGCCAGTTCTTTGGAGGGGTTGGTCATTTGCCCACCTCTGGTCTCAGTTAAATCTGAAACTGAATGATTGGAGGCAGGTTTAGTCAGGATTTTGACTTTTAAGACTTTAACTTCTCACTTAACTCAAACCAGTTTGTGGTTAAACCCCACACCCACCCCACCATGTGTCAATTTATTTTAGTTATGTTTCAAGTCTATTGATCTATAGTCACTGTCAAGTAAATGCTATAACATCAGTTTCTCCAAATTCATTCCATTCTAACAAGTGCTGGGAAGGTGCACATGTAATAAATTGGGTGTAAAGTTAAATGTTCATAGGTTAACCTTGCCTGTTTTGCAAGTATCTGTAAGCACAGTGAAGTATGTCAAAGAATGTGAAACCCATAACATTAATCAGTCATCAATGAAGAGTAAAACCAATTGAACTCCAACAGTGGGCGGCACGGTGGCACAGTGGTTAGCACTGCTGCCTCACAGCGCCAGAGACCAGGGTTCAACTCCCGCCTAAGGCGACTGACTGTGTGGAGTTTGCACGTTCTCCCCATGTCTGCGTGGGTTTCCTCCGGGTGCTCCGGTTTCCTCCCACAGTCCAAAATTGTGCAGGTTAGGTGAATTGGCCATGCTAAATTGCCCGTAGTGTTAGGTAAGGGGTAAATGTAGATGTAGGGGTATGGGTGGGTTGTGCTTTGGCGGGGCGCTGTGGACTTGTTGGACACTGTAAGTAATCTAATCTAAAAAAGTGTAAACAGCTTGAGGAGTAGATTAAGTGCACTGTAATAACATCTCGACCCTGATATGGAAATCAACACAGCAGACACAATTCCCTCATTACAGTAAAGAAACAGCCACAGCCACTGGGCTACACACTGTTATTTACTATCACACATACAATTTTGGGATATAAATAAATAAGGACTCAAGGTAATCCAGCTAAACGTGAATCTCTCTTTGTTTTTCAGATGTTACCTGTCAGGCATTTCCAACATTTTCAATTTTTATTTCTTAAGAAAAGTGTTCCTTTTCATCATGATGCAAGTAATGAATTAATCAGAGGGTAAGAGGAGGAGCAGCTCAATGCCTGAAAGGATAGGGCAGGCAGAAACCCTCATCTCATTTGGATAAAGTGCTGTAATATACAGGGTTATAGGCCAAGAGCTGGAAAGTGGGATATGGTTGGATAACCTTTTTTTAATCAACCAAAGGAGACACTTCTAGCTATAGATTTTCTTTGTTGTTCTTTTTCTATTCCTAAGCAAATATCTGTATGGATATTCTGGAATGCATTTGATGACACAGAATTAACAACAAAACGTAGAGCACAGAAAATTGGTGCCGACCTTGTTAGTGGGCTGGCAACTGGTTAGGATTGAGGAGGTGGAGAGCAACATTTATTAACTGATTGATGAGATGTAACAAGGCATGTTCTCCAGGGATTTGTACTGATAATCTGGCTTCTCTCTGCTCAGATATTAATGACTTGGATGGAGGAATAGAGAGCTTTATGTTGTAAGGACAGTGACTTTTTATTTTGAGTATTTAAAATCTGTGGACTGCATTGAGAATGAACTGTATTTAATACTGGGCTTTACAAGGATGGCTTCATAATTCCACAGAAAGGAATTTGCTGCCTCCCTTGAACTGCTTTTGTGTTTATGGGTTCCTGAAATATACAGATGATCAGAAGGTGAGGAGTTGTTTCCAGGTGAATCGGATTGGTTCTCAGCTAACTGAGCAGGTTGGAGCTGGAAACAATTTACAGAGAGATTTTGATGTGATAGGCATCACAGAGATATGGTTGCAGGAGGGTCAGGACTGGCAGTTAAACATCCAAGGATTTTCAACTTATCAAAAAGACAGAGAGGCAGGCAGAGGGGGCAGGGTTGCCTTGTTAGTTAAGAACAAAATTAAATCTATGGCACTGAATGACATAGCGTTGGATGATGTGGAGTCTGTGTGGGTGGAATTGAGAAACCATAAGGCAAAAAAACCATAATGGGAGTTATGTACAGACCTCCTGACAGTGATCAGGACCAGGGGGGCAACATGTACCAGGAAATAGAGAAGGCATGTCAGAAAGGCAAGGTCACGGTGATCATGGGGGACTTCAATATGCAGGTGGACTGGGTAAATAATGTTGCCAGTGGATCCAAAGAAAGGGAATTCATGGAATGCTTACAGGATGGCTTTTTGGAACAGCTTGTCATGGAGCCCACAAAGGAGCAGGCTATTCTGGACCTAGTGCTATGTAATGAACCAGACTTTATAAAAAATCTTAAAGTAAGGGAACACTTAGGAAGCAGTGATCATAATATGGTAGAGTTCAGTCTGCAGTTTGAAAGAGAGAAGGCAAAATCGGATGTAATGGTGTTACAGTTATATAAAGATAATTATGAGGGAATGAGAGAGGAACTGACGAAAATAGACTGGAAGCAGAGCCTAACGGGGAAGACAGTAGAGCAAAAATGGCAGAAGTTTGTGGGTATAATTAAGGTCACTATACAGAGGTTCATCCCCAAAAAAAGAAAGATTATCCAGGGAGGGATTAGACAGCCATGACTGACAAAGGAAGTCAGGAAATGTATTAAAGAAAAAGAGAGATCCTATAAAGTGGCCAAGAGCACTGGGAAATCAGAAGATTGGGAAGGCTACAAAAACAAACAGAGGATAACAAAGAGAGAAATAAGGAAGGAGAGGATCAAATATGAAGGTAGGCTAGCCAGTAATATTAGAAGTGATAGTAAAAATTTCTTTCAATACATAAGAAACAAACGACAGGCAAAAGTAGACATTGGACCACTTCAAACTGATGCTGGAAGCCTAGTGATGGGAGATAAGGAAATAGCTGGAGAACTTAACAAGTACTTTGCGTCAATCTTCACAGTGGAAGACATGAGTAATATCCCAACAATTAAAGGGAGTCAGGGGGCTGAGTTGAGTATGATTGCCATTACAAAAGAGAAAGTGCTAGAAAAGCTAAAAGGTCTTAAAATTGATAAATCTCCTCACCCCGATGGGCTACATCCTAGAGTTCTGAGGGATGTGGCTGAGGAAATAGTGGAGGCATTGGTTGAGATCTTTCAAAAGTCACTGGAGTCAGGGAAAGCCCCGGATGATTGGAAGATCGCAGTTGTAACCCCCTTGTTCAAGAAAGGATCAAGACAAAAGATGGAAAATTATAGGCCAATTAGCCTAACCTCGGTTGTTGGTAACATTCTAGTATCCATTATTAAGAATGAAGTTTCTAAATTCTTGGAAGAGCAGGGTCTGATTAGAACAAGTCAACATGAATTTAGTAAGGGGAGGTCGTGCCTGACAAACCTGTTGGAATTCTTTGAAGAAATGACAAGTAGGTTAGACCAGGGAAACCCAGTGGATATGGTCTATCTAGACTTCCAAAAGGCCTTTGATAAGGTGCCACACGAGAGGCTGCTGAGTAAGGTGAGGGCCCATGGGTGTTCAAGGTGAGCTACTGGCATGGATTGAGGATTGGCTGTCTGTCAGAAGGCAGAGAGTTGGGATAAAAGGTTCTTTTTCGGAATGGTAACCGGTGACGAGCGGTGTCCCGCAGGGTTCAGTGTTGGGGCCGCAGCTGTTCACGTTATATATTAATGATCTGGATGAAGGGACTGGGGGCATTCTAGCAAAGTTTGCCGATGATACGAAGTTAGGTGGACAGGCAGGAAGTACTGAGGAAGTGGGGAGGCTGCAGAAGGACCTAGACAGTTTGGAAGAGTGGTCCAGGAAATGGCTGATGGAATTCAATGTGAGCAAATACGAGGTCTTGCACTTTGGAAAAAAGAATACAAGCATGGACTACTTTCTAAACGGTGAGAAAATTCATAAAGCCAAAGTACAAAGGGATCTGGGAGTGCTAGTCGAGGATTCTCTGAAGGTAAACATGCAGGTTGAGTCTGTGATTAAGAAAGCAAATGCAATGTTGTCATTTACCTCAAGAGGGGTGGAATATAAAAGCATCGTTGTACTACTGAGACTTTATAAAGCTCTGGTTAGGCCCCATTTGGAGTACTGTGTCCAGTTTTGATTCCCACACCTCAGGAAGGACATACTGGCACTGGAGCGTGTCCAGCAGAGATTCACACGGATAATCCCTGGAATGGTACGTCTAACATACGAGAACGGCTGAGGATCCTGGGATTGTATTTATTGGAGTTTAGAAGATTAAGGGGAGACTTAATAGAGACGTACAAGATAATACATGGCTTGGAAAGGGTGGATGCTAGGAAATTGTTTCTGTTAGGTGAGGAGACTTGGACCCGTGGACACAGCCTTAGAATTATAAGGGGGTAAATTCAGAACAGAAATGCGGAGACATTTCTTCAGCCAGAGAGTGGTGGGCCTGTGGAATTCATTGCCGCAGAGTGCAGTGGAGGCCGGGACGCTAAATGTCTTCAAGACAGAGATTGATAAATTCTTGATGTCACAAGGAATTAAGGGAGAATGCAGGTAAGTGAAGTTCAAATGCCCATCAGCCATGATTGAATGGCGGAGTGGACTCGATGGGCCGAATGGCCTTAGTTCCACTCCTATGTCTTATGGTCTTATAGATAGACACAGACAAAAACAGAGAAGGGTGTGTTTTTTCTCACCAATACAGGATGCCTGTTCTCTAAAACATAGTCAGTTTAAACTTAAAGAAAACATTATCTTTCCTGCAGTTGTTGCAGTGACCTTTTCAAGTGAATCAGTCACTCTGTACTTCTTACAAACCAGTGGAAGCTTCCAGGGTAAGACAACAGAACAATTAGGGCCTAGTTAGCTGCAATAGGACCAACTCAATATCTGAACTGGGAAGCAAAGACAACCATACTGAATTTCCAGCTTCTTTTCCAACTTGTTTGTCAGTGGAAGAGATCAGAAGATTGTTAGCCCCAATAGATTCAGGATTTAGGGATGGGAACCCGACCCACCTCCCAATGAGTTCCACCATTGAAGGCTCCTGATAAGGTCAGGTGGAGATAGAATGTGAGTTTTATTGTGTGGGCTCAAACATAGTGATTGAGACAGCATTAGATAGATATCCTACAGTATGGAAACAGGCCCAATTCCATACCAACCTAGCCAGACCCACTTCCCCACCCTATATTTACCCCCAACTAATGCACCTAACAGTATGTTATTATAATTCACCTGACCTGCACATCTTTTCATTGTGGGAGGAAATTCACGTAGACACAGAGAGAATGTGCAAACTTCACACAGACAGTTGCCCGTGGTGGGAATTGAACCTGGGTCCATAGTGCTGTGAGGCAGCAGTGCTAACCACTGAGCCACTGTGCCATCCAAGTTTGGTAAGTTTGCAATTTAGCCTAAATGCAGCCATGACTTTCCAAGGCACCAGAACTAGAACTAGAACAAAAGAGAACTTTCAATACTGTGTAATTTAATTTTCATTCTGGTATCAAATAATGTTCCGCATTTCTGATGAGAAAGGCTACATGGCTCTCCCTAAAGTCAGAATTTACATTGTAAAGAAAGAGTGGAGAAATATGAGTCCTTCAAGTAGGCAGGTTAACTCCTGAGTGTAATTTTTGTGATGTATCAGATAGTCAAAGGAAGGGAAAGGGTTAATCAGGAATATATTTTAACCATGATTTGGAGATGCCGGTGTTGGACTGGGGTGTACAAAGTTAAAAATCACACAACACCAGGTTATAATCCAACAGGTTTAATTGGAAGCACACTAGCTTTCAGAGTGATGCTCCTTCATCAGGTGGTAGTGAGGCTCAGACAAAGTATGACTGGATTAACATTAAGAAAGGTAAATTTCAGACTAATATCAAAAAGATTTCACCAAAGACTGGTTGACATTTGAAACAGACTGCTGGTTATTGTGGCTTACTTACAAAGATTACTTACAAAGCAACACCTTTCAATAATGGTCAGTAATTTGTTAGGAAATCACTCAGTGCTACAGACTTATAAGAAACAAACCCATTCTTCCACCTGCTGCTATTATTTATTCTCTTTTGGTGATATGTGCAGCAGTAAATTAGCAGAGCAGGGGAGAGAAATCCAGTGGGGGGAGGTTGACAAAGCACATGGGGATAAGTAAATATGAAGGAGATAATCCCTGTCTGGAATTCAAGAAAGCTCACAGTTCATCTTGCATGGCTCTCTGACCCTGTACAAGAAGAGTAATATTAATCTGTCTATGGGAAGGAAATTAAATCAGAAGAATGTGATGCAGACACGCCAACTATTACACAATGGTTTATTAATGTAATACTGTGTCATTGGAGGATCTTTACCACACATAGAGGACTTAATTATGTAATCTGATCTCATACTATCGAATTATATCTCATCATATAAAATCCAGCAGTTACTTTAAAGAATTAATCATGCATGGAGTTTATTCTGTGCCAGCAGAACATGTGTTCGAGGACCATTTCAATAATTTCTGATTCTAAAATACTTTATTTCTGAACATATTTGTGATTGTTATTGATTCCAAGCAGGGAAGTGGGGTTGATTGAATATTGTCCAAACAGCTTATCTAGTTATGATGAACTAAATGGCTTCCTTCAGAACTGTATGTTTCTCTTGATATCTTTTTTTTTAGTGTGAATAGATTGACTTTGTTGATGAAATTAATTATAAAAGCATCAATATTTGCATTGACAACTTTATCTCAAACAATGATTTGTTAAATGAACTGAGCAGGTTATTTGTTATATAGTCATACAGCACAGAACAGACCCTTCAGTCCAAAAGTCCACACCAACCAAATTGCAAACTAGTCCCACCTTCCTCCACTTGGCCCACATCCCTCCAAACCTTTCCTATTCATGTACTTATCCAAATGTCCTTTAAACATTGTGATTGTACCTATGCTCACCACTTTCTCAGGAAGTTCATTCCACACACGAAGCACTCTCAATGTTAAAAAACCCTCATGTCTTGTTTAAAATCTTTGTCCTGTCAGTTTAAAAATATGCCCCCTAGTCTTGAAATGCCCAACCAAGGGAAAGGACACCATTCACCTTATCTATGTCCCTCATAATTTTATAAATTTCTATAAGGTCACCTCCGAACCTCCTACACTCCATTGAAAGAAGTCCCAGCCTATCCAGCCTCTCTTCATAACTCTAACCCTTTATTCCTGGCAACATCCTGGTAAATATGTTCTGAACCCTCTCCACCTCAGTAATATCCTTCCTATAGCAGGGAGACAAGAACTGGACACAATACTCCAGAAGAGGCCCCACCAACATCCTGTACAACCTCATCATAATGTTCATACAGTGCAGCTTTCTAGCAGTACAATTGTTTTCCCAGGGTCAACCTCCATGCTACTTGCCTGTATGACCAATACAGTATTCTTCAGTTATGTCAATGACAAACAATGTGTAAGCAGCATAGCTAACATATTGTCATGATTTGGAGGTTGTGGTACTGCCTGTCACCAAAACTCCATGCACATTGTTGTGCTAGTGAATTATTTTTGTTATTCTCATAACATTGTAAATTTACTCAATAACAGATGTTGCTAGAAGCATTTTAAAGGCAGATTCCAGCTTAGAGCTTCTTTCTGTTTGGCTGCAGCTATCCATTAAGAGGTAATCTGGAGTGACATATATGGGTTATCTAGTTCAATGAACATACCCCATTAGAGATTTTATCCCTACAATTAAGGAGAGTCAGGAGGCAGAGTTGAGTATGGTAGCCATTACAAAAGAGAAAATCTATAAGATCTAAAAATTGATAAATTTCCTGGCCCCGATGGGCTACATGCTAGAGTTTTGAGGGAGGTGGCTAAGGAAATAGTGGAGGCATTGGTTGTGATCTTTCAAAATCACTGGAGCCAGGGAAAGTCCCAGATGATTGGAAAATTGCTGTTGTAACCCCCTTGTTCAAGAAAGGATTAAGACAAAAGATGGAAAATTATAGGTCCATTAACCTAACCTTGGTTGTAGGTAAAATTCAAGAATCGATCGTTAAGGGTGAGATTTCTAAATCCTTGGAAGTACAGGGTTGGATTAGAACAAGTCACATGGATTTAGTAAGGGGAGGTTGTGCCTGATAAACCTGTTCGAATTCTTTGAAGAGGTAACAAATACGTTAGATCAGGGAAACCCGGTGGATGTTATCTATCTAGCCTTCCAAATGGCCTTTGTTAAGGTGTCTCACGGGAGGCTGCTGAATGAGGTGAGTGTCCATGGTGTTTGAGGTGAGCTACTGGCATGGATTGAGGATTGGCTGTCTGACAGAAGGCAGAGAGTTGGAATAAAAGGTTCCTTTTCGGAATGGCAGCCGGTGGTAAGTGGGGTCCCGTAGAGTTTAGTTTTGAGGCTGCAGCTGTTCACATTATGTATTAATGATCTGGATGAAGGGACTGGGGTATTCTGGTGAAGTTTGTCAATGATACAAAGTTAGGTGGACAGGCAGGTAGTACTGAGGAGGTGGGGAGGCTGCAGAAAGATCGAGACAGTTTAGGAGAGTGGTCCAGGAAATGACTGATGAAACTTAGCGTGAGAAATGCGAGGTCTTGCATCTTGTAAAAAAGAATACATGCCTGGAGTATTTTCTAAAGGGTGAGAACATTCATGAAGCCAAAGTACGAGTGCGAATCTAGGATTCTCTAAAGGTTACCTTGCAGGTTGAGTCTGTGATTAAGAAAGCAAATGTAATGTTGTCATTTATCTCAAGAGGGTTGGAATATAAAAGCAGCGATGTGCTACTGAGACTTTATAAAGCTCCAGTTAGGCCCCATTTAGAATACTGTGTCCAGCTTTGGGCCCCACACCTCAGGAAGGACATACTAGCACTGGAGCGTGTCCAGCGGAGATTCACACGGATGATCCCTGGAATGGTAGGCCTAACATACGATGAATGGGTGAGGATCCTGGGATTGTATTCATTAGAGTTTAGAAAGTTGAGGGAAGATCTAACAGAAACTTACAAGATAATGCATGGCTTAGAAAGGGTGGATGCTGGGAAGATGTTTCCATTAGGCGTGGAGACTAGGAACTGTGAGCACAGCCTAAGAATTAGAGGGGGTAAATTCAGAACAGAAATGTGGAGACATTTCTTCAGCCAGAGAGTGGTGGGCCTGTGGAATTCATTGCCACAGAGTGCAGTGGAGGCCGGGACATTAAATGTCTTCAAGGCAGAGATTGATAAATTCTTGATCTCGCAAGGAATTAAGGGCTACGGGGAAAGTGCAGGTAAGTTGAAATGCCCATTAGCCATGATTGAATGGCAGAGTGGACTCAATGGGCCGAATGGCCTTACTTCTACTCCTATGTCTTATGATCTTATTATATTTAGTAATCCAGACATGACTAATCAATCAATGGAAAGTAAATGTCTCCATGTTGCCAACCGTATGCATTATTTTGCATTATTATGATTAAGTAATAAATCTAACTTTTACTTTTTTATTGAATTTTATGGGACTTTTCAACCACAAATTTTATAAACAGCCAGAAGTCAGATGACACCAGGTTATAGTTTAACAGGTTTATTTGAAATGACTTCACTCTGAAAGCTTGCGATTTCAAATAAGCCTGTCAGACCATAACCTGGTGTTGTGTGACTTCTGACGTGGCCCACCCCAGTCAAACATCAGCAGCTCTACTTTATTTCATAAACAGGTCGGGGTGTGGGGGGTGGTTGGTGTTATTATTGTGATGATGTGGAGACTGGGCAGGATAAGGGTTCCTGCCTGATCTGTTAATGATTTGGAGGTGCTGGTGTTGGACTGGAGTGTAAAAAGTTAAAAATCACTCAACACCAGGTTATAGTCCAACAGGTTTATTTGGAAGCACTAGCTTTCGGAGCGACGCTCCTTCATCAGGTGGTTGTGGAGAATAAGATTGTAGGACACAGAATTTATAGCAAAAGGTTACAGTGTGATGTAACTGAAATTATATATTGAATAACACTTGGATTGTTTGTTAAGTCTCTCATCTTTTAGAATGGGCATGTTGGTTTCAGTTATTCCATATGTAAATTCCAGAGCTTTCTGAAAGTTACATTCTCAAGTGAACTTTAACAATAGGTGCCACGTCGGCCCAGATAATGCATTAAAGGTGTGAGGTGTCCTGTGTGACGCTGTCTGTGCCCCAATGTTCAGACTTATTCTAATCTAAAAAAGGGATTTACAGAATCTTACATGGGTTCATGCAGTTTTTTTAGTAAAATAAAATATAATTCTGCAAGAACAAATTCACCCTGCAACATATATGTGTTTGTGCGTGCATGTGGGTGTGTGTGTGTGGGTGGGAGGATATGAGTGTCTGTGACCGAGTATGTGTATGTGTGTGAGTGTAAAGGGAGATAAGTTTGTAAGAGGGTGATTGTGTGGGTGTGAGTGTGGGAGTGCATATGGAAGCGTATGAGAGAGAGCTTGCATATGAAAGAGGGTCTGTGTGAGTGTATGGGTCTGTGACTTCGGGACAGGCAACAATGCAAAGTGGCCGAGTGACCCCATTGCATTGCATTGCACTACACACAAACACACACACACACACAGCCACCCCACCCCCATCGCCACCCCGCATGCACATACACACCCACATATAAAGTTAAAAATCACACAACACAGGATTATAGTTGGACTATAATCTGGCGTTGTGTGATTTTTAAACTTTGTACACCCCAGTTCAACAGTGGCATCTCCAAATCATGACACACATATAAATTTGTCGGGTGAATTTGTACTTGCAGAATTATATTTTATTTTGCTAAGAAAACTGCATGAATCCATGTAAGATTCTGTAAATCCCTTTTTTAGATTAGATTATACTCCACATCCACCTGATGAAGGAGCAGTGCTCTGAAAGCTAGTGCTTCCAAATAAACCTGTTGGACTATAACCTGGTGCTGTGTGATTTTTAACTTTGATCTGTTCATGGCTATGCTGTGACTGCCTCAATCAGTCCAAACTGCTGTTCAAGAGTTTCAGCACATATCTTTTACAAGGTCAGTTTTCACCTTGGCACGTCTAAGATTCCAAAAAGACTAAAATAGGAAGAGCATTAAGTGAAATCCAGAGACAGTTACTGTAGGTTTTTTGACTGGGGTAAAATTTAACATTCATCATCTTAGCAGTAAGCACCGAGAGGAAAATCTGATGAGAGGATTGCAGATCTCTTGTAGAAACCATTGGTTTGTACTTCAATTAATTTAAGTGAATGGAAAATCCAATTCCAACACAGAAATCACTGGAGATACTCAGCAGGTCTGGCAGCATCTTTGGATTGAGAAAAAAAAACTAGCATTTCAAATCCAGTATAACTCTAATTCAGAACTCTTCAGAATAGCTGTACAGATTTGCTGAGTTTCTCCAGGATTTTCTGCATTTATTTCAGATCTCCAGCATCCAAAGTGTTTTGTTTTTGGTTAGGTGAAAAATCAGACTGTTTTGTTTGTAGTCATCAATCCTCTCAGACACAATTTCCTTTTTGTATTTCCTCAGATGATGGTCAATACCCAGGTGGTAAGGAGAAACTGAGCACAAAGATGTCTTCATATTATGATGTTATTCACAGGTGGATGGCAATGGAAATGTTGAAATCAATCTATTTGCACAATTGATGTACAAATCGGGCAATGTAACTAGCATTTGCTATATAAGGCCATGGTTACAAATAATGGGGCAAATCCTCTAGGACCAGGATGGTCTGGACATATTGTTGCAGGATGTACTTCAGGATCCTGTGGAAGCCCTGATGCATGGACCTATGTAACTTCCCCTAACAGGGAAGTTTAAATTTCCAATGGGCAATTCCCTGTTCCCTGATACCTTCTGTGAATGTCCCCATCTTTGAGCTAAAGTTAAGAACAAGAAAGTTGGAGATGATTAAAAGTTCCATGATATTTATCTGGGTAAATTCTCAGTGAATACTATACAGATTAAAACCTGGTCTAACTCCTGGATAATTACCCATTGACCACCCTGACAACCTGACTATGCCCCTCTAACCTAATTACCCTTCCTGACTCAAGATCATCAACCCTGGTCTTCCTAACAATTCAAGCAACTGCAACTCACTCACTTCCTTACATTTCTCAACTACTCACCATACCAATGGGAGTGTGTGGGGGGCAGCCATTCTGAATAAGGTTGGCACTGCTCCTGCCAAGAAACTGGGCATGGTACACCATTCTAGTGATAATGAACTATCAGTATTCAACTTCCATGATTTGACTTTAATCCCTGAGACTTTCATGGGTCAAAAACTTTTTTAAACAAGACACCACTGACAGGCCTAGGCAACAAACATGGAATATGCAAAACTGGGCTGCCTTGAAACTATTATTGTAATCAGAAGGCATTGAAACTCAATGAGATGCCAAGCATTTTGCATTTCTTTAACTTAATATATTTGAAAGTTGAAGGTTACTTGCAGAATGTTCCATTTAGAAAAACATAATGTGGATAGACTTGGAAAAGACAAACAAATCACTTTTCTGTAGCTCCCTTTGCGCAATGAAGAAAGAGTGTGACGTGGACTGAGAACAACAAGGATACTGAAAGCACTTCTTTCTCTCTCGCTGTCAAGCTCAGAAACTAACCAATGAAAAGCATCTTAAAAACAACTTCCATTCCCTATGAACTCTAGGACATTTGCAACAAGACAGTAGCTGAACATTTGGGACTCAAGTTTCACTCCTGCAACTCAAGGACTTAAAAATATTAAACTGCAACTGTCTTAATCCTCCTGTCTGTACTCAACACTAGCAGCCAGCCTCGTCCTTTTAAGATTGTTACTGTATTGTGTGTGTGTGTGAGTGTCTGTGTGTATGTCAGATGTCACATTTTTATGTTTCTCAGGTTTAACGGGCAATAACACTCATCTCACTTTCAGTCAATAAATCCCTGAAATTGGCTCGCTTTCATTTTTAATCTGATTAACTACATCTAATTGAAGTATGATAGCCACGTGCTAAGAGAGAAATGAAAATTTTTATTGGAACTGATTGGGAGAGTTTAAGAAACAAAAACAGAAGTTGCTGGAAAAGTTCAGCAGGTCTGGCAGCATTTGTGAAGAGAAATCAGAGTTAGCGTGTCGGGTCCAGGGACCCTTCCTCAGAACTTCAGACAGAGTTTAAGAAATTGGCGAGCCAATCCTCACCATTGTCTGTTGGTAACAAGAAAGGATTTTAACACGGAGGGCCTGTTAATTGACCTCAGGGCTTTGGGTAATAAGAAAACTCTCCTGCTCATGTTGCCTGCCATAAATATATGATTTGGAGATGCCGGTGTTGGACTGGGGTGTACAAAGTTAAAAATCACACAACACCAGGTTATAGTCCAACAGGTTTAATTGGAAGCACACTAGCTTTCGGAGCGACGCTCCTTCATCAGGTGATCCGAAAGCTAGTGTGCTTCCAATTAAACCTAATGGACTATAACCTGGTGTTGTGTGATTTTTAATGCCATAAATTTAGTGGATCGATCATCAACCTGTTTGGCCTTGATTTGACAAACCTCCATGACAACGCGTACTGAAGTGGTAATTAAACCTGGAAGTTCTAGGCCAGAAATACGGATGTTAGTCACTGTGTCATGTGACTTCCAACCAGCTTCTCGTATATCTAATTATTCACCTCTCCACTCTCTCCACCTATATACTGAGCAACCTCATCTATCAACCACTTTCCCAATCATTCTCTCATTCGTTCATTCATTTATTCATCAATTCATTGATATTAAGACTGAACCTTAAATGTATGCCACAAATTGTATAGAAGTGGATAAAGGAGTCTATAAAAGTGGATGCATCCAGTCTCCCTTTGACTCTACTCTTTTCCGATGGAGCTCACTGAGGGACACTACAATGGGTGTTCCTCAAACAACTACAATTGACGAATCTCAGAAAAAATGAGCAGTAGCATCAGTTCAGGTAAATTCTCACGTACAACGGCAACAACCATTGTCACTGTCCAGAAAGTCCAGACCAATTTTAAACAAAATATCTGTCTTACTCTTACTTCTAAGAGACGCATTATAAAACCCAACTCTTATATTTAAACAGAATGCAAAACTGTTGGAGGTACTGTACTGTAAAATCACATAACATTGGTGAGCGTCCGACACATTAAACTGAATTGGTCACAATAAAGAAGGGGAGATTTGGGAACTTAATACTGTATATTGTTGCAATGCAATCAGAAGAATAACAAACAAAAGGATTGTTAGAAATACTGATCGGTAAAAACATTATAGCATTGGAGACGGTTGATGTAGTTGAGGGATCAAAGGCAGAGTCTATCTACTGAGAATTAAGGGATAATAGAGGATTTATTATGTTACTGTGTTATAAATTGTGGGCAAAGTTGGAGCAAAACAACAACAAATTGGGCAAATTACAGAGAGGTACAACTACTACTAGCAGTGTTTAATTTTCCTTGTATGACCTGTGGGATTGTTACACTATAAACGGTTAAAGGGGGAGGAATTCCTTTGACAAGGAGAGGACACTGTGCGTATATTGTGTATTTGAAGGAAGTGGCAAAGGAATATAGTGAATAAGATGACAAGATCACATGTTTAATAACATCATCCACTGGGCATATTCATGACCACATGAATGCACCACACAACTTGTGTTTGTTCAATAACAGCTTTATAGCTGAATAAACTATTAGTTACACTAAGTATGCAACTTCAAAAAACAAGCAAACAGATCATCGAGAAAACACACACTTGGCAAAAATAACAACAGACTCCTATTGTTTTTAAATTATACCTATACATCAAGTTGAACAAAGCCTTTCTGATCTTCTGACAGGTTTTCATGTAGACTAAGGTTTTGGATTGCCCATGTTCAGTTCAGGACATGCAAATGATCTTATTTTCTGTTCAGATATCTGCTGTATCTGCTTGCTTTCGAACTGTGTTAATATTTTGAGGTCCATAATCTCAGCAATTGTTTTCCATGTACATTCCTGGTTAATGATTGGTTCAATTCCAGTTGCAATTTTTTGAGTGCCTTTTCACAATAGTCCATGAACTCTTTGAAATGGACAAGTCACCCGTGACCATGATTGAAAACGGTTCTTGGCAGTATTCCTGCAGTTTTGACAAATGGCAGTTTGCTAAACAATGATTCTCGATCATGGTCTAGACGAGGCCAATAAACAAGACTTCTGGCTATGATTTCATATCAACTGTTCCCATATGTTCTATATGTAGTTTTGCCAGAATCCTATCTCTTAATGAACTTCACACAACACCAGGTTATAGGCCAACAGGTTTATTTGGAAGCACTAGCTTTCAGAGTACTGCTCCCTCATCAGGTAGCTGATAAAGGAGCAGCGCTCCGAAAGCTAGTGCTTCCAAATAAACCTGTTTGACTATAATCTACATGATTTCTAACTTTGTCCACCCCTGTCCAACACTAGCACCTCTACATTAAAGAACTTGGCATTTCCACTCTATGGCCCTGCTTAGTGCATTCCTGATTATTAAGGAATCAACTCCTTATGTTGATTGTAGAATACTTCCAGTTTGTTATGTTACTGATCAAGCTTTTCCTGTAATTCAATCAGTTTGTAGACCTTTTTAAATTAGCTCTTTGAGTATCAGATGCAATTTCAAAAGTGATTGCTGATGATTTTATATATACAGTCTCATTTGGTGTCTTTGTGGGCAAATTTGACAACGTGTCACCTATAGGATTTATAATTGATCTCCATTATTCAAAGTAGCAGTCATTGTAAGAGAAAAGTAAAGGCCATCACTACATTTCAGATGTTCCTTATGTTAGACTCAGAGACTGTAGATCAGAATAACCACTAACAGTTTATGATATATTGCTAGCATAAAGCTTTTGACCAACAAAAACTGAATGGACCTTTTAATTATAAACAACATTATAATCCTTTTCTATCTGCATGGAGTTGTATTCACTCTTGGTCATTGTGTGATGTAAATGCTATGGGTTTCTCTTGAGCATCATCTTTGACATGACCGATCACTGTCTCACTTCATACTTTGAAGCCTCTCAAACACAAACTTCCTGTTTTGATTTGTGTCATAACAAATTATTCGTGCCTCTTCCAAGCTTCTCTTATATGCATGGGGAACAGTTTTAGATCATTTCCATTTTACATCTTTCTTCACAAGCCATATATTTGTCCTGATGTTATTGCAAGCTCAGGCAGAAATTGTGGGTAATATTTGGAAAATATTTAAACAAGATCAAAGTTCTGACATGGTTTTGGAGAATTCACTATAGCCTCTACTTTCTGTTTGAATGACTGTAAACCTTTTTCAGGCCAAGTTACAATGCCTCAGGTTGCACAAAAACCAACTTTTTCCTTTTCAACATCATGTTCTGATTGTTGAGGATTTTCAACACTTCATTCAATACTCGAAGATTCTCTTCTGCTTTTGAAATTGCAGCCAACATATCCTGTCTGAAACAACACATCAAGCCTTCTTCAACAGCACTTCCAACCCAAAATTCTACTTCTAAGTCAAATAAGGTCAGTTGCAAATCATTATATTTTAAAATTACTAATATTTCCCTCTAAGGTTTTTTGTTCAGTTAAGGGAAGCAGCCTCGGATATGTTTCACTTCTATAAATCCAGTCTTTCCTGGATTATCACTTGCAATGGATCTTCTTACTCTTGCTTAGTTAAGTCTGAATTTTAAGAACAGCTGGATTTAAGGACTGCTTCTTTCTCGCTGTTATCAGACTTACAAATGGACCTCTCATAAATTAGTGTTGAACTTGCTCTGCACCTTCTCTGTAGCTGTAACACAATATTCTGCATTCTGTTCTATTCCCCTAATGTACTTTTGTAAGGTATGATCTGTCTGGTTAGCACACTTTTCACTATATTTCAGTACTAGTGACAGTAATAAATCACATCAAATCAAATCAGATCAAACCAAAATCAAATTTCTGAATGTCTGTGCCTGGAGCCTTGCTATCTCACATCTCCCAGCTGCCACTCAGTGACATGATCTGAAGACATCATGACAAGTGACTCCCAGCTCTACTTCACTACCACCATACTTCTTGAGTCCTTCATTGTCTCTTTGTTGTGAAACTGCTTGTTTGACAATCCTGTATGAGTTGCAATTTTTGACAGTTGGGATGTCAGAAGTCATTGTGTTTGACACCTGTCACAAACTCTATTCATTTGTCACTAAGTCACCCCATTCCCAGGTTTGAACGGGAGGCTAAACCAAACTGTTTATAACCTCTTCAAAATACTTGATGTGGAATTAAACTTCCCTTCCTCTTTCCTCCCCTTACACAACTTCCACCTCTGTCAACATCACTTGACTCCAGTTCACCCTTAGTTTATTGCTTGCTGAAACCTCATCCTTCAGAATCAACAACTTAAACACCTATCAAGTCAGCTTCATATTTTGTATTCTCGATTCTTAGCTCAATCAAAGTAAGGTTGCTATCGGCTTAAACAGCGCCAAATCTGGATTGGCTTCAGGACCACCATCCCCTGGATTGTAATATTCGCATCATAATTATCCACTGTCTGAAAGTGACTGGGAATTGTCGATGGTGCCAATGGTTCAGCCACTGGCAGTGGTGGAGATGGAACATTTTGTTTCAGCAGGTGGCAGTAGCCATAGCTGCAGGTGATGAACTGATGGTCCCTGTAGGGTCCTGCAGGTGGAGCAGGAGCTCACATTGAGGTACATCCTCACAATTAGAGTCTGGGGCACCAGGGTCTATCAGAAAATGACTTTGCAAGATATATGCAAAGCTCTTTTTGTATAAATCTTGCAAAAGTAGAATAACCATGAGTAACATTTAGGGATTTCAAAGAATAGAATTGAGTAGTACAATGGGTTGTTGTGGTGATATCATGTATAAATGTAACAACAGTAATGTCATTATTTACCATTTAGGAAATGGACTTGGGAGTAATTTTCACATATCAGGAATATTTAACTGTCTTCTTTGGCATATACAGGAGACAGGAGCTATCTAGTCAATTAAAGCTGACTGTTGAATGTACTCCAAAATATAACAACTACTTTTTCAAATTATTTTCTTCACTATTTTATTTATAGAACAGGTCACGAAGCTGTGGGAAGTAAGTGTTCCAGCTGAGGCTCTATTGGGATTTGAATTAGAGCAATAATGTTTCACAGGTCAGTGCAGCGTTCAACTGCAGCAGGTCAAATCAATTCTAATCATGAAATGGAATGGTAATGTGCATCTGGTCCTTGGCTCACAAACTTTCAGATGTTTCCACTTTTTTCTAAAAACTCTCAACAGTTTGTGGCAAACTCTGATAAATAAAGGGGTATCTTTAAAATTTCTGTTAGCCATTTTCTTCATCCTTTTCACAAAATTATCAAACAATTGATATGAAAAATAATCAAACTTTGTGTTATTGAGAAAAACAAGATACCACCATTACACGTGGGGACACCTCCCACCTTGTACATGGCAGGTACTCATGTGACTCAGCCAACATTGTCTATCTTTTACATTGCAGGCAAGGATGCCCAGAGGCATGGTACATTGGGGAAACCGAGCAAAGGCTACAACAACGGATAAATGGGCACCGCACAACAATCATCAGACAGGAGGGTTCCCTCCCAGTGGAAGGGACCAGGACATTCGACCTCGGACCTTCAGGTGACCATCCTCCAAGGCAGACTTTGGGACAGGCAGCAGTGAGAAGTGGCTGAGCAGAGGCCAATAGCTAATTTCCATATCCATAGGGAGGGCCTTAACCGGGACCTTAGGTTCATGTCACACTACAGGTGACCACCATTGCACTACACACACACACACACATACACTCACTCCTATACACATGGACACACATATACACAGATGCGCACACAGACACCCACACACACCCTTACAGACACACACACTCCCACACTCACACATGCACCCCCTCATAGACTTAAAACACTCTACACTCACTACACACATACATACACTTTCTCACAATCATGACCCCCAACCCAGACAGACAAGGACCCACATGCACACATATATTTTGTGGGGTGAATTTGTACTTGCAGAGTTACATTGCACTTTGCTCAAAAACTGCATGAATCCATGTAGAACTCTGAGCTCAAAAACTGCATGAATTTATGTAAAACTCTGTTATCTCACTTTTTAGATTAGAATCAATCTAAACATCAGGTCATAGACAGAGAACACAGGGGGCCAACACCTTCAACATATTGTCTAGCTATCACCATTGATAACAGCTAACCCAAGAATGCAACCTTTTTAAAAAGGTTTTGTGATTTACACATGAAAGAAGTGAAACTGTAATGGTATTCTAACAGATGAAAGGCTTAACAGACAATCAATTTTTCAATGTATAATTTCAGTTACATCACACTGTAAATTTTTGCTATAAATTCTGTCTGTTAGAATTGAGTCCTCCACTACCACCTGATGAAGGAGCGACGCTCTGAAAGCTAGTGCTTCCAATTAAACCTGTTGGACTATAACCTGGTGTTGTGTGATTTTTAATGTTGAGAAAACAACACATTTCTGCAGTGCCCATTATGGATTACTCAAACCACTTTATAATGTGGTTTGACCGCTGTTCTTTTGAAGGAAACATGACAGCTAATTAGAGGGCAATAAGTTGCCACAAACAACAATGTAATAATAGTTAGATAATTAGTGTGCTTGCAATGTTGAATAAGGAATAATTATGGCCAGGAAACCAACATTAACTCCTTCTTTGGAGTAATGCCATGAAATTGTTTTATGTTCATGAGAGAGACCAGATCAGACTTTGGTCTCATAACTACTAAGGACCTTTAGGGACTATATGGAACACATCATTTCCTTCAGGTACTCATAGGATGGGAAGAGGTGTAATCCAGGTAGCAATTCATCAACTTCACCAACACATTCCACCCTGACCTTAAATTTACCTGGATCATCTCTGACACCTCCCTCCCCTTCCTGGACCTCTCCATCTCCATTAATGACGACCGACTTGACACTGATATTTTTTACAAACCCACCGACTCCCACAGCTAACGGGATTACACGACTTCCCACCCTACCTCCTGCAAAAATGCCATCCCGTATTCCCAATTCCTCCGCCTCTGCCGGATCTGCTCCCAGGAGGACCAGTTCCACCACAGAACACACCAGATGGCCTCCTTCTTTAGAAACCGCAATTTCCCTTCCCACGTGGTTAAAGATGCCCTCCAATGCATCTCGTCTACATCCCGCACCTCTGCCCTCAGACCCCACCCCTCCAACCGTAACAAGGACAGAACGCCCCTGGTGCTCACCTTCCACCCTACAAACCTTCGCATCAACCAAATCATCCGCCGACATTTCCGCCACCTCCAAAAAGACCCCACCACCAGGGATATATTTCCCTCCCCACCCCTTTCCGCCTTCCGCAAAGACCGTTCCCTCCGCGACTACCTGGTCAGGTCCACGCCCCCCTACAACCCACCCTCCCATCCTGGCACTTTCCCCTGCCACCGCAGGAACTGTAAAACCTGCGCCCACACCTCCTCCCTCACCTCTATCCAAGGCCCTAAAGGAGCCTTCCACATCCATCAAAGTTTTACCTGCACATCCACTAATATCATTTATTGTATCCGTTGCTCCCGATGTGGTCTCCTCTACATTGGGGAGACTGGGTGCCTCCTAGCAGAGCGCTTAAGGGAACATCTCCGGGACACCCGCACCAATCAACCACACCATCCCGTGGCCCAACATTTCAACTCCCCCTCCCACTCTGCTGAGGACATGGAGGTCCTGGGCCTCCTTCACCGCCGCTCCCTCACCACCAGACGCCTGGAGGAAGAACGTCTCATCTTCCGCCTCGGAACACTTCAACCCCAGGGCATCAATGTGGACTTCAACAGTTTCCTCATTTCCCCTTCCCCCACCTCATCCTAGTTCTAAACTTCCAGATCAGTAACTGTCCCCATGGACTTGTCCGGACTTGTCCTACCTGCCTATCTTCTTTTCCACCTATCCACTCCACCCTCTCCTCCTTGACCTATCACCTTCATCCCCTCCCCCACTCACCCATAGTACTCTATGCTACTTTCTCCCCACCCCCACCCTCCTCTAGATTAATTTTTACCCTATCTCCACAAAACTCTCTGAGTTCATTAATGCAGGTGGTCTGAACGTTCCTCAATTTCCTCAAAATGTATAGTTTTCAGGTTTGGGAGAATGGTAGATCTTATCCTTGAGGACTGTTGGTCACAGTTCAGATTGTCACAAAGCTGGTCCTTTTACAAGGTTACTGTGCCCTTGCATTTTTGTGAAAGAGGGGGTAATTGGCCAGGCTGCAACTCGGCTGGGTTTGAATGGTTTATTGGGCCATTTTTGTTTACACCTAACATTTAATGCTTCCGGCCGAAGGATTTCATGTCTTAAAAAAAGATATAATTAAAGGGGAGTGGCCAGCTAGCCATTGTTTAGATTAGAGTTGGTTCATCAGCAGTGTGTGTGAAGAAAGGCTGCTGGTACTCTCCCTCCTTCTGCCCTTCTGACTTCATAACCTGTCAGCTTTTTGTGTCATTTTTACCTTTTTTGCAAAGAGTCTATTATTGGGACTGCTGCAGGTATTTTAGAACAGCATCATTATGTTGGGATGGCCTGTTGGGTTTGGATAGGATAAAGTATTCGGGTATTCTATTTTTAGTTTGTTGTGTTCATTCCGTGATTTTGTAAATAAATCTGTTTGTTTACAACTTGGCAGTCAGACCAGCTAATTCAATCCGAGAATATCCACTGTACACTACCTGAAACAAATAACAAATAAGCAGGTCTGGGCTACCTGCTGAAAAATGTTTTGAGGGGTCAGGCCTGATCCATAACAAGATCCATGGATCATTTCACTTCTGAAGGGTATTCTTCGTGGAAGATGTCATTCCTGATCGACATAGTCATTGGTCATTACTTAAACAGGATGTGGGAGCAGAAATGTTCATTTTAATTTGGAATTAGGAACACAAAGGGATCAAAGTGTGGTCACAATAATTTACCTAGTCAGCCTTTCAATCTAGATGCCTCCCTAATCTGCATATCCCCCTTTTGGTTGCCCTCCTCATCAATCCCACAAGCTTTGATCTTCCACACAGTCCCATTCAACGTGTTTATTTTATGGCTTATTTCCTCTTTATCCCCTCAGCCCAGACGTTTAGGGTCATTATACCAGCCATTATAATCCATTGCTCCTCTATTGAAGCTGGGGCGGGGTGGGGGTGGAAATGGAGTGCTGCTTACAGATATCATTGACCCCACCTCTCACATTACCCCTTTCCTTCTCATGCTCGATCATCTTCCTGCCTTATCTATCAAGCTGCCCCTTTCACAATTGTTATTCCCTCTGCATCACAGTATGCTGTCCCCAATCCACACAGTTGAGTTTGTCAGCTTCCATCCCCCAGCAGGAGGAGCTGATAAACACCATTCCTGGCCACCTTTGACTTTTAATCGATGGATTCCTAGGGCTAACCATGGCCCAAACTTTTAACCAACTTGACAGACAACTCCAACTGAAGTCTGGCCAAGCTCCTGGCTGCTCTCACTGAGGCTCCTCATTGTCTTCTTGTGGCTCTCTGCAGTGGATCCATAGAGTTTCCCTTGGCCCCCTCCCATAGAGGTTTGGAGACCCAGACCACCCCAAGCTGCTGACTGACTGGGCCCATGCTTCTGGATTGATATTATACACTGCCTTTGACATGGTGTTTGGTTGAAGCACATGCAGTATATCCACTGCTGGCACATAACATAGAGCTGTACAGCTACACAATCAGCTCCTGGACTGATGGCAAAGACAAGCTGGTCAAGCTTGACCACTTAGTGTCTGTTTTAGCAAACAAGGCAAGACAGACGTATGTGAGTCTTCAAGCTTTGGCTGAAGGGTCAAAACGCAAAAAGGCAAGTCAAGGCAAGAGGATCCAAGCAGGGGATATTGGGGGAATACTAAAAGAACAAGTGACAAGCCCCGAGACACATGAGATGGGAGCCTGTCCCTGTGAATAACCTGTTCTGGCAGCAACATTACAATGAACAATACGGCAACAAAGAGCAAAGCCGCCGTGCAGGTGAATCTGAGATGTGCCATGAGGATTTGGTGAGATTGTGGATACAGGCACTCACTGGCACTGGAACATGCCCTGTGAGGTTGGTGACTGATCTCCATGATGGAGGGCTGGAGGAGCAGGCAGTGAGCTAGAGTCACTAGGCACTTACTCAGACTTTCATGTGAGGAATTATCTCTGTCCCGGCAGATGTGGGAATAGGAAATGGCAAGTTTCAGCCATAATGAGATGTTCATGTTTATAAACAGTCCTCCTGCCACTCACCGCCGAGATTGTTATTTTGATTGCAATCAATTGAGTTTTTTGAAGAAGTAATCCTGAGTTTGATTCCCACCTGTCTGCGGGGTGTTTGCACATTCTCCCTGTGCCTGCGCGGGTTTCCTCTGGGTGGTCTGGTTTCCTCCAACAATCCAAAGATGCGCAGGTCAGGTGAATTGGCCATGTTAAATTGCCCATAGTGTTAGGTGCATTAGTCAGGGGTAAATATAGGGTCGGGGAATGGGTTTGGATGGGTTTCTCTCCGGAGGGATGGTGTGGACTTGTTGGACCGAAGGGCCTGTTTCCACACAGTAGAGAATCTAATCTAATCTAATCTAACAAAGACGATTGATGAGGACAAAGCAGTAGATGTGGTCTATATGAACTTCAGTAAAGTGTTGGACAAGGTTCCCTATGGGAGACTGGCTAGCAAGGTTAGATCTCATGGAATACAGGGACAGCTAGCCATTTAGATACAGAACTGTCTTGAAGGTAGAAGACAGAGGGTGGTGGTGGAGGGTTGTTTTTCAGCCTGGAGGCCTGTGACCAGTGGAGAGCCACAAGGATCGGTGCTGGGTCCACTATTTTTCATCATTTATATAAATGATTTGGATGTGAGCATAAGAAGTTAGTTAGTAAGTTTGCAGATGACACCAAAATTGGAGGTGTAGTGGACAGTGAAGAAGGTTACCTCAGATTACAACAGGATCTGGACCAGATGGGCCAATGGGCTGAGAAGTGGCAGATGGAGTTTAATTCAGATAAATGCGAGGTGCTGCATTTTGGGAAAGCAAATCTTAGCAGGACTTATACACTTAATGGTAAGGTCCTAGGGAGTGTTGCTGAACAAAGAGACCTTGGAGTGCAGGTTCATAGCTCCTTGAAAGTGGAATCGCAGGTAGATAGGATAGTGAAGGTGTTTGGTATGCCTTCCTTTATTAGTCAGAGAATTGAGTACAGGAGTTGGGAGGTCATGTTGTGGCTGTACTGGACATTGGTTAGGCCACTGTTGGAATATTGCGTGTAATTCTGGTCTCCTTCCTATTGGAAAGATGTTGTGAAACTTGAAAGGTTTCAGAAAACATTTGCAAGGATGTTGTCAGGGTTGGAGGAATTGAGCTATCGGGAGAAGCTGAACAGGCTGGGGCTGTTTTCCCTGGAGCATCGGAGGCTGAGGGGTGACCTTATAGAGGTTTATAAAATCATGAGGGGCATGGATACGATAAATCGATAAAGTCTTTTCCCTGGGGTGGGGGAGCCCAGAACTAGAGGGCATAGATTTAGGGTGAGAGGGGAAAGATGTAAAAGAGACCGAAGGGGCAACTTTTTCATACAGAGGATGGTGCTTGTATAGAAAGAGCTGCCAGAGGATGTGGTGGAGGCTGGTACAATTGTAACATTTAAGAGGCATTTGGATGGCTATATGAATAGGAAGGGTTTGGAGGGATATGGGCCGGGTGCTGGCAGGTGGGACTAGATTGGGTTGGGATATCTGGTCGGCATGGACTGGTTGGACTGAAGGGTCTGTTTCCATGCTGTACATCTCTATGATTCTGTGACTTGACTGGAAAGTGAGATTTTTTGTTCTCAACATCTAGAAACTCCGAACAGCTGATCACACCCTGTTTTTAGAATTAGATTCCCTACAGTATGGAAACAGGCCCTTTGGCCCAACAAGTCCACACCGACCCTCCAAAGAGTAACCCACTCAGACCCATTCCCCTACCCTATATTTACCCCTGACTAATGCACCTAACACTACGGGCAATTTAGCATGGCCAATTCACCTAACCTGCACATCTTTGGACTGTGGGAGGAAACCAGAACACCCAGAGGAAACCCACGCAGCCATGAGGAGAATGTGCAAACTCCACACAGACAGTCGTCTGAGGCTGTAATTGAACCCAGGTTCCTGATGCTGTGAGGCAGCAGTGCTAACCACTGAGCCACCATGCCACCCTGTTCACCAACTTTCTGACCAATGTCCGTATTGTACAGGAGCTGGGAAGAATCTGCTGATATTTTGAACAAAGAGAGTGAATGTCGCTCTGTGCTGTGACCTGCACATCGAGCTGGCTCTATTTGCAAAAGGTAAGTTAAATAAAGAAATGAACAAGGGAGGTGTCACTGATGTCTTTATGGGCAACCTCACAGCTGTCAGTAATATGGTGAAACATTTTGTTCTCATGTTCCATATTGAGCATCATGCTTTGCTGCTGCCTAATGTGAAATATAATTATATAAGTATGAAAATTAAAGAGACCAATTTATTTTTTAACGGATATGGCGCTAATACTTGTTTCCAACTTTTTCACTCTCATTCTTTTCTATTTCTATTTAGAAAAGAATGGGCTTATCAGCAATAGGCAACCTGGTTTTCTGCGGGGGAGATTGTACCTTACCAACTTAATAGAGTTCTTTGAGGAAATGACCAAGTTGATGGATGAAGGAAGGGCTGTTGATGTATGGACTTTAGTAAGGCATTTGATAAGGGTCCCCATCGTACACTAATGGAGAAGGTGAAGTCACATGGTGTGCAGGGTGTTCTAGCTAGGTGGATAAAGAACTGGTTGAGCAACAGGAGACAGAGAGTAGTAGTTGAAGGGAGTTTCTCGAAATGGAGAAAGGTGACCAGTGGTGTTCCACAGGGGTCAGTGTTGGGGCCACTGTTGTTTGTAATATACATAAATGATCTGGAAGAGGGCACTGTTGGTATGATCAGCAAGTTTACAGATGACATGAAGATTGGTGGAGTAGCAGAAAGCATAAGGGACAGTCAAAGAATACAGGAGAATATAGATAGACTGGAGAGTTGGGCGGAAAAGTGGCAGATGGAGTTCAATCCAGACAAATGTGAGGTGATGTATTTAGGCAAGTCTAATTCTAGAGCAAATTATACAGTGAACGGAAGTGCTTTGGGAAAAGTTGATGGGCAGAGAGATCTGGGAGTGCAGGTCCACTGTACCCTGAAGGTTGCTGCACAGGTGGATAGAGTAGTCAAGAAGGCATATAGTATGCTTACCTTCATTGGACGGGGTATTGAGTATAAGAGCTGGCAGGTCATGTTAAAATTGTACAAGACATTGATTTGGTTGCATTTGGAATACCGTGTACAGTTCTGGTCACCACATTACCAAAAGGATGTGGACATTTTGGAGAGGGTTACGAGGATGTTGCCTGGTATGGAAGGTGCTAGCTATGAAGAGAGGCTGAGTAGGTTAGGATTGTTTTCAGTAGAAAAAAGGAGATTGAGGGGGGACCTGATTGAGGTTTACAAAATCACGAAGGGTATAGACAGGGTGGATAGAGATAAGCTTTTTCCCAGGGTGAAGGATTCAATAACGAGAGGTCACGCTTTCAAGGTGAGAGGTGAGAAGTTTAAGGGGGATACACGCGGCAAGTACTTCACACAGAGGGTGGTGGGTGTCTGGAACATGTTGCCAGCAGAGGTGGTAGAGGCAGGCACAGTAGATTCATTTAAGATGTGTCTGGACAGATGCAGGAGTAGGTGGGGAGCAGAGGGATACAGATGCTTAGGAATTGGGCAACAGTTTTAGACTGTAGGTTTGGATCAGCTCAGGCTTGGACGGCCAAAGAACCTGTTCCTGGGCTGTAAATTTTCTTTGTTCTTTGTTCCATAATTTGCTAATATTTCTGGAGCTTTTTCCTAACAAGGACTCGGACATTGTATGTTAGCAGGACCAGCCTGGCTCCTGCTTATCCTTGTTCCAGTCTTCCATCTTCAGAAATCCATCCAGATGAGTATGATGCTGTACATAATCCTGTACTTTTTTGACATTGTCTGCATAAGGCAAATACATGAAGGAACAAATACTGGAGATCTATTGAGCACCCAGCTGCCTGCTGGGTCCATCGTAACAATTGAAAATACTCAAAAACAGTACAAATGCTGTAGAATTGAAGGAGGCAGATATGTTTTATACAGCAAAATACTGGGTGGTCTGGGTGGCTGATTTAACCTTTCCCAGTACAGCCACTAAACCGGTTACACTTTTTCCATAGGTATGGAGTAGTAACCTTGGCAGTGCTGGTTGTGTCATCCTTGTGTATCAAAGGTGACTCCCCCACTCTTATTTTACATTTTCTAGCAGGTATTTTGGTATCCTCTGTAAAATTCTTGACTTGCTCCTTCCCAATAATGTTGTCCTCCCTAAATGCCATATAATCAAATGGAGGGGAATCAACAACTACCGTTTTAAACAATTGTAAGGTTTTAAATCTTGCTGCTGTCCAGACATCCTTCCCCTGCAGTGAGTGAGTGAGTGACTGAGTTCCCAGTTCGATATTTCTGATGTCTGGATCACGCTCACAATTGCTCATTTCCAAAACTGCTAACGTGCCGATAAATACATTAAATTCTGAACTCAATTAACAGTTTTAAAAAGTAATCAACAAACTGAATTTCAATTTTTGCTGAAATTTAAACCATTAAATTGAAGCCCTTTGTACGGTACTGATGTTCACTCATCTATAGTTCAGAAAAGTTTACGGAACAAGAAACGAGACATCTTCACTCCTGCACGGGTGAAAACAAATATCTGATCTGGAATTGAAGGCTGGTTCCACTAACATTCAAACAAGAAAACTCTTAAATACATAAAGATTCCATGCTGAGTATTTACTTCATCTGTGAAAGATTAACTGAAAACTGACTATCACAGCAACAATATTTGGAAAACACTGAGACTCAATAAATGTCATGGTTCTCTCCAATTACCCAGCAAGTGAGAGTGTGTGAACAGTTTGATGAGTACCACCTGCAGGAGTATTCTTTGCCCCTTTTACAACCCAGATGTGGGATCATTGAGATTTCAAAGTGCAGAACATGTTCACACATCAAATGTAAGTTTTGTGATGTGGCCAAATAACAGCATTCTAGAAAAAGTTTTTAATCTTGCAGACTACTTCACAGATTCACTTCCAAAACTTTTATGAGACACACCCCACACTTAATTGAAGCAGCACAATCTGGACACTTAGAATCTTGCCCCATGTAGAAATATATTTAAAAATGTTGTTTTCACAGCTTCATATGAACTTGTTACTTCTGGAAGTTGTAGGAGAAAGTGAGGACTGCAGATGCTGGTGAGTCATGAGTCAAAAGGTGTGGTGCTAGAAAAGCACAGCAGGTCAGGCAGCATCCGACGAGCAGGAGAATTTCGGGCATAAGCCCTTCATCCAGATGTTGACTGACTGCTGTGCTTTTCCAGCACCTCACTTTCCAACTCTCACTGTTTCTGGAAGCGAACACCTGTGTGGCCTGTTTGCATAGTCAGGAAATGTATGAGATCGATGAGTTTTTGTTCTGGTTTTCCATGGCAGTGAACAGGGTAACAAAAGAGAATGAGAGTGAATCAATCTGGCCAGATGCTAACTGGTCATATTTACAATTCTACAAAGACTAGCTTAAGGAGTCAATTACAAGCAGCAACTGCAGGTGAGAGGACGAGTAGATAAGCCAGTACATTACCATGCATATCATTCTATTTTCATTCCTTCATATGATGGCGGTGTCTGTGGCTAGGCCGACACTTATTACCCATTCTTCATTGCCCAGAGGGCAGTTAAGCATCAGCCACATTGCTGCAGGTTTGGACTCACATACAGACTACCCCAGCAGGTAACAGATTTCCTTCCCTTAAGGACATGAGGAAATCAGATGTGATTTACAAGAATTGACAATCATTTCATGGTCATCTTAATGGAGGCACAGACCTGAAGATACTGGATTGTATGTATATAAAATGATTAATATCAAAAATCTCCCAACGTGTCTTCACAGGAAAGTTATCCACTGCTTGACACCAAGTTACATCGGAGATATTATGACAAGTGACCAAAGGTTTGATTTTAAAGGAGATGAGGGGGACAGAGAGAGAGAGAGTGCACGATGTGGGCAGATTTGTAAGGAATTCTTGGGAACGAGGAAACTGAATGCAGTGCTGCCAGTGGTAGATGATTAAAACCAAGAGACTAGGTCAGAAAATTAAAAGTTTGTTAGGCTGGAAAGGGTTACAGAGGCTCTAAGGATGAGAATGTTAAGTTATTTTAAAAATTGCCAAATTAAGAATCAATGTACATCAGCAAGTGCAGGAATGATTGTTGAAAGCTACTTGAGACCTGTGAAAGTGTGGATAGTTGAGTTTTAGATGGGCAGAATTGTGTGGACAGTGCAAGGTGGGAGGTCAGCATTGGACAATAATTGTAAAAGGAAACAATTCGGATCTGTATATCGGTGTGTGGGCAACTGGAACTATAAAATGTTAAGGGAATTATCCAGATAACTAAATATTTAAAACTTGATCAGGGCCATTGCAAAGGACACAAGAGTTTAACAGAAAACAGACAGAGAAGTGATAAATGATTGTTTTATAGCCTTGAGAAAAATATACAGACATGTGTCCCAAGGGTTAGAATTGGGATCACTTGGTCTTTTAGAATTATAATAATGGTCTGAACTTGGATTTATACAGCATCATTTCAAGCTCATGATGACATGGAACTCTAAAATGTAACAAACAAGAAGGATAGTAACAGATTGCTATAGGATATTGTCTGGTGAAATAGTTAATAACATGGCAGGTATGATCTAATGCAGAATCGTTTCAAGTACATTTTGATAAAAAAAGCAGGAAAATATATTAAACAGTACAATTATATTAAATATACTAAATAGTACAATTTCAAAAGTGGCACAGGAATGGAGAAACGTGATGATATGTGCACATGTAAATCTTTAAAGGTGATAGGATAAATAAAGTTTATTGGTAAAAAGAAAAGCTTGAATGAACCTAGCTTGGTATAGAAAGGCAGCGAGGATTAAAGGATGGAAGTTATGCCAATGCTGTACAAAACACAGGTTAACCTTTGTCTGTATCTGTGTTCAATGCTCTGGGAATGATGTCAAGGCCTGACAGAGGGTATAAAGGAGATTTACAAGAATGATATTGAGGATGAGGGAATACAGTAATGTGGAGAATTTTAAAAAGCTGGATTCGTTCTCCTTAATACAGATAAAATCTAGAGATTTGGTAATTGTCTTCAAAATCATAAATATCTTTAGTCAAGTAAATATGGAGCAACTGTTTCTAGTTGGAGGGTCAGTAATCAGACAGCAAAGAGTTAAAGTGATTGAGAAAAGAACCAGAGATGAGATGATGAAAAAAATGCTTTCAGGGTGTGTTGCCATCAGGAAATAATTGCACATACGCTTCATGGATACAGGTTCAATCATAATTTTCAAAAGCAGTTTGGATTAATTCTTGGAGAAAACAAATTTTACTTGGCTTTGGAGAAAGAGTAGAGGAGTGGGACTGATGTGTAGCTGATACAGATACATGGCTCAACTGGCTTCCTGTTCTGTATCTATCCATAATTTTCTAATTCTATCATCACATAAATTTTGTATTTCAATATCAGAACTTCTGTAAGATCCTTATATCTTTTTTCAATTGGATAGACTGTTAGGTTGCTAAATCCTTCGCATTATACAGGAGCATGGAAGCATGACACAGTGAACATGGCATTGGCCTTGTCCAGTAGTTAAGAGCTGGTGAACACAACTGCAGCAATTTCCTGAAATCCAAATTGTCAGGCATACCTGGACCTTCAGAACAAAGCGACTACTCCCCAAAGGTACCGGCTAATTAGACAGAGTCAACATTTCAAACTCAGCAAGTTCCCTGGGCATGGTGACCACAGATGTTACTCGGACAGCCCAGGACAAGAAGCAGCTATGGAGGCCATGGAATAGGAAAGCCTCACTGTGGGCAGACAGGCAGGCCCAGGGAGGGTGATGGGAGTCATGGTGTACAGCAAATGGTAGGGTCTTCCTGCAGGGCTGAACCTTACCAATGGCCAGGCACCTGTAATGCTCAGGGTACCTGAACCTGAGTACAATCCACTCATCAAGTCTGTTTCAGACATTTAATCAGACGATGGTTGACCTGAACCCTCATTCAATTCACATACTTTGACTCTATGTAGCCTCATGATCTTTGGTAGTAAAATCTAAACTTTGAAATGAATTATTGAACTAGTAATTACTTCATGTCATGGGAGACTGCATCATAATTCTTCCACCTTTCGTTGAGAATTGTTTCCTAACTTCTCCTGTGATTAGTGTAGCTCTAATTTCGATGATCTGTCCCTTTGACAACCCTTCAAACAGAACAGGTTTCTCTCTGTATATCCTATCAATTCCTTTCAAAATCCTGAAAACTTTCAACTAAGTTATTCCTTAATCATCACATTTCCGGAAATTCAAGTTTAGTTTATGTTATTTCTCTTCATAAGTTGATTGTTCTAGCCATGTTCCATCCAGTGCTATGCTTCTTCCAAGGGCACGAGAAACTTTCAATAATATGATGCTCAGAACTCCATATGGCACTTTAAGATGTGGTCTAACCAAAGTTTTTAAGCTGTAGAAAACCTTCATCTCCCTTTTAGTGTAACCCTCTCATTAAAAGGCTGATGTTCCTCTGGCAAATCCTTTTTTGGAGCTATTATGTCTCAGTTGACTGTAAACATGAATCACTAATTTTAATTGGAGCTCCATTTCCACCCATTAAAACATTATCCAGGTCAATTCTATTTGCGGTAAATTGAATTACCTTTACCTGCTGTAAACTGCTCCTGCTACATTTCTATTCATTCAATTCTTCTATCATTTTCTCATTGTAATTTTATGGTTTCACCTATATCACATTTTATATGACCAATCCTAATTAGAGTTTACAGTTTAGAATATTATTCATAAAATATTTTTTTATATTTAGAGACTTAACAATCTAACAATTAGTAGTTTAAGCTATTAAATCATTTATCTTGATCCTACCTTGCTTTCCCATCACTGTTTTTTCTAAGCATCATAAATGTAAATATTTTAATATTAATTTTCATTATGTGTGTTTTCACTATTCATATATTTGATCTGTTTGGATCTGATGTATTGTGCTAGCCAGGAGAACATAGTTATTTGTAAATCTCACTACCTTCGCCAATAGTCTCCTACCTTAACACCTTTATGCACTTCTTCTAGTCTTCCTTGAACATGGGTTCTACATATATGGGGAGGCAACAGCCTAGTGGCATTATCACTGGACTGTTAATCTAGAGAGTCAATGTTCTGGGGATCTGGGTTTGAATCTGGCCATGGCAAATCATGGAATTTGAATTCAATAAAAGTCTAGAATTAAGAGTCTAATGACGACCATGAATCAATTGTAAGGAAACACCCATCTGGGTCATTAATGTCTTATGGGAAGGCAAATTCCCATCCTTACCTGGTCTGGCCTACATGTGATTCCAGACCCACAGCAATGTAATGTTTATTTGAAGTTTGTTTATCTGACTCTAATGTGAATCCTTTAACAATGTCTTATTTTGAACATATTGTTTCGACTCTGTAATGTAATGGAACTACTTTTCTTTTTATTTCTCTTTTGTATCAAAGATTATTACCTGGGCACTATGAGAGGCGACATTGTAAAAACCTTTTGCTGTACCCCAGCCCCTCCAAGGCAATAAGGGATGGGCAATAAATGCTGATCTAGCCAGTGATGTCCAATCCTGTGAATGAATTAAAAAACACTAAAAAGAAATGGTGAAATGAGCCAACCTAGTCATATCTCCTATATATTATGCCAGGTTCAGTTTCACCAAATACAATCAGGATTTTATTGTTTTGCTCTGCATTCAAAATGATAAATATTCTTTATCCCTCCATTCAACTCCTATTACCTCCAACACTTTCAATAGCTTGCTCTAGTTCATATGGTCAAAAACATTCTTTGTCAAACTGGCAAATATTTTCAATTTTCTTATGCCCTGAAAAAGATCCACATTTTACAAAAAGTATTTGCTTGAACTTTGCTCATAAATTTGTGATAATATCGGTCAAAAAATGTTCTGACTACAAAATAACTCTCCAGCACAAATATTTGAAGAAATGGCTCTTAGGGTTTCCCAGACCAGAGATATAGTTTGATCTCAGAATGCACAAAGAAGCTTCAGACTTATCAATCTTTAAAATAGGAGCAAAAAACTACTCTGTGATATTTCAAGGCTTGTCTGACATGATCAATGTAGCTCCCAGTTCATTTCATTCATCCATTTTCCAATCCAATAAGATTACTGGTGCTGAAAATGTGTTGCTGGAAAAGCACAGCAGGTCAGGCAGCATCCAAGGAGCAGGAGAATCGACGTTTCGGGCATGAGCCCTTCGTCAGGAATGAGGAAAGTGTGTCCAGCAGGCTAAGATAAAAGGTAGGGAGGAGGGGCTTGGGGGAGGGATGTTGGAAATGTGATAGGTGGAAGGAGGTTAAGGTGAGGGTGATAGGTCGGAGTGGGGGTGGGGGGCAGAGAGGTCAGGAAGAAGATTGCAGGTTAGGAAGGTGGTGCTGAGTTCGAGGGTTGGGACTGAGACAAGGTGGGGGGAGGGGAAATGAGGAAACTGGAGAAATCTGAGTTCATCCCTTGTGGTTGGAGGGTTCCCAGGCGGAAGATGAGGCATTCATCTGGATGAACTCAGATTTCTCCAGTTTCCTCATTTCCCCTCCCCCCACCTTGTCTCAGTCCCAACCCTCAAACTCAGAACCACCTTCCTAACCTGCAATCTTCTTCCTGACCTCTCCGCCCCCCACCCCCACTCCGGCCTATCACCCTCACCTTAACCTCCTTCCACCTATCGCATTTCCAACGACCATCCCCCAAGTCCCTCCTCCCTACCTTTTATCTTAGCCTGCTGGACACACTTTCCTCATTCCTGAAGAAGGGCTCATGCCCGAAACATCGATTCTCCTGCTCCTTGGATGCTGCCTGACCTGCTGCGCTTTTCCAGCAACACATTTTCAGCTCTGATCTCCAGCATCTGCAGTCCTCACTTTCTCCAAATAGGATTACTGGGCCAACTTTGGTGTCAAACTATAGCTACTCTGCAACTCCTTTCACAGACTAACCTTGTGAAAGAATCCTGTGAAGACTGCCTACAATGTTCTCCTTCAAACATTATTTATTTTTCTATATTTATAGCAAGTTGTGTAGAATACCAGCCTCACATTTTGATGATGTTCATATTTAAAGAGTATATTTAATTAAGTAACTAAAAATAAATACAAATTTAATTTTTCACCATTTTGGACTGTTTACTCTGAATGTTGGAAAATTTGTTAGCATTTCAAAATGCAGTTTAAAAAAAAAACTTCAGGCTGTGCCAAAACTAATTCTGTCTTCAGCAATTATAACGCAAAAGCAGAACAAAAATCTCTGTCCATTCTTAGGTATAATTTAAAAGAAACTAATGACTTTGATTATATAGTCCACTGAAAATGGGCACAGGAATCACAATATTGAATTTGTCCATGCCCGTTGACTGTATACAGACAGCACAGCTGCTGTTTGGCAATTATTTCAGCTTACAACAAGCATGAACTATGATGTTGATTGGCTGGATGCCTGGGTAGGGGCCAATATCCTGAATGGAACGCACCAGTAAAAGTTAACCTGTACGGCTCAAATCTAGCATGAACCTCTTAAAAAGTAGGTGCTGTTATGAATAGTTGATCGCTATCTATCATGCATTTTCCTCTTCATATCTTGAAGACATCAATCAGATCACCCCTTCTAGAGAAAACAGGCCTACGTTGTATCATATCTCCTCATAACTTCACCTCTGAAGTCCAGTACAATATTTACAAAACCATAATTGCTTAATTCAAGCAAAAGCAAATCCATGTAAAAAGTTGGATTGTCAAGATTTATTAGCATTAAACAATCTCGCAGTCAGTTTTTCTCAGACATCTCCATTAAATCTATGAAGAAGGTTTCTGATAAGCTCATAATTTAAGTGATAAATTTTTCATCAGCTCGATGTTTAAGATCATCAGTCGGTTCATTTTTCATATTCAAAAAGGCTTCTTTGTGCACTAATAGTTCATTTTGCCTTGATTAAAATCCACTTGTTTTGTGAATGTTATCAAGAAGCTTCTTGTATTCCACTGCACATGAATTGTGTTGGCTTGTTTCTTCCATGACCATAATTTCTCACCATCTCTGATTGACAGGGCCCTCAATCGTGTTCGACCTACCACCCGCGCTTCAGCCCTTGACCCTTCCCATCACACACAACTGCGCCCTCACTTTTCATCCCACCAGCCTCCGCATTCAAAGGATCATTCCCTGCCATTTCGCTCAACTCCAGCAGAACACCACCCCCAAACATATCTTCCCCTCACTCACCATGTGTGCATTTTGCAGGGATTGTTCCCTAGACAACACCTTGGTCCATTCATCAACCACTAATACCAACCTCCCATGTAGCCGGTCATTTTATCACAGCGCCCTGCTCCCATGCCCACATGTCTGTCCTCGGCAAACTGCAGTGTTCCAGTGAATCAAAGCACAAACAGGAGGGACAACATCTCATCTTCAGACTAGGCACTTTATAGCCTTTTGGACTTAATATTTAGTTCAACACCTTTACATTGTGAACCAGCTCCCAGTTCTTCCCTTTCTTTTAGCTTTGATTTGGAGATGCTGGTGTTGGACTGGGGTGTACAAAGTTAAAAATCACACAACACCAGGTTATAGTCCAACAGCTTTAATTGGAAGCACACTAGTGTTTGGAGCGACGCTCCTTCACCTGATGACCTAATCTGAACTAACAACATCTTTTCTCCATTAGAACCCTGCACTCACTATCTTCCTTCCTTTTCCCCACTATAGCATAAATTCTGCCCCCTCCACACTTCACATTAACTCTGATGAAGAGTCATCTCGACTTGAAACATTAGCTTGCTCTCTCTCCATGGATGCTGCCTAACCTGCTGTGATCTCCAGCATTTGTTGTTTTCAGTACAGATTCCGACATTTGCAGTAACTTGCTCCTACCTATGAACTGTATCCTTGTTGGATTTGATCTTTGAGGAGAAAGTGAGGACTGCAGATGCTGGAGATCAGAGCTGAAATTGTGTTGCTGGAAAAGCGCAGCAGGTCAGGCAGCATCCAAGGAACAGGAGAATCGACGTTTCAGGCATAAGCCCTTCTTCAGGAATGAGGAAAGTGTGTCCTGCAGGCTAAGATAAAAGGTAGGGAGGAGGGACTTGGGGGAGAGGCGTTGGGAATACATTAGGTGGAGGGAGGTCAAGGTGAGGGTGATAGGCTGGAGTGGGGTGGGGGGGGCGGAGAGGTCAGGAAGAAGATTGCAGGTTAGGAAGGCGGTGCTGAGTTCGAGGGATTTGACTGAGACAAGGTGGGGGGAGGGGAAATGAGGAAACTGGAGAAATCTGAGTTCATCCCTTGTGGTTGGAGGGTTCCCAGGCGGAAGATGAGGCGCTCTTCCTCCAACCGTCGTGTTGCCATGGTCTGGCGATGGAGGAGTCTAAGGACCTGCATGTCCTTGGTGGAGTGGGAGGGGGAGTTGAAGTGTTGGGCTATGGGGTGGTTGGGTTGGTTGGTCTGAGTGTCCCAGAGGTGTTCTCTGAAACGTTCCGCAAGTAGACGGCCTGTCTCCCCTATTTGATTTGATTTTTGCAGACTTTGAGACTTTTCACTTCTCCTGACCCCATTCAAATGTGCCGTTTTTAATACTTTCTATGTGATATCTTCATTCTGGATTTTGGTTTTCCTTTCCAACACATAACTCACAAGCTTTTCTAACCCTCTTGGCGCTTTCAATTCTTCTGGGAACTGTTAACTTGTCTGTATTCCTGCTCCTGTAACCTGTGTCTTGACACTCCTCATCTGCTTTCAAGTGGTGTTGACCATTTAAGATCACATTGTAGTTTCAGTCCTGCCTCGGAAAAAAGCTTTAGTTGGCAATTCTACCTGTCCAGCTATGGCCCCTGAGATGTCCGTAGTGATGGGGATGATTTTGTTTTCATAATTTGCCATTTAGTATAATGTCAACACTGAAACTTGAAAGAACCTATGTCAAGCATTCTGCAAGGTTTGAAAGATTTATGATACTGAAAGTTAGTTCTTGGTCAGTCTGTCAAAGAATATGACCTGAGGGTTAGGACATTCTTAAAATGTTGAGAAAAGAGGACCTGTCCTTAACTAAACATAGGAATTGACAAAAGTATCTGTTCACTTCCTAGGACATGTTACTAATAACAAAGAGATAATAGAAGCCAAGAGACATGAGCGAATTCCTGATTCCTACTTCTTTCAAAGATTTTAAACACTTGCTTGGATTGGTTGATCACTTGGCAAGCTTTCTGTCAAACCTAATGCAAGTTCCAGAACATTGATTAAGGAAAGTTCAGGCACGGTGTTGGAATGGACATCAGGAGCAGGCATTTCAAAGAATCATGGAAATGCTATTTTCGCCAGGTATCTTAGCTGATTATATAGAATCATAAAATTCCCACAGTGCAGAAAGAGACCATTCGGCCTATCAACTCTGAACCAATCCTCTGAAGAGCAGACTCCTCACCTGTAAGATTAAGAATAATTCTTTTACAAGAACATTAAGATGTACAACACAGACCAGATCTTAAGTATTGCCTAAAACTAAGAGAAGGAACACTATTGTATAGAATAAAGCTCTCACAGTCATATGGGCTTGCAAATAAATCTCAGATTAGACCACCAGCTCAAAGAGACAGATACAGAAACCCTTCATTTTTTTTTACCCGAATGAAAAGTAACTCACAAGAACTCACTCTGAAAATCCAGAGATTCCATATCAGTACATATATTGTCCAGAGCCACCACTGACTATCCCTCACAACAGATTCCTGATGAAGGGCTTTTACCCGAAACATCGATTTCGCTGCTCCTTGGATGCTGCCTGAACTGCTGTGCTCTTCCAGCACCACTAATCCAGAATCTGATTTCCAGCATCTGCAGTCATTGTTTTTACCTCACAACAGATTGTCTACTTCAGCAATGAGATCAAGTCTTATACTCAGGTCAATTCTGCACAATGGCCTGCAACTCAAAATCCCTCAAAGACATCTGTCATGCACTTTAGCAAAGTAAAGAATGCACGCCAGAAGCATTACCATGCATCGGTAAAAATGAGGTGTTAACCTGGTGAATCTATAACACAGAACTTTCTGCATGTGGAGCAGCATGAGCAATAAGTGATAGTCAGGGCCAAGTAATTCCATCGTCAACAATCAATTCCAAGATCTGCAGTACTGACACATCCAGCCACAAATAGTGATAGACAATTAAACAGTCACTGAAAGAGGAGGCTCTACAAATATCTCCTCCCTCAATGATGGCAGAGCCAAACACATCAATGTGCAAGATGAGGTTTAAGCATTCCCAACTTCAGCCAGAAGTGCTCAATCTCTCCAAAAGTCCTCAGACTCACAGACACAAGTCTGCAGTTGACTTTATTCACTCTACATGATATCAAGGATTGGCTGAAGATGCTGGATACTATCATGTTTATACACACTGACAACAATGTAGGCAATTGCACTTGAAGGTTTGCACTCCAGAAATTATCCCTCCAGAACTTACTCCTGTTCCAGTACAGTTACAACACTGGCAACTACCTGATAATGTGGAAAATTACCTGGGTATGCCCAGTACCTGTAAAAAACAGCAGGACAAATCCACCTGGCCAATCACTGCCTGATCAGTCTACTCTCGATCATCACTAAAGTGATGAAAGGAGTCATCAACAGCGCTATCAAGCAGCACCTGCTCAGCAATAACCTGCTCAGTGACACCCAGTTTGGGTTCTGCCAGGGCCACACAGCTCCTGACCTCATTATAACTTTGCTCACAACAAGGACAAAACAGCTGAAATCCAGAGGTGAGGTGAGAGCGACAGCTCTTGACATCAAATCCACATTTGAACGCGTTGGTTGGAGTTATACCTAGCAGCAGGGAAGGTGGTTGTGCATGATTGATCATTGCACCTCCAGGACATCTCTACGGAGTTCCTCAGGATAGTGTCCTAGGCCCAACCATCTTCAGCAATGACCTTCCCTCCATCATAAGGTCAGAAATGGGGATGTTCAGCAATGATTACACAATGTTCAGCAAATGTAACAACAGCTGGACATTGCCTAGGCTTGGGCTGAAAGGAACAAGAAACATTCACACCAAAAACTGACCATCTTCAACAAGATAGAATCTAACCATCAACCCTGACATTCAATCACATTATCAACACTGTATCTCCACGATTAACATCCTTCGTGTTACCATTGACCAGAAACTTATCTGGACTCACCATATAAACACAGTGACTACGAAAGCAGGTCAGAGTCTAGGAATACAGCTGTGAGTAACTCACCTCCTGACTCCTCAAAGCCTGTCCACCATCTAGAAGGGTCAGGAATGTGTTGCTGGAAAAGCACAGCAGGTCAGGCAGCATCCAAGGAGCAGAATCGATGTTTTGGGCAAAAGCCCTTCATCAGGAATGCGGCTTGTGAGCTGAGGGGGTGGCAAGATAAATGGGAGGGGGATGGTACTAAGGGGAAGGAAGGGGGTGGGGCTGGGTGGGGGGAGGTAGCTGAGAGTGCGATAGGTAGATGGAGGTGGGGGTAAAGGTGATAGGTCGGAGAGGGAGGGTGGAGTGGATAGGTGGGAAGGAAGATGGACAGGTAGGACAGTTCAAGAGGGCGGTGCAAGTTGGAAGATTGGATCTGGGATAAAGTGGGGGAAATGAGTAAACTGGTGAAATCCGCATTAATCCCGTCTGGTTGGAGGGTCCCAAGTTGTTCTTCCTCCAGGCGTCGGGTGGTAATGGTTTGGCAATGGAGGAGGCCCAGGACCTGCATGCCCTTGAGGAAGAGTTGACATGTTCAGCCACAGGGCGGTAGGGTTGGTTGGTGTGGGAGTCCCAGAGATGTTCTCTGAAATGATCCACAAGTTGACATCATGTCTCCCTGATGTAGACAAGACCACATCAGGTGCAACGGATACAGTAAATGACATGAGTGGGAATGCAGGTAAATCTTTGATGGATGTGGAAGGCTCCTTTGTGGCCTTGGATGGCGGTGAGGGGGAGGTGTGGGCACAGGTTTTGCAATTCCTGTGGTGGCAGAGGAAGGTGCTGGGAGGGGAGGGTGGGTTAGTGGGGGGGCCGTGGACCAGACAAGTGAGTCATGGAGGGAACGATCTTTATGGAATGCAGATGGGGTGGGGAGGGAGGTATATCTCTGGTGGTAGGGTCTGTTCGTAGGTGACTGAAATGGTGGAGGATAATGCGATGTATACGGAGGTTGGTGGGTGGAAGGTGAGACCGGGGGGTTCTGTCCTTGTTACGGTTGGAGGAGTGGGGTTCGTGGGCAGAGGTGTGGGAAGTGGAGGAGATGTGTTTATGGGATGTTATCATTTTGGAACAGTTACTGTTTAGTAGGTAAATGATCTATTACTCTGTTAAGCTTCCCAGTAGAGTAAAGTTATTTCAATTCTTCTTTATTTTGTTTTATTTTAATTACTGTGTAGGGTAAGAATAAAATGTGTTTTGTTCCAAGCCTGGTAGTTTGACCCAGCAAATTGCATCCAGAACACAACCCCTTACACTTGCCTTTAAAAGTAAATAAAAGTTGAGGTCTCGGGCTTATCTTCTTTATATACTCTGAGGGGGTTTTGTCTGGTCCATAACACCTGGATGGGTGCAGCTCCAACAAAATACACAAGATGATTGAGAGCATCCAGGACAAAGCAAGCTGTTTGAATGGCACCATGTCCACAAACATCCACTCTCCCCACCACTGACACTCAGTAGCATCTACAAAGATCCTTAGACAGCACCTTCCAAAAGCACAACCACTTCCATCTAGAAGGACAAAAGCAGTAGATACATGGGAACACCACCCCATGCAAGTTTCCCTCCAAGCCATTCATCATCTGGACTTGGAAATACATCACTGTTCCTGCAGTGTCAAAATCCTGAATTCCGTTCCTAATGGCATTGCAGGTCTGCCTGCAGCACATAGAATGCAGTGGTTCAAAGGCTTATTATCAGCATTTTCCCAAGGGGCAACTAGGGACAGGCAATAAATGCTGGCCAAGCCAGCAATGCCCATGTCCCGTGTATGAATAAAAAAGAAGTATTCCACTTGGTGCCCTCAGTTCTGTGCAACAGTTAATGAGGTCCAAACCCAACAATGGTTCAGACAGATGCCAGTTTCAGGCAGAGACATGGACTCTCTGTCCACTTCATGTGCCCATTTCAGTTTAAAGTATTTCCAGAAAAGGTATTCTTGTGAAACTCTTGCTAGTTTCTATGGTGTTATTTATCTTTGTCAGCAGGATGACTTAAAAAAAAAGATAAATTTAGCTAACAAATCAAAATAAAATGTATCCATAAATTCAGATCTCATCACTTGCCTCTCTTTGGGCTAGCTAAAGACCTGTGAGGTGCACCAGGGTTCATATTGCTTGACGTCATGTGCAATTTTGTTTTTGGTTAACCACCAAGAATCACCTTCTATGCAAAGACTATGGAATGCTTTGTAGTAATACTCAAAGGTTCTGAAATATGACTTCTCTAGTTGCTTATCCCTTCATAAAACAGAGAAGAAAAATTGCCCATGTGACCTTTTAAAAATATATCAAACCAAACTATAAAAATTTGACTGCTCTGTCTTCTAGTGAGGTTTATAGATCAGGGATCTACTTGGCTTAGATCTTCATAGTTCTGTGCAAACAGGATTTGGGAGCAAATTGGTTTGTATGGAATTCTGTATGGAAAACTGGCAGGCTCTGATTCATTGCAGCTGTATTTATTTTGTTTCCTACCTAAGAGATGTATGCTACACGATAGAGTTACATAATTACAAACAAACCCAGGGATCATTACATTTCAGAGTTAACCGAAAGGTCGGCTACTCGCCTTTAAAACTGGAAGAAAACCTGTTCCTTATTTAAGTTTCTTTTCCTCCTTTGGAATAGCATAATTCTGGATCAGAACTTTTATTAAAGAAGGAACCAGTACAGGATTCATGTTATAATGACAGGCTTACCATTGCTTCCATGTCCTTTTCTCAGATTGTTTTGTATCTTTCAGAAACTACTTGTGATGAAGCATTCCTATTGTAACTCTGTCTAAAGAAATGGTCATAACCAGTTCATTTACTTTTGATCTTAATCCTAAATTGATGCACTTTTCCCCTTCGCTCATGATTGGAAATATTACATTTGGTTAGTCTAACTAGGAAAGCTTACTGAGTTTGATAGCTTTAAACAATAACTTACTATCCAAGGCCCTAGACCCACCTTCCAGGTGAAGCAGCACCTTACCTGTACTTCACCCAATCTAGTCGACTGTATTCACTGCTCACAATGTGGTCTCCTCTACACTGGGGAGATGAAACATAGACTGGGTAACACCACGTTTTGTCGCAAAAATGACCCTGAGCTTCCGTTTGCCTGCCACTTCAACACTCCACCGTGTTCCCATGCCAATGTCTCTGTCACAGCCCTACTGCAGTGTTCCAGTGAAGCTCAGCAGAAACCCAAAGAACAAAGTCTCATTTTCATCTCATTAGCCATTGTGTTTATGTGGTGAGTCAAGTTGAGTTTCTGGTCAATGATTCAGTGATGCTAGCGTCATTGATTTGGTCAGATTGTCTCTTATTGGAAATGGTCATTGCCTGCCATTTTCATGGTGTGAATGTTACTCACCATTTGCAGGCCAGAGCCTGGATATTGTCCAGGTCTTGTTGCATTTGGACATGGACTGCTTCGGGATCTGCAGAGTCAGGATTACACAAACATCGGCAAACACCCCCACTTGCTGAGACTGGTTGTGGGAAGTGTAAAATTGGGGAAGGAACCAACAGCCAGAGCGTAACTATTGAGATGATACTCGCTATGCTTGCAAGAGACGCATCTAACTGAACATATTTGGATTAAATGGAGAAATCTTGTTATAAAGATAAGAATGTAAAACACAGGAGCTGGAGTAAGCCATTCTGCCCTTCAAGCCTGTTCCATATTCAAGGAAATGATGTTGAATTCTTTACTTCAATTCCATTTTTCTGCATTATCCCCATATCCCTGAAGAATAAAACAATGTTCTTCTGATTACTTTATCTGAATAGAGAAAGGAAATATAAAATAATTTGTATTTACAGATTCGTTTTTTCATGTTCACGAGTTCCCAATGTGTTTTATAACCAATGAAGTATCATTACCGAGGTTTATAAAATCATGACGGGCATGGGTAGGGTAAATAGACAAGGTCTTTTCCCTGGGGTGGGGGAGTCCAGAACTGGAGGGCATAGGTTTAGGGTGAGAGGGGAAAGATATAAAAGGGACCTCAGGGGCAACTTTATAATATAGAAGGTGGTGTGTGTATAGAGGAAGTGGTGGAGGCTGGTACAATTACAATATTTAAAAGGCACCTGGATGGATATATGGATAGAAAGGGCTTAGAGGTTTATGCCCGAAACGTCAATTCTCCTGCTCCTTGGATGCTGCCTGACCTGCTGCGCTTTTTCAGCTCTGATCTCCAGCTTCTGCAGTCCTCACTTTCTCCTTAGAGGTTTATGGGCCAAATGCTGGCAAATGGGACCAGATTAGATTAGGATATCCTGTTGGCACAGATGAGTTGCACCAAAGGGTCTGTTTCCATGCTGTACATCTCAATAACTCTCTGACTCTAAGTATCATTGAAGTGGCAACCAATTTGTTGAACACATTTCAACAAACAGCATTACAATAAGTGACCAGGTAATCTATCTTCGGTGTTCATTAGGGGTAAGTGTTGACCAGGTCACTGGGAGAACACCCTGAACAATTTTGGTTTGTGCTATAAATGTTGTCCTTCTACTGGAAATGTCAGAAGTGGCTTCATTTTAACTCGTCATTTACAAATATCATTTGTAAGATGGCATCTCTGACCTGGATTACACACTAGATTATATGCTCAAGTTTGTCGAGTATAATGTGCAAGAAAATTAATTATACTTGAAGGACATGAATCAAAATGGATATTAATTTGGCCATGTTATCTTTAGCTGCTTTTTTATAAACATTACCCACTCGAGAATTTTCCCAAAATAATATACCCAACACCCATTTGGAGGAAGTCCAGTGTCAGTTATGTACACATGCTGCTCATTACATTTTGTTAACCTTGGCAGGAAGTATAATTATAAAAGTCTTAAGTTCCTATTATTTCCCCATGAATTGAATAATTGCTGCAACGCATAGGCAGTGACTTCCATTCCAACAATATTGTTTTTAAATCGATGTCAGAACGGTGGGACATACTCAAATACTGTGTTCAACCTCGGATTATCTTCCTGGATCAGACACATTAGCACTTAGTACCCAAACATTTAATTGCAACACAAGTCATAGAAAGGCCATTAAGTTCACTATGTTTGTTCTTTTCACAGATTATACTTGATCTTAGATTGTCATGGAGTCTATTAAAAATTTAATGTCTAGAAAGAAAAATCTGCATTGCTCTTGCCTGATTTTTCAGAAGGTAAGTACATAAAAGGCCTAGACCAGGAGGTTCCTCACAACTGTTTCTGCACAAACATCACAATATCCCTGGAATTATAAGATGAACTCTGCTGACATAGGTCAATGGGGTTTCCAGCCCACTCAGGAAAGGTACAGTGGCACTGAAGGATCAGTTCTAAGGAAACCCAAACACCCATATCTCCATTTTTTTAACCCTGCCTTTTAACTTCTATTTTGGAAGAATATCAGGAATGTAGGACCAATCTGAAACAAGGAGTTAAGAGGGCTAACAGGGGTCATGAAGTATCTTTAGCAAACAGGGTTAAGGAAATTCCCAAAGCCTTTTATTCATATACAAGGAGCAAGAGGGTAACGAGAGAAAAGGTTGGCCCACTCAAGGATAAAGGAGGAAAATTATGCGTGGTGTCAGAGAAAATGGGTGAGATTCTTAACGAGTACTTTGCATCGGTATTCACCAAGGAGAGGGACATGATGGATGTTAAGGTTAGGGATAGATGTTTGATTACTCTAGGTCAAGTTGGCAGAAGGAGGGAGGAATTGTATTCTAAAAGGCATTAAGGTGGACAAATCCCCAGGTCCAGATGGGATCTATCCAAGGTTTCTGAGGGAAGCAAGAGAGGAAATAGCTGGGGCCTTAAAACAGATATCTTTGCAGCATCCTTTAACAGGGGTGAGGTCCGGAAGGACCAGAGAATTGCTAATGTTGTCCCCTTCTTTAAGAAGGGTAGCAGGGATAATCCAGGTAATTACAGACTGGTGAGCCTGACATCAATGGTAGAGAAGCTGCTGGAGAAGGTACTGAGGGATAGGATCGATTCCGATTTGGAAGCAAATGGGCTTATCAGTGATAGACAACATGGTTTTATGCAGGAAATGTCATGTCTTACTAACCTAATAGAATTCTTTGACAAAGTGACAAAGTTCATTGATAAAGGAAGGGCTGTAGATGTCATCCACATGGACTTCAGTGAGGCATTTGATAAGGTTCCACATGGTAGGCTGATAGAGAAAATGAAGTTGCATAGTGTCCAGGGTGTACTAGTTAGATGGATAGAGAACTGGCTGGGCAACAGGAGACAGAGAGTACTAGTGGAAGGGAGTTTCTCAAAATGGAGAACGGTGACCTGTGCTGTCCCACAGGGATCCATACTGTGACCACTGTTGTTTATGATGTACATAAATGATCTGGAGGAAAGTATAGGTCGTCTGATTAGCAGGTTTGCAGATGGCGTGAAGTAGATTGGTGAAGTGGCAGAAAGTGAAGGGGGCTGCCAGAGAATACAGCAGAATATAGATAGATTGGAGAGTTGGGCACAGAAATGGCGGATGGAGTTCAATCCAGGCAAATGTGAGGTGATGCATTTTGGAAGATCCAATTCAAGAGCTAACTATACAGTAAATGGAAACGTCCTGGGGGAAAATGCGAGGTGCTGCATTTTGGGAAAGCAAATCTTAGCAGGACTTATACACTTAATGGTAAGGTCCTAGAGAGTGTTGCTGAACAAAGAGACCTTGGAGTGCAGGTTCATAGCTCCTTGAAAGTGGAGTCGCAGGTAGATAGGATAGTGAAGAAGGCGTTTGTTATGCTTTTCTTTATTGGTCAGAGTATTGAGTACAGGTGTTGGGAGGTCATGTTGCGGCTGTACAGGACATTGGTTAGGCCACTGTTGGAATATTGCATGCAATTCTGGTCTCCTTCCTATTGGAAAGATGTTGTGAAACTTGAAAGGTTCAGAAAAGATTTACAAGGATGTTGCCAGGGTTGGAGGATCTGAGCTACAGGGAGAGGCTGAACAGGCTGGGGCTGTTTTCCCAGGAGCGTCGGAGGCTGAGGGGTGACTTTATAGAGATTTACAAAATCATGAGGGGCATTGATAGGATAAATAGGCAAAGTCTTTTCCCTGGGGTCAGGGAGTCCAGAACTAGAGGGCATAGGTTTAGGGTGAGACGGGAAAGATATAAAAGAGACCTAAGGGGCAACATTTTCACGCAGAGTGTGATACGTGTATGGCCGGAGGAGGAAGTGATGGAGGCTGGTGCAATTGCAACATTTAAGAGGCATTTGGATGGGTATATGAATACGAAGGGTTTGGAGGGATATGGGCCGAGTGCTGGCAGGTGGGACTAGATTGGGTTGGGATGTCTGGTCAGCATGGACAGGTTGGACCGAAGGGTCTGTTTCCATGCTGTATATCTCTATGACTCTATGAAATTGATGTACAGAGAGATCTGAGTGTGTCAGGTCCATTGCTCCCTGTAGGTGGCAACACAGGTCAATCGAGTGGTCAAGAAGGCGTACAGAATGCTTTCCTTCATTGGACGGGGTATTGAGTACAAGAGTTGGCAGGTCTTGTTACAGTTATATAAGACTTTGGTTCAGCCACATTTGGAATACTGCATACAGTTCTGGTCACCTCATTACCAAAAGGACGCGGATGCTTTGGAGAGGGTGTAGAGGAGGTTCACCAGGATGTTGCCTGGTATGGAGGGTGCTAGCTATGAGGAGAGGTTGAGTAGATTAGGATTATTTTCATTAGAAAGGCAGAGGTTGAGGGGGGACCTGGTGGAGGTTGACAAAATCATGCGAGGTATAGACAAAGTGGGTAGCAAGAAGCTTTTTCCTAGAGTGGGGGACTCAATTACTAGAGGTCACAAGTTCAAAGTGAGAGGGGAAATGCTTAGGGGAGATATGCATGGAAAGTTCTTTACCCAGAGGATAGTGGGTGCCAGCGAAGGTGGTAGGGGCAAGAACATTAGTGTCATTTAAGATGTATCTAGACAGATACATGAACGGGCAGGGAGCAGAGGGATACAGATCCTTAGAAAATAGGCAGTGGATTTAGATAGAGGATCTGGATTGGCACAGGCTTGGAGGGCCGAAGGGCCTGTTCCTGTACTGTAAGGTTCTTTGTTCTTTGTTCTCTCAAAATATGAATTGGTACACTTTTGAACTGATCAAAAAACAAAGTCCTTGATCACCACAGACTATCAGATAGAAATGCTAGTGTGGCTAAACGATAAAGCAATGCCAATTCTTACTAAATGATGGAGACTTCGTCCTGTTAAAGTGTTCATACGTTTTAGAGTTAAGAGACATAAGAAAGCAGCATTTGCCGAATTATGTCCAGATGACTTTATACTCCTTTTCCCCCACTTGAATATTGATGAAACGAGAGACATATTGATGAAACTTTTCATCTCATCAGGGCAAATGCCAAATTTAAAATTATCATAACTGTTTATACCGTAAGATGGCAAGTCAACTCTGATTATCACTTATTAATGTTTCAGGATTATGAGAAAGTGCAGGAGGATTGCAGGATCATTCCTGAGAGCAGATGACTTGTTTTGGTCACAGATTAAGTCTGGTCTGTATTCTGCCTGTCATGAGCAACAGAAGAATCATATTGTTTCAGTCAGTCAGTCAGTCAGTTAGTGATAAGTACCTCTTATAGCAGTTGTGTAGTATCAGCATGAAGTGTCTTCCTTAACTTGTTTAAGTTCTGGAGAAATTTTCCTACATACCTAGTGTCACAGAAGTCTACAGCATTAAAAAAAAAGTCCTTTGGTCCATCAAGGGACTTACCTCGGGAGTCAGGCCTCCACTTTACCAGAGCGGCGAGGAGAGAAGGAGTGGTGAAGCGAGGGCTGCTGGGAAGGGTGAGTTTTCCCGCATTAAAAGGGACTTACCTCGGGAGTCGGGTCTCCATTTGCCGAGAGGTACGAGGGAGGAGCAAAGGACTTCTGGGAAGTCACGTATTTGTGTGGTTGCGTTACCCAATACACTACTCGGGTAGCGTCTCCCACCCATCCTCTTCCTCTAACCAAAAAAAAGGACCTGTGCGCCAGATTGGTAAGGTAACAAATTTTTTTTTATTCCTTATTTTTTCAACAGTCTCTTTGGGAATTTAGAATATTGGGAATGGAGGTGAGGGTAGTTGAATGTTCCTCCTGCAGAATGTGGGAGTTAAGGATCACCACTAGTGTCCCTGCTAACTACATCTGCAGGAAGTGCACCCAACTCCAGCTCCTCGAAAACCAAGTTAGGGAACTGGAGCTGGAGCTGGATGAACTTTGGATCATTCAGGAGGTAGAGGGGATTATTGAGAGGAGTTACAGGGAGGTAGTCACTCTTAAGGTACAAGACAAAGGCAAATGGGTTACAGTCAAGAGATGGAAAGGCAGTGCAAGGATCCCCTGTGGCCATTCCCCTCAACAATAAGTATACCATTTTGGATACTGTTTGGGGGGGACCATTTACCAGGGGAATGCAGTGGGGCACAGGGCTCTGGCACAGAGTCTGTCCCTGCTGCTCAGAAAGGAAGGAGAAGAGGAGCAGAGCAGTAGTCATTGGGGACTCCATAGTTAGGGGGACAGATAGGAGGTTCTGTGGGGACGAGAGAGACTCACAGTTGGTGTGTTGCCTCCCAGGTGCCAGGGTTCATGATGTCTCTGATTGTGTTTTTGGGATCCTTAAGGGGGAGGGGGAGCAGCCCCAAGTCGTGGTCCATATAGGCACCAATGACATAGGTTGGAAGAGAGATGGGGATTAAAGGCAGAAATTCAGGGAGCTAGGATAGAAGCTTAGAGCTAGGATGAACAGAGTTGTCTTTGGTTTGTTGCCCATGCCACGGGCTAGTGAGGCGAGGAATAGGGAGAGAGAGGAGTTGAACAAGTGGCTACAGGGATGGTGCAGGAGGGAGGGTTTTGGATTCTTGGATAATTGGGACTCTTTCTGGGATAGGTGGGACCTCTACAAGCAGGATGGTCTTCATCTGAACCAGAGGGGTACCAATATCCTGGGGATATTCGCTAAGGCTACTGGGGTGGGTTTAAACTAATCCAGCAGGAGGATGGGAACCAAAATTGTAGTTCGAGTATAGAAAAGGTTGAGAGTGGGGAGGTCCAAAATCAAGTTTCAGGGACGCAAGACGGCACCGGCAAGTAAGAAGTTGGTTTGAAGTGTGTCGACGTCAATGCCAGGAGCATCCAGAATAAAGTAGGTGAACTTGCAGCATGGGTTGGTACCTGGGACTTCGATGTTGTGGCCATTTCGGAGACATGGTTAGAGCACGGACAGGAATGGCTGTTGCAGGTTCCAGGATTTAGGTGTTTCAGTAAGAACAGAGAAGATGGTAAAAGAGGGGGAGGTGTGGCATTGTTGGTCAAGGACAGTATTCAAGTTGCGGAAAGGATGCTTGGGGACTAGTCAACTGAGGTAGTATGGGCTGAGGTTAGAAACAGGAAAGGAGAGGTCACTCTGTTGGGAGTTTTCTATAGGCCTCTGAATAGTTCCAGAGATGTAGAGGAAAGGATAGCAAAGATGATTCTCGATTGGAGTGAGAGAGACAGGGTAGTTGCCATGGGGGACTTCAACTTTCCAAATATTGACTGGGAACACTACAGTATGAGTACTATAGATGAGTCAGTTTTTGTCCAGTGTGTGCAGGAGGGCTTCCTGACACAGTATGTAGACAGGCCAACAAGGGACGAAGCCACATTAGATTTGGTACTGGGTAATGAGCGCGACCAAGTGTTAGACTTGGAAGTAGGTGAGCACTTTGATGATAGCGATCATAATTCTGTTATGTTTACTTTAGTGATAGAAAGGGATAGGTGTATACCACTGGGCAAGAGTTACAGCTGGGGGAAAGGCAATTATCATGTGATTAGGCAAGATTTAGGAAGCATGGGATGGGGAAGGAAACTGCAGGGGATGGGCACATTAGAAATGTGGAGCTTATTTGAGGAAAAGCTCCTGAGTGTCCTCGATAAGTATGTACCTGTCAGGCAGGGAGGAAGCTATAGAGCGCGGGAGCCGTGATTTACGAAGGAAGTGGAATCTCTGGTCAAGAGGAAGAAGAAGGCTTATGTTAGGATGAGATGTGAAGGCTCAGTTAGGGCGCTTGAGGGTTACAAGGTAACCAGGAAAGACCTAAAGAGAGAGCTCAGAAGAGCCAGAAGGAGGCATGAGAATTTGTTGGTGGATAGGATCAGGGTAAACCCTAAGGCTTTTTATTGGTATTTAAGGAATAAAAGAATGACGAGAGTAAGATTAGGGCCAATCAAGGATAGTAGTGGGAAGTTGTGTGTGGAGTCAGAGGAGATGGGGGAAGCACTTAATGAATATTTTTCGACAGTATTCACTCTAGAAAACGACAATGTTGTCGAGGAGAATACTGAGATACAGGCTACTAGACTAGGTGGGATTGAGGTTCACAAGGAAGAGGTATTAGAAATCCTGCAGAGTGTGAAAATAGATAAGTCCCCTGGGCCGGATGGGATTTATCCTAGGATCCTCTGGGAAGTCAGGGAGGAGATTGCCGAGCCTTTGGCATTGATCTTTAAATCATCATTGTCTATAGGAATAGTGCCAGAAGACTGAAGGATAGCAAATGTGGTTCCCCTGTTCAAGAAGGGGAGTAGAGACAACCCTGGTAATTATAGACCAGTGAGCCTTACTTCAGTTGTTGGTAAAGTGTTGGAAAAGGTTATAAGAGATAGGATTTAAAATCATCTAGATTAGGGATAGTCAGCACTGTTTTGTGAAGGGTAGGTCATGCCTCACAAACCCTATTGAGTTTTTTGAGAAGGTGACCAAACAGGTTGATATGGTGTATATGGATTTCAGCAAGGCATTCGGTAAGGTTCCCCACAATACGCTATTGCGGAGGAATGGGATTGTGGGAGATATAGCGGTTTGGATCAGTAATTGGCTTGCTGAAAGAAAACAGAGGGTGGTGGTTGATGGGACATGTTCATCCTGGAGTTCAGTTACCAGTGGTGTGCCGCAAGGGTCGGTGTTGGGTCCACTGCTGTTCGTCATTTTTATAAACGACCTGGATGAGGGCGTAGATGGGTGGGTTAGTAAATTTGCAGACGACACTACGGTCAGTGGAGTTGTGGATAGTGATGAAGGATGTTGTAGGTTACAGAGAGACATAGATAAGCTGCAGAGCTGGGCTGAGAGGTGGCAAATGGAGTTTAATGCGGACGACTGTGAGGTGATTCACTTTGGTCGGAGTAACCGGAATGCAAAGTACTGGGCTAATGGTAAGACTCTTGGTAGTGCAGATGAGCAGAGAGATCTCGGCGTCCAGGTACACAGATCCTTGAAAGTTGCCACCCAGGTTCTCAGGGTTGTTAAGAAGGCTTACAGTGTTTTAGCTTTTATTAATAGAGGGATCGAGTTCCGGAACCTTGAGGTTATGCTACAGCTGTACAAAACTCTGGTGCAGCCGCACTTGGAGTATTGTGTACAGTTCTGGTCACCGTATTATAAGAAAGATAAGGCCATAAGACCATAAGACATAGGAGCGGAAGTAAGGCCATTTGGCCCATCGAGTCCACTCCGCCATTCAATCATGGCTGATGGGCATTTCAACTCCACTTACCCGCATTCTCCCCGTAGCCCTTAATTCCTTGTGACATCAAGAATTTATCAATTTCTGCCTTGAAGACATTTAGCATCCCTTCCTCCACTGCACTCTGCAGCAATGAATTCCACAGGCCCACCACTCTCTGGCTGAAGAAATGTCTCCGCATTTCTGTCCTGAATTGACCCCCTCTAATTCTAAGGCTGTGTCCACGGGTCCTAGTCTCCTCGCCTAACGGAAACAATTTCCTAGCGTCCACCCTTTGGAAGCTTTGGAAAGGGTTCAGAGGAGATTTACCAGGATGTTGCCTGGTATGGAGGGAAGGTCTTACGAGGAAAGGCTGAGGGACTTGAGGCTGTTTTCGTTAGAGAGAAGGCGGTTGAGAGGTGACTTCATAGAGACATATAAGATAATCAGAGGGTTAGATAGGGTGGACAGGGAGAGCCTTTTTCCAAGAATGGTGACGGTGAGCACGAGGGGGCATAGCTTTAAATTGAGGGGTGATAGATATAGGACAAATGTCAGAGGTAGTTTCTTTACTCAGAGAGTAGTGAGGGTATGGAATGCTTTGCCTGCAACGGTAGTAGATTTGCCAACTTTAAGTACATTTAAGTCATCATTGGACAAGCATATGGAGGTACATGGAATAGTGTAGGTTAGATGGGCTTCAGATTGATATAATAAGTCGGTGCAACATCGAGGGCCGAAGGATCTGTACCACGCTGTGATGTTTTATGTTTGCACTGGACAAAAACAACCACCTAACTATGACAGACAGGGAAGAACAAGCAGTATCCTGACAATATCAATTTAATAATAGATTTTGATAAAATACAAGCTTCCTGGAATCTGTGGGAACCATGAGAAAGTGAGGACTGGAGATGCTGGAGATCAGAGCAGAAGAGTTTTGTGCTGGAAAAGCACAGCAGGTCAGGCAGCATCCGAGGAGCAGGAGAGTCAACATTTCGAGCATTAGTTCTTCCTCAATCCTGATGACGAGCTTATGCTGGAAAAATCGACTTTCCTGCTCCTCAGATTCTTTTGGACTTTTGGACTCATGGAATCTGATGTTAAGGTGTCATGTTTTAACATATGTGTCATCCCTAGCAATAGTCCATAGAATCATAGAATCCCCACAGTGCAGAAAGAGGCCATTTGGCCCCCACTGAGTTTGCATCAACCACCCTCATGAAGAGCATCACGCTCAGACCTAGCCCTCTCCCCTATCACTGTAACCCCATTTTTATCTTGGCTAATCCACGTAGCCTGAACATCCCTACGAATTACTCACACTTCACTTTGTGCTTCCATTGGAGGAGCACTTGTAGTGACTACGTAGTTAGGAAGTAGACCTTACATTTTCACAAAGGGATGTACTGTGATGAAGCATAGAGAATGTGTCTGCGCTATGCAGTGCAAAGTGGCCTTGACTGATACCAGAAGCTGTTTTGATAATTGTTTCGTATAAGACAAATTTAGATTCTTTAGTCGAAATTATGTAGCATTTCTGGGGGTAATGCTGGGCAAGAAGAAAACCCATCAAGATGCTTTAAGAACAGGAATAGGCATTCAGCCCATCCAGTCTGTCCAACTATTCAATTTGATTGTTGCTGAATCCTTCAATGCCTTTTACTCACTCCATTCCCATACGTTACCACTATTCAGAATCTATCAATCTTGACCATAAACATACTTCACAGCCCTCTGTGATAGACAATTCCAAACCTTTCTAACACTGAGTATTAGACTAATTCTCATCTTGGATCTAAGTGGCATCCTTTTTGATTTTTAAATTGTGCCTCCTGGTTATCCAAATCTGTAACTAAGGGAAACATCTTACGTGCTTCTATCCTGTCTATTCCTTTAAGTATTTTGTAAGTTTGGCAAGAGGAGTTCGTTGAGTGTATCCGTGATAGTTTTCTTGAACAGTATGTAATGGAACTGACGAGGGAGCATGCTATCCTAGATCTGGTTCTGTGTAATGAGACAGGAATAATTAATGACCACATAGTCAGGGATCCTCTTGGAAAGAGTATGTTTAGAGTTAGAATACAGCTGGATAGTGTAAGATAAAATCCAATCCCAGCGTCCTGTGATTGAATAAAGAGGACTATGATAGAATGAGGGAGGACCTGGCTAATGTAGACTGGAAACAGAGACTCTACGATGCTACTGTTGACGAGCAGTGGAGGACCTTCAAAGCAATTTTTCAAAGTGCTCAGCAAAAGTATATTCCAGTGAGGAGGAAGGTCTGTAAGAAAAGGGGTATCTCAGGAAATAAGGCAGGCTGTCAAAATGAAAGAGATGGCATAAAAAAGTGGCTGAAAACAGCAGAAATCTAGAAGATTGTGAAAACCTTAAAGGTCAACAGAAATTCACAAAAAGAGCAATAAAGGAAAGTAAGATCAAGTATGAGAAAAAAAAACTAGCACAGAATATAAAGCCAGATAGCAGAAGTTTGTACAAATATATAAAAGGAAGAAGAGTGGCAAAAGTAAATGTTGTTCCTTTAGAGGATGAGAAGGGGCAGTTAGTTATGGGATATGAGGAAATAGCTGAGGCATTGAGCAGGTCCTTTGCATCAGTCTCCACAGTGGAGGACACTAATAACATGCCAATAAGTGATGAAGAGATAAAAGTAGGTGAGGACCTGGAAACAATTATTATTACAGAAGAGCTAGTATTGGGTAAGCTAATGGAGCTAAGGATAGATAAATCTCCTGGCCCCGATGGAATGCATCCCAGGGTACTGAAAGAGATGGTAGGAGAAATAGCAGGTGGACTGGCGGTAATTTTCCAAAATTTGCTGGACTCTGGGGCAGTCTCAGCAGATTGGAAAATAGCAATGTGATGCCACTGTTTAAAAAGGGAAGTAGACATGGGGAATAATAGACCAGTGAGCTTAACCTCTGTAATAGGGAAGGTGGTTGAGTCTATTACCAAGGAAGAAATAGCAAGGCATCTTGAAAGAAATTCTCCCATTGTACCGACACAGCAAGGGTTCATGAAGGGCAGGTCATGCTTCACAAATCTTTTGGAATTCTCTGAAGACATTTCAAGCAAGGTGGACAATGGGGACCCAGTGAATGTGATGTACCTCGACTTCCAAAATGCATTTGATAAAGTGCCACACAAGAGGCTGCTGCATAAGGTAAGGATGCATGGTGTTACAGGGAAAGGATTAGCATGACTAGAGGATTGGTTAACTGACAGGGAACAAAGAGTGGGGATAAACAAGTCCTATTCTGACTGGCAATCAGTGACTAGTGGTGTCCCTCAGGGACTGGTTTTGGGACCACAACTATTTACAATTTATATAGATGATTTGCATTTGGGGACCACATGTACGGTGTCAAAATTTGCAGATGACACTAAGATGAGTGGTAGAGCAAAGTGTGCAGAGGACTGTGAAACTTTGCAGAGGAACATAGATACATTAAGTGAGTGGGCAAAGGTCCAGCCAATGGAATACAATGTTAATAAATGTGAAGTCATCCATTTTGGTAGGAGTAACAGCAAAAAGGTTTATTATTTGAATGGTAAAAAGTTGCAACATGCTGCTATGCAGAGGGACCTGGGTGTTCTTGTGCATGAATCACAGAGGGTTGGTCTGCAGGTGCAACAGGTAATTAAAAAGGCAAATGAAATCTTGTCCTTCATTGCTAAAGGGATTAGTTTAAAAGCAGAGAGGTTATGTTGCAGCTGTACAAGATGCTGGTGAGGCCACTCTTGAAGTACTGTGTGCAGTTTTGGTCTACTTATTTAAGAAAGGATGTACTGGCACGAGAGGGGGTGCAGAGGAGGTTCACGAGTTTGATTCCAGATTGAGGGTGTTGGCTTATGAGGAGAGACTGAGTAGACTGGGATTACATTCATTGGAATTCAGAAGAATGAGGGGGTATCTTATAGAAACAGATAAAATTATGAAGGGAGCTGATAAAATAAAAGTATAGAGGATGTTTCCATTGGTGGTTAAAACTAGGACAAGAGGGCATAGCCTCAAAATTAGAGGGAGCAGATTTAGGACTGAACTGAGAAGGAACTTCTTCACCCAGAGGGTTGTTAATCTACAGAACTCCCTGCCCATGGAAGTAGTTGATGCTACTTCAGTAATTGCTTTTAAAGCTAAGTTAGATAGTTCTTTGCAAAACAAAGGAACTAAGGGATATGGTGAAAACACAGGTAAGTGGAGCTGAGTCCACAAAATGATCAGCCATGATCTTATTGAATGGCGGAGCAGGCTCAAAGGGCCAGATAGTCTACTCTTGCCCCTAGCTCTTATGTTCAATGAGATCACCTCTCATTCTTCAAAAATCTGGAGAATGCAGACCCTGTTAGCCCAATTTCTTTTCCTTGGACAGTCCCACCATCCCAGAAACAAGACTGGAGAACCTTTGTTGTATTTCCTCAGTGGCAATAATGTCTTTCCTGAGATAGAGAGACCAACACTGCACACAGTACTCTGGATGCAGACTAATTCAACTCCAATACAATTGAAAAAAAACTTCTCTTCTCCAGCACTCAAACCCTCTTGCAATAAATGGTCCATTAGCTTTCCTAATAGCTTGCTGTAATTGCATGTTAACCTTCAGTCACTTATTGACAAGGACACCTCAGTCTCTTTGTGCATTTACACTTTCAATGTCTTTCCATTTAAGAAATAGTCTGCATATCTGTTTCCAACTAAAGTGGACAACCTCACATTTTTCCACATTCTATTCCATTTGCCTTGTTTTTGCTCAGTTGCTAACCCTGCCTAAAATCTCCCTTACACCTTCCTCATGACGCATTTCCAGTTAGCTTTGTACAGTCCACAGATCTGGAAATATTTCATTTGCACCCCATTTCTACATCATTAGTGCATATTTGGAACATTTGGGACCCTAAGTATGGATCTAAGCAATACCTCACTAGTAAGAGTCTGCCAATATGAGTGACTCATTTATTCTGACTCTGTTTTCTGTCTGTTAGCCATTAATCATTAATCCATTCTAGTACCTACCTCCTCTTCCATGTGCCGTAAGTTTTCTAACCAGTGTCCTGTGGGGAACTTTATCAATGTCTTAAAAACTTAAGTATATGGCATCAATTGACTTTCTTTCATCAAATTTATTACTGACATCTTAAAATAAAGTTCATCAAACATGCTCTTCCAAGCTGACTATGCACAATCACATCATTAACAACCGACTCTCTGTCCCACCCTTCATAACAAATGATAGCATTTTCCCACCTACTGATGAAAGGTCAGCAGGTTAGTGTTTCGTTGTTTTCTCTCTTGTTCCATTCTCAAATAGTGGGGTGACATTTGCTACCTTCTAATCCACAACAATCATTCCAGACTCCAATGAGTTTTGAAAAATATACACCAATGCATTGATTATGTGAATAGTCATCTCCTTCAACACTCTGGCCTGTAGAAGATCAGGTCTTGGGGGGTTATCCACCTTCATCACCATTAATTCCTCCAGTACAATCTTCTTACTGAAGTTAATTCCCTTCAATTCCTCATTGTCACTTGGATCTCTAGTCCTGAGAAGGATCTTCTTCAGTGAAAATACACACAAAAAATCATTTAGCTTCTCTGTCATTTCTTTATTCCTCAACCTAAATTGTTCTGAATCTGCTTTCAATGGACTCACATTCATTTTAGCCAAGATTTCTTTTTTATGTACTTATGGAAGCTTTTACAGTTCATGTTTTTATTTTTTGTCACATTGCACTTCTGTTCTATTCTTCCATTCCTTATCAGTTTCTTGGCCCTATTTTATCATGTTCTATAAACCATCCAATCCTCAGAATTACTGCTATTTCTGGCAACTTTAAAGACCTTTGCCTTTAAAATATATAATTCGGAACTTGCTTTGTCAGCCACTATTGACTGACCTTTTTTTTGACGTTTTTGCATCTTGAAGGGGTTTGTAAATCAGGCGTTAGTTCTTTAAAGGTTGCCCATTGCCACTGGACAGTCATGCTTTTTAGCGTCTTTGCCTAATCTACCTCAGCCAATTTGTCCCTCATGCCTTCATAATTTCCTTTATTCACATTTCACACACTTGATTCGGATTGAAGTACCTGACTTTCAATTATCATGTAAAATTACATCACATTATAACCACTCATCCCTAAGGTTTTTCTACAACAAAATAATTAATGAGCCCTTTCTTCATAGACTTCAAATAATGTGACCTCTAATTGGGTCCCCTGCACACTGCCATAGAAAACCATCCCTAACACACTCCAGTCTAGATGCAGAATGAAGTCATCTATGATAACCATTGCTTGTACTACAGGCTTTTATCATCTTCTGATCTAATGCCAAGCCCCACACTCCTACTACTATATAGGGGCCTTTAAATTACTCTAGAAGTTAGTGAGGACTGCAGATGCTGGAGAGTCAGAATGAATAAACAGGTTGGATAAAGCACAGCAGGTAAGGCAGCATCAGAGGCGAAGGGGAGTCGACGTTTCAGGTTGGAACCTTTCATAAGGGCTGGAGGAGAGAAAGGGGTTTGTGAAATAATTAGAGGGAGTGGGTGGGACTGGGGGAAAAGTAGGTGGGATGACGATGGGTGGAGGTGACCGTGATTGGTCAGTGGGAGGGGTGGAGCAGAAAGGTGGGAAGGGAGATGGACAGGTAAGGCCAGGTCAGGGGGTGTGGGGTGGAGAGGGAGGACTGTGCCTGGGATAAGGTGGGTGGTGGGGGTGGGGGGGAGATCTGGAAGCTGGTAAATTCGATGTTATGGTTGTAAGCTTCTGAGGCTGAGGGTGAGGTGTTCTTCCTTCAGTTTGCATATGGCCTTATGTTGATGGTGGAGGAAGACCAGGATAGATATGTCATCAGGGGAGTGGGAGGGGGAGTTGAAATAGATGGTGACTGGAAGATGTGGTTAATTGGAGTGTACAGACCATAGACATTCCCTGAGGAGTAAGTGAGGACTGCAGATGCTGGAGACCAGAGTTGAAAAATGTGGTGCTGGAAAAACACAGTCGGCCAGGCAGCATCCGAGGAGCAGGAGAATTGACGTTTCAGGCATAAGCCCTTCTTCAGGAATGAGGCTGGTGTGCCAGGCCGGCTGAGATAAAAGGTAGGGGGGAGGGAATTTGGGGGAGGGGCACTGGGAATATGATAGATGGAAGGAGGTGATAGATGTTCCCTGAACCAGTTCCCCAGCTTGCACTCAGTCTCTCTGATGTAGAGGTGACCATATCGAGAGCAATGGATGCAATAAATCAGGTTGGTGGAAATGTACATGAATCTCTGCCAGACTTGGAATGATTCTTTGAGGCCTTGGACAGACGTAAGAAGGGAGGTGTGAGGGCTAGGTTCGCACCTCCTGCGGCTGCAGGGAAAGGTTCCGGGTGTGGAGGAGAGGTTGGTGGGGAGGTTTGGACCTATTGAGTGAGTAGGGGAGTGAATAGTCCTTATGGAAAGCGGACAGGGATGGGGTGGGAAATATCATTTTGGTGGTGGGGTCAGACTGCAGATGGTGGAAGTGGCAGAGGATGAAGCCAATGTCTAACCAATGTCTGCTGCCCCTTTATGGGCGGCACGGTGGCACAGTGGTTAGCACTGCTGCCTCACAGCGCCAGAGACCCGGGTTCAATTCCCGCCTCAGGCGACTGACTGTGTGGAGTTTGCACGTTCTCCCCGTGTCTGCGTGGGTTTCCTCCGGGTGCTCCGGTTTCCTCCCACAGTCCAAAAATGTGCAGGTCAGGTGAATTGGCTATGCTAAATTGCCCGTAGTGTTAGGTAAGGGATAGATCTAGATGTAGATGTAGGGGTATGGGTGGGTTACGCTTCGGCGGGGCGGTGTGGACTTGTTGGGCCGAAGGGCCTGTTTCCACAGTGTAAGTAATCTAATCTAATCTTACTGTTTATTAGCCCTACACAAACATGTTCCACACATTAATCTTCCAATCTGAGATCCTACCTCCATAATTTACTAATCTCATTCTTTATTATCAGCACAGCTCCACCTCCCACTCACAGATACGTCACTGGTGGAGCCTTCCCCGGGCAGAGTCCATTCTGATTTTGAACTTTCTGGATACCCTTCTGGTCACCGCAGACAATATCAGACTGGACACAAAAGGATCCTGTCCTAGAAACCTGGAACAGATGGAAGTGATGGGGGAAGCAAAGGGAACACCATAACCAGTGCCTGGAGAGACCACATTATCGCTTATTATTGTGGGGAGCAAGAGAGATTGTCACAAGTAAAAGTCGCTGCCAGATACTGGCTGAACTCCACCAGGTGTTTCCAAATTGAAGATGTTGGCAAGAAGTGATGTCGGGTGACCCGGATTGGATGCCAATACAGTTGTGTTAATGGGGCATGGCCCAGAGTGCCAACAAGGACAAAACTTACCACCAGCAACTCCCCAACATTCATAGGAATGACCAGATAAATCCTGGACCTAGTTACACATTGACTATGCCTTTCATGGGCTCAATGTTCCTGGTCATTGTGGACGTCCATTCAAAGTGGTTGGATGTGCACAGAGTTCATTCAGCAAACTCAGGGATGATGATTGGAAAGCTGTAGGCATCGTTTGAGGTACACAGACTCCTCGGAGTATTGGTCATGGACAATGGAGCATCATTTACCAGCAGGGAGTTCAAATATTTCCTAAAGTTGAATGGCATTCGACATGTAAGGACAGCTCCACACTATCCATCATCCAACGGTCTAGCGGAAAGAGCAGTCCAAACTTTGAAGGCAGGCTTAAAGAAACAGTCAACAGCGTCACTTGATCCCAAACTGGCTCAGTTCCTGTTTAATTAGATGACCACCCCACACACGATGACAGCAATAACTCCAGTAGAGTTTCCGATGGGGAGTAGTCTCTGTGCCAGGTTAAACCTGACTTTCCTGGACCCAGGGTTGGGGGAGTAGTGACATGGCAGCAGGAATGCCAATGCCAACTAAATGCCTCCTGTAAGCGAGAGAAACAGTTTACTTCAGGGGATGAAGTTTGGTGTTGAAACCATGGAAATGGCCCTGCATGGGTATGAGGGGAGGTCAACATGAGGTCAGTTCCTGTGATGTACAAGGTTCAGGTAGAAGAGGTGGTCCTGAACAAACATGCGGATCATTTGAAAGTTTCCAACTCACAAACGGGGCAGGAGCAAAATATACCTGGTCTCTCTGACCCTGTCAGAAACCATTGGTTCCTCTCCCCCCCACCCAGTCTGGTGCCGAGTAAACCTCAGAGTCAGGGATAGATACAGCCTTGATACCATTACTGCTAAAAGAAGAGGAAGAAACTCTCCTGATAACTGTCCATGTCAGAGCTGAAGGAACTGGGCCTAGGGTGAAAACATCCCAGAAGAAGCTGCAAGGAAAAGGGCAGGCCTATGTCCCCAGACTTAAGGGGAGGGGTGTCGCGATTGGAATGAAGGCCAGGTGGATCTCAGAGACTATGAGATCCTTGATTGGGGTTGTTAACTCTGAGCCAATCAGGGAGTCCGAGCTGACAGAGAGAAACAGGTGATTCGAGCCCGGGTGTCCTTGGAGAAGGAGCACGTGGTGTCCACCAACACCCTGGAGTTGTGACTGGCCACTTGTGTGTTTCCTTCCCTTCCCTTCTGGAGAGATTGGACCATTTCTGTAAAAAAAAGAAGAAAAAAAAAGAAACAGGTGATTCAGGCAGTCTCTGCATTCTAAGGTGCAGCTGGTCAGAGTCCATATACTGTGCATGTGTAGATAAAGGGTGACTTGGTGATGGGATACCTGCCACTTTGGAGTTATTTCAGGGACATGTTTCATATACTGTAGCATTCTCCTTCTTGCTAGGAAATGAGAGACTACTAGGCAACTACGTCACAGGAACCCAGTGTTGTGTTACCCATGGTGCCTCCGGTCAAAATATTGGCCACATGGTATTCCATACCAGCTGACATCATAAAGAATACCTTCAACTCCTCCTTATTCCTTTCAAAATCAAAGTCATTGTCCTTTCGTCAATAACCAAAGAGCTAAACCACGAAACCTAAAGTATCGTTTCCTGCCTCCCTTGTTTTCCAAAGTCAATCCACATGTTAGCAGCTCCAAACCAATGTACAATTTCCTCACAGTCTCAGTTTAACTTTCCTAACAAGTTTCCATCTTGTCAACAAATGGAAATTGCCCTAAGTTAAGTCACAAAAGGCATGCAGGTGGCTGTCACCTTCATGTGATCTTCTTCTTCATCCTCCTTCATTTCTCGGCAGCCTCTGTCTTCCTCAGAACTAACTTATTTTACAGCTTCACCTCTTTCAACTTCCAATAACTTCAGATTGTTGGAAATACTGTTGCCTGTATCCTATTACCACCATTCTGATTAACCATGACCCTTGACATTTCCTTAGACATATCAGCCATGACCAAACTGGCAGAACAGACTTGATGGGCTGAATGGCCTAATTATGTTTCTACAATCTTATGGTCTTGTTCTTGCTCATCTCCATTAGTTCCTGATATCCAATGCCTAGTATCTCTAACTTTGTAATTAAATCTCTTCACAGCTTTGCTTCCTCTAAACGTTGCAATATTTTCCAGTCAGCAAATCCCCACTGCAGGCACATACTCCCTCATCCGCCATCTTGTGCTCCCCCAGTCTTCACTCGAGCACTGCATGACCTTGTCTTCTTCAACTGTCCAGGCACTGTGCTAAATATTTACATTCCATATTTGTGTTTCATTTCTTCCCTTTCTTCAACATACCACATCAAAGCTACCTCTTTGACCTAAGTTCTTCAGAATATGCTCCCATCAAAGGAATGTTTCCATATCCTGTGAGATCAGCAGATTAATTGTGAAAACCTGAAGGTGCTGAGAAAGAGGAAGTTCTCCTCTTTGGGACAGTATTACAGTGAAGTGAGACATTTTCCCATCCCCCCAAATATACATCAGCTCAAACCCATCACCCCATGAGAACAATGTCAGCCAGGTGGATCTCATTGAATATGGGTTCCCTGACTGGGGCTGTTAACCTGGTCCAATCAGGGATAAAAATGTGTAGCTGGAAAAGCGCAGCAGGTCAGGCAGCATCCAAGGAGCAGGAGAGTCGACATTTCGGGCATGAGTCCTTCTTCAGGAAATGTGCTCATGCCCGAAACATCGATTCATTTGCTCCTTGGACGCTGCCTGACCTGCTGCGCTTTTCCAGCAATACATTTTCAGCTCTGATCTCCAGCATCTGCAGTCCTCACTTTCTTCTGGTCCGATCAGGGAACCGGGTTGACAGATATAATTATGTGTTTATAGTCTGAATTATAAGAAGAGGTTCCATAGGCTGGGACTTCTTTCCCTGGAGTGTAGGAGACTGAGATGGTAACTTTCCGAGGTCTATAAAATCATAAGAGGCAAAGAAGGTAGACAGCCAACAGTGTTTCCCCATGTAGGAGAGGGCAAGGTTTAAGGTGAGAAGGGAGACTTAGAAAAGGCTCCAGACAAGCGATTTTTTTTCCACACACAGGGTGGTGAGTGTTTGGAACAGGCTGCCAGAGGTAGTGGTGGAGGCAAGTACAATTTTGTCATTTCAGATATATGGATGGGATAGGTATGGGGGAATACAGACCAAACACAGGCAAGTGGGGCTAGATTAATTGTGAAAACTGGGCAGTGTAGACAAGTCATGCTGAAGGACCTGGTTCCATGTTGTAGACCTCTATGGTTCTACAACAGTAGGAGTGTCAAGGGTTATGTTCACTCTACGAGTTGGTTCTGAGCTCACTGGGCCAGTGTCATGTACTGTGCATGTGTAAATAAAGGAGGTCTTGGTGACCGGGATACCAGCCCTCATGGAGTAATTTCACCATCTTCCTGGATCTGAGCTCATTACATAGGCATGACCAATTCCAATTGTCTATCTTTGTTGACAGAGATACTGAAACTAATTCAGCCAATTTAAAATACCAATGTGCACTTTCAATATTTATAATGCTTCTTAAGGCTGCATAACTGATTTATTACTTTTGAGGGTGGTATCTTAATTAAGTATAATTAATTTCAGCCTTTTAATGTCCAAAAAAACTTGATATCATTTTTTTTGTTTCTAAGCAGATCTGGCTTTGTTTAATTTCTAAGCAAGTTTATATAACTGCTAATTTCCATGTAAGGTCAGTCCTTCATTGCTTCTCGGGAAACCAGGACTCATCATGCCCAAATGTTCCTCAGTCATCTGGTTGCAGTTTAAGATTTTAATGCAGTTTCTGGACTGTGCTAACTGCACAAATATTGCAGCTGATTGTAGTTTAGGGCTATCAGCGCAAAGTCATTTTAGCAAACACTGCACTCTTACAGTCTTCCTGATTGCTGGCAAACAAATATTTTACTCTGTTATAAAACAAAACAAAGAACTGCAGATGCTGGAGATCTGAAACAAATGGAAACAGAAATTGCTGCAGAAATTCTGGAGTCTGGCACTATTTGTGGAGAGAGAAATAGAGTTAATATTTTGAGTCCAGTGACCCTTTCTCAGAACTGATTGTCACGAGGAAATGGTTATTTACACTTATTAGAGGGTTTGGAAGGTTAAGGGAAAGGAATGAGCAAATCAGTAGAAACAGAGCCCAGAGAGAGAGAGAGAGAGAGAGAGAGAGGCAAAAAGAAAGTGGGCAGACAAAGAGTCGGTTGATAGTAAGCTTGGCTTTTACGAGGGGTTCACTTATTACACGACACCAGATTATAATGCAACAGGTTAATTTAAAATCATCAAGCTTTAGGAGCACTGCTCCTTCATCAGGTGAAGTCACCTTCATTTCACCTGATGAAGGGGCAGCACTCTGAAAGCTTGTGATTTTAGATTAAACTGTTGGGCTATAACCTGGTGTTGTGTGATTTCTGACTTTGTTCACCCCAGTCCAACACCTCCACACCATCACTAATTACTGTCAGAAAAGGTAACTCACCATGCAGGGGCCGAGAGCCACTCATTGCAAACTGTAATGAACATTTAAATAAAAATGGACATTTTAAAATGTATATAAGCTTTCATAATCTTAACTTTACGTCCCCTCATTATGGCTGGCTTTTCTCCTTCACAAAGCAATACTAACTGTGTAAACCTTTTGAAATTATCTGGATGAAGACAGGACTTCTAACTTCCACTATTGTGGGCTCTGAAAGTATCAGTAACTAGACAGAGAGAAGGACAGCCTGCCAGAGACCCACACCCTGTGTACATTCCACGCGCTGTTTGGAGCCGGCCTGGAAGGGGTGACCTTTGGCATTCTTGGTGAGGTCAGTGCTCGGAGTTTCAAGTCGGTGGAGATTTAGAAGGAAACATTTCTCTTTATACCTGTATGTGCTCTCTGTCTGTTATATGTATTATAAACTCTAATGTCCACTTCCCGAATAGAAACTGCCCATGTAAACCCGTCATGTAGTAGTCACACCCTCCTTAACTCCCCTGGAAGAACTGCAGGCCAGCACAAACAGGACAGTGTAATTAGTGTGTCAAGTTTACACAGGCAGTTTCCATTACAAATGTGGACACAGGAATTTATAATGGAAATATAAAAATAAGCACACAATGTCTGACTCTTACTCACCTTCTCCTGGGTCCTGGGAATGGCTCACCCAGTATGTGATGTGTTGCCAGGCTTTATGAACCTGGAGTATGTTTCTCAGCCACCTCCCCAGACAGAAGCTCAGTGCATTTTCAAAGAACACTGCAAACCTTGTCAATTTTAAAACAGATGTCGTGAATTCTTTGCTCCACTTCTACTAAGGTTTGGCTGCCACACAATTGAATTATTTGTGATTTATACTATATAATTTGAAATTCATTTACTCTAGAAATGTGAAACAAGCATAGCTACAGGGGTGGCCCTTGATTGGCAGAGGGCTGATTTTTGTCTGCTAATGTTAAAAGATTTGAACAGGATCCAAAATCAGAGTTGAGACAGGGGTATGGGATTACCCCATGCTCACATGCTACTTCATAACTATTCAAATATGTAGCCAGCACCGAGTGTGCTATTGAATGGCTGTTTACCCAGGCAAGAAATGCAGTTTCGTGAGAAGCCAGCACCTTTATGAAAGGGAAGCATGTACTGGCCAGAGCAGGTGGTAAAAATCATTTGCAATGTGATTTATACATAGAAAACACTTAATAATGAGAGACATGATAGTAAGTAGACTCCAAGGTTTTGTGATATAATATTGGAGGCTTTGCTGCAGTGTGTGGAGAGCGGAATAGATGTCACCTATTGACAAGGAGCAAGGAGAGCATCCAGCCAGGTTCAGAAAAGGGAATGGAGTCAGAAGCCTATTTCTAAGGTTATGAATCTGGCGTTGCACAAATCATTCACCTGTTGGGTAAAGGTTGGTGAAGGTATCTTCAAATGTCATATCACATTGGTCCATCACCATCCTTACATGATGCACAGCCTACCAATCACTCACTGACTAACAATATCTATCAATCAAGATTTATACCCAACATTCACAGGACAGTGTCTAGATGTTTGGTGCTGCAAGTGTTAAAGTGTCATTCATATTTGCACGTGCACATTCCCAGTGTAGCTTGTACCCTGTGTTGTTGAGAGGGTGAGCACTGGAGTTAAGCGCATGTGCAGTAAGAATGCAGGCTGGACAGTTCGTGCTGTCGCTCAGTGTGTAAGGCTGATTTGGTGTTAGCACTTCCCATTTTTGGACTCAATGCTCCAGCTAATATTTTCAATAACCCTTGAGAGCTGTTCAACAGAGCAAGACACCCCACCCTTTGTGTGCTTCTTAACGTCTCTCCTGAACGGTCTGGCCCTAATTCTCAGTCTATCCCCCTAGTTCTGGAATCCCCAACTAGTGGAAATAGTTTATCTTTATCTACAATGTCCTTTCCTGTTAATATCTTGAAAACTTCAATCAGACTATCCCTTAACCTTCTACATTGTAGAGAAAATAGCCTGATTTGTATAATCTCTCCCCAGTACTTAACCCCTGAAGTCCAGGTACCATCCTTGTAAGCCTATGTTATACTCTTTCCAATCTATACTTCCTAATGTGTGATGTTCAGATATGATCACAGTACTCCAAATGGGTTTTGTTTAACTGCAGCATACCTCTGCGTCCTTATACTCCATTTCCTCCAGATATAAACACCAGCATTCTGTTAGCATTCCTGAATACTTTCTGCACCTGTTTGTGGCATTTTCAAAACATATGCAGCTGAACGTTTAAAGGTCACATCTCCTTGGACATGCCATTGAGCAGGTTCCATTTACCAGCACAAAAACTCAGCTTGCTACACCAACGCTGTATATATCAGTATTCAAAGAAGCTTGCAGGATACCACAGCAGTGTCAATAATGTACCCATGAACAGCTAAATGCTGCATGAGCTCATTGCTGCTCCTCTTCCAAGATTGCAGCATTTTCTCCCATTGCTCGAACTGTGGGTTCCTTGGCTTTGTTTGTCAGCCAATGAGAGTACATTATTTTAACATGTTTCCACACAACGTGGCCAGCACTGGCTAAGTCACCATTTGCAGTTCATCCCTAATTGGCCTTGATAAGCATCTACTCATGACAAGGTGGAGCAAACCAAAACCCAGTCTTCTGGGACAGATAATGTGATCCTGTTATCTTCCTCATGGATAGTGGTGTCTAATAGGCATACAGAAACCACTGTGGTATCACTATGTAGGAACAACAGGTCAGGCAAAGGCACATTAAAGACAAACAATAAAGGACTGCACAAGTTGATGGTTGTTTACAATATAGCATTTTTTGATTTATACATAGAATCATAGAATCACTACTGTGTGAAAGCGGGCCATTTGACACATCAAGTCCATACTGATGTTTTGAAGGGCATCCCACCCAGACCCATGCCCCCATCCTAGCCCTAACCATGTAACCCCACATTTCTCATGGAAAACCTGCCTCGCCTGCACATCCCCGACACAATAAGCAATTTAGCATGGCCAATCCACTTCACCTAATTGAAATTCCCTTTAAATAGAACTTATTCTACTTTCTGCTGCTGAATACAAGTTCAGCCTCTTTCAGAGAAGGCTTTATCTGGGTATAGACTTTCAGATGGTAACGTGGCTACAAACCAATACAGACAATTCAGCTATAACGTGTCTTACAGAATGAGCTGCCAGAGGAAATGGTGGAGGCTGGTACAATTGCAACATTTAAAATGCATTTGGATGGGTATATGAATAGAAGGGTTTGGAGGGATATAGGCCAGGTGCTGGCAGGTGGAACTAGATTGGGTTGGGATATCTGGTCGGCATGGACAGGATGGACCGAAGGGTCTGTTTCTGTGCTGTACATCTCTGTGACTCTGTGGCTCTAGAACACAAATTGGCTCTAATGTGGTTAGGTGAATAGAGTCATAGAGTCATAGAGATGTACAGCATGGAAACAGACTTTTCGGTCCAACCCGTTCATGCCGACCAGATATCCCAACACAATCTAGTCCCACCTGCCAGCACATGGCCCATATCCCTCAAAACCCTTCGTTTTCATATATCCATCCAAATGCCTCTTAAATGTTGCAATTGTACCAGCCTCCACCACATCCTCTGGCAGCTCATTCCATACACACACCATCCTCTGCATGAAAAAGTTGCCTCTTAGGTCTCTTTTATATCTTTTCCCTCTCACCCTAAACCTATGCCCTCTAGTTCTGGACTCCCCGACCCCAGAGAAAAGACTTTGTTTATTTATCCTATCCATGCCCCTCATAATTTTGTAAACCTCTATAAGGTCACCCCTCAGCCTCCGACACTCCAGGGAAAACAGCCCCAGCCTGTTCAGCCTCTCCCTGTAGCTCAGATCCTCCAACCCTGGCAACATCCTTGTAAATCTTTTCTGAACCCTTTCAAGTTTCACAATATCTTTCTGATAGGAAGGAGACCAGAATTGCACGCAATATTCCAACAGTGGCCGAACCAATGTCCAGTACAGCCACAACATGACCTCCCACCTCCTGTACTCAATACTCTGACCAATAAAGGAAAGCATACCAAACTTATCGATGATACAAATATCTCAACAAGAGGCCCAGCAATTACTTCTCTAGCTTCCCACAGAGTTCTGGGGTACACCTGATTAGGTCCTGGGGATTTATCCACCTTTAATCGTTTCAAGAGATCCAGCACTTCCTCCTCTGTAATCTGGACTTTTGCAAGATGTCACCATCTATTTCCCTACAGTCTATATCTTCCATATCCTTGTCCACAGTAAATACTGATGCAAAATATTCATTTAGTTTCTCCCCCATTTTCTATGGCTCCATACAAAGGCCGCCTTGCTGATCTTTGAGGGGCCCTATTCTCTCCCTAGTTACCCTTTTGTCCTTAATATATTTGTAATACCCCTTTGGATTCTCCTTAATTCTGTTTGCCAAAGCTATCTCATGTCCCCTTTTTGCCCTCCTGATTTCCCTCTTAAGTATACTCCTACTTTCTTTATACTCTTCTAAGGATTTACTCGATCTATCCTGAATATACCTGACATATGCTTCCTTCTTTTTCTTACCAAACCCTCAATTTCTTTAGTCATCCAGCATTCCCTATACCTACCAGCCTTCCCTTTTACCCTGACAGGAATATACTTTCTCTGGATTCTTGTTATCTCATTTCTGAAGGCTTCCCATTTTCCCACTGTCCCTTTACCTGCGAACATCCGCCTCCAATCAGCTTTCGACAGTTCTTGCCTAATACCATCAAAATTGGCCTTTCTCCAATTTAGAACTTCAACTTTTAGATCTGGTCTATCCTTTTCCATCACTATTTTAAAACGAATAGAATTATGATCGCTGGCCCCAAAGTGCTCCCCCACTGACACCTCAGTCACCTGCCCTGCCTTATTTCCCAAGAGTAGGTCAAGTTTGCACCTTCTCTAGTAGGTACATCCACATACTGAATTGTCTTGTACACACTTAAGAAATTCCTCTCCATCTAAACCTTTAACACTATGGCAGTCCCAGTCTATGTTTGGAAAGTTACAATCCCCTACCATAACCACCCTATTATTCTTACAGATAGCTGAGATCTCATTACAAGTTTGTTTCTCAATTTCCCCCTGACTATTGGGGGGTCTATAATACAATCCCAATAAGGTGATCACCCCTTTCTTATTTCTCAGTTCCACCCAAATAACGTCCCTGGATGTATTTCCGGGAATATCCTCCCTCAGCACAGCTGTAATGCTATCCCTTATCAAAAATGCCGCTCCCCCTCCTCTCTTGCCTCCCTTTCTATGCTTCCTGTAGCATTTGTATCCTGGAACATTAAGCTGCCAGTCCTGCCCATCCCTGATGAAGGGCTCATGCCTGAAACATCGATTCTCTTGCTCCTTGGATGCTGCCTGACCTACTGCGCTTTTCCAGCAACACATTTTCAGCTCTGATCTCCAGCATCTGCAGTCCTCACTTTCTCCTGCCCATCCCTGAGCCATGTTTCTTTAATTGCTATAATATCCTAGTCCCATGTTCCTAACCATGCCGTGAGTTCATCTGCCTTCCCTGTTAGGCCCCTTGCATTGAAATAAATGCAGTTTAATTTATTAGTCCTACCTTGTCCCTGCCTGCCCTGACTGTTTGACTCACTTCTGTTCTCAGCTGTACCCGTCTCAGATCGATCTCTTTCCTCACTATCTCCCTGGGTCCCACCCCCCCACCCCCCCTTACTAGTTTAAATCCTCCCAAGCAGCTCTAGCAAATTTCCCTGCCAGTATATTAGTCCCCTTCCAATTTAGGTGCAATCCGTCCTTCTTGTACAGGTCACTTCTACCCCAAAGGAGATTCCAATGATCCAAAAATGTGAATCCTTCTCCCATACACCAGCTCCTCAGCCATGCATTCATCTGCTCTATCCTCCTATTCCTGCCCTCACTAGGAATTTTAAACTGTGTATTAGACAATAGACAATAGACAATAGACAATAGGTGCAGGAGTAGGCCATTCTGCCCTTCGAGCCTGCACCGCCATTCAATATGATCATGGCTGATCATTCCTAATCAGTATCCTGTTCCAGCCTTATCTCCATACCCCTTGACTCCACTATCTTTAAGAGCTCTATCCAATTCTTTCTTAAAAGAATCCAGAGACTGGGCCTCCACTGCCCTCTGGGGCAGAGCATTCCACACAGCCACCACTCTCTGGGTGAAGTAGTTTCTCCTCATCTCTGTCCTAAATGGTCTACCCCGTATTTTTAAGTTGTGTCCTCTGGTTCGGCACTCCCCCATCAACGGAAATATGTTCCCTCCTGCCAGAGTGTCCAGTCCTTTCATAAGCCTATACGTTTCAATCAGATCCCCTCTCAGTCTTCTAAACTCAAGGGTATACAAGCCCAGTCGCTTCAGTCTTTCCGTGTAAGGCAATCCTGCCATTCCAGGAATTGACCTCGTGAACCTACGCTGCACTCCCTCAATAGCCAGAATGTCTTTCCTCAAATTTGGAGACCAGAACTGTACACAGTACTCCAGGTGTGGTCTCACCAGGGCCCTGTACAGCTGCAGAAGCACCTCTTTGCTTCTATACTCAATCCCTCTTGTTATGAAGGCCAGCATGCTATTAGCCTTCTTCACGACCTGCTGTACCTGCATGCTTGCCTTCATTGACTGGTGGACAAGAACACCCAGATCTCTCTGAACAGCCCCTTTACCTAATTTGATACCATTGAGGTAGTAATCTGCCTTCCTGTTCTTGCCACCAAAGTGGATAACCAGACATTTATCCACATTAAACTGCATCTGCCATGCATCTGCCCACTCACCTAACTTGTCCAGGTCACCCTGTAATCCCCTAACATCCTCATCACATTTCACCCTACCACCGAGCTTTGTGTCATCAGCAAATTTGCTAATGTTATTGCTGATACCATCTTCTATATCATTTACATATATTGTAAAAAGCTGCGGTCCCAGCACGGATCCCTGCGGTACCCCACTGGTACCCCACTGGTATTGGCTATAACGTGATTAGATCACCAACACTTTAAGTGCTGTTTGTAGTGCGCGAGTTTTGTATAGCACAGAGTCACACAGGAACACGACTATTGTGTCCTGGAAGAACTGCCTGTATGTAACTCGGATTAACAATTATGATCCACGTACAGAGCATTTTTCCTGTGGATATTTCTAGGGCCTCCTTATTGCATTTCCCAACATGATACACAATGCAATTTCCACCAGAGGTTTGCATATACACTCTGAAGCCTTTTGGGAAGAAAAATGATATTTATTGCATTGAGAAATTCAAGGACCTGAGAAGTTACAGAAAAAGGAAACATTTATCATCTTAACTTTGCTTCATGGTTTTCCATAAGATCTATAAAGCCACATAACTCAACAAATAAAGAGTGGTTTAAATTAAGTAGTGGGAACAAGGGATAAAATTCAGGAAGATGCGGTAAATTGAAGTGTGGAGGTGAGGCAATACAGAAAGGTCTTTAAGTGAGAAAAGACGCAAAGGATCAGATAGACCATACAGATCAAATGGTAAATTAATGAATGAGACAATGCCACAAATCTAATAAAAGGACAAAATTAAAGGGTCTATGTTCGAACACCTGAGCAAAACCAAACACATGAGCCAAATATGAATAGAAAGAAATATGACCTAACAATTATTACAGAGATATGGCTGCGGGATAACGTAGATTGGTATCTAAATATTGAAGGGTGCAGGGCTCTGTTGGGGGTTAATATCTTAGCACAATAAAGAGTCATAGAGTCATTCAATTTTAGAAACTCAGGAATTAGAGGTAGATTGCCGAGCCTTTGGCTTTGATCTTTATGTCATCATTGTCTACAGGAATAGTGCCAGAAGACTGGAGGATCGCAAATGTCCCCTTGTTCAAGAAGGGGAGTAGAGACAACCCTGGAAATTATAACCTGGAAATTGACAACCACCCGATGAATGAGCAGCGCTCTGAAAGCTAGTGCTTCCAAATCAACCTGTTGGACTATAACCTGGTGTTGTGTGATCTTTAACCATGTACACCCCAGTCCGACACCGGCACCTCCAAATCCTGGAAATTATAGACCTGTGAGCCTTACTTCGGTTACAGGTAAAGTGTTGGAAAGGGTTATAAGAGATAGGATTTATAATCATCTAGAGTGGAATAAGTTGGTTAGGGATAGTCAACATGGTTTTGTGAAGGGTCGGTCATGCCTCACAAACCTTATTGAGTTCTTTGAGATCGTGACCAAACAGATGGATGAGGGTAAAGTAGTTGATGTGATGTATATGGATTTCAGTAAGGCATTTGATAAGGTTCCCCATGGTAGGCTATTACACAAGATACAGTGTCATGGGATTGAGGGTCCTTTAGCAGTTTGGATCAGAAATTGGCTTGCTGAAAGAAGACAGAGAGTAGTGGTGGATGGGGAATGTTCATCCTGGAGTTCAGTTAGTAGTGGGGTACCCCAAGGATCTGTTTTGGGTCCACTGCTATTTGTCATTTTTATAAATGTCCTGGATGAGGGCATAGAAGGATGGGTTAGTAAATTTGAAGATAACACTAAGGTCTGTAGTGTTGTGGATAGTGACAAAGGATGTTGTAAGTTACAGAGACATACATAAGCTGCAGTGGAATGGCTGAGGGACTTGAGGCTGTTTTTGTTAGAGAGAAGAAGGTTGAGAGATGACTTAATTGAGACATGTAAGATGATCAGAGGGTTAGATAGGTTGAACAGTGAGAGCCTTTTTTCCTTGGATGGTGATGGCTAGCACGAGGGGACATAGCTTTAAATTGAGGGGTGATTGATATAGAACAGACATCGGGGGTAGTTTCTTTACTCAAAGAGTAGTAGGGCTGTGGAATGCACTGCCTGCAACAGTAATAGACTCACCAACTTTAAAAGGTAAAAACAATGACTGCAGATGCTGAAAACCAAATACTGGATTAGTGGTGCTGGAAGAGCACAGCAGTTCAGGCAGCATCCAAGTAGCTTCGAAATCGACGTTTTGGGCAAAAGCCCTTCATCAGGAATAAAGGCAGTGAGCCTGAAGCGTGGAGAGATAAGCTAGAGGTGGGTGGGGGTGGGGAGAGAGTAGCATAGAGTACAATGGGTGAGTGGGGGAGGGGATGAAGGTGATAGGTCAAGGAGGAGAGGGTGGAGTGGATAGGTGGAAAAGGAGATAGGCAGGTAGGACAAGTCCGGACAAGTTATGGAGACAGTGCTGAGCTGGAAGTTTAGAACTAGGATGAGGTGGGGGAAGGGGAAATGAGGAAACTGTTGAAGTCCACATTGATGCCCTGGGGTTGAAGTGTTCCGATAATTGGATAGGCATATAAATGAAAATGGAATAGTGTAGATTAGATGGGCTTCAGATTGGTTTCACGGATTGGCACAACATCGAGGGCCGAAGGGCCTGTAGTGCGCTGTAATGTTCTATGTTCTATGTTCTAAATGAGAAATAATAAACTTAAGAAGTCAGTTGTAAGACTGGTGTACAGGCCCTGTAATTCTAATCACATGGAAGGATGGAGTCTAAAGGAATAATGGGAGCTTGTCAGAAAAGTACGATAATAATCACAGGGGATTTTAATCTACACATATACTGAAAAAAATCAGATAGACAAAGATAAATAGTTTATTGATTGTTATCAGGACAGTTTCTTTAAACAGCATTTTCTGGAGCTGACCAGAGTAGGCTACATTAACCTCATCTGATTCAATAAGATAAGTTTAATTAATTACTTCATAATGGAGGTACTTGTACAAAGCAGTGGCCAAAATATGATTTTTTTTTAAATTTGAAGGAGAAACATGTGTCCAAGATTAGAATTTTAAACTTGTATAAAGGCAGTCATACATAGATGAAACCACAGCTAGCTAAAATGAATTGGCAAATTAGGTTAAAGGAGCGGTCACTACAGATGTCATAGCAGACATTCAAGGGAATATTTCAAAAAATAATTGTAACAAGCAACAAATCTCCATCCATGGTTGTCTGACAATGTTAAAGTCAAACTTGAAGAAAAATCTTATGGAAAGACAGATGGCAGGTCAAAAGATTGGCCACAATATAAAAGGAAGCAAAGGGTCATAAAGCAAATAAGGAGGAAATATTAGTGTCTGAGAATGTCAATCATAAACATGAAGACAGACAGTTTTGATATTTGAAAAATATAAGTGAACAAAGTGAGTGTTAATCCTATTAATGAGTCTGGACAATTAAGAATGGAAAATAAAGAACAAACCCAGAGAATTCTGGAGAAAATCAGCAGGTCTGGCAGTATCTGTGGAGAGAGAAGCAAAGTTAACATTTCAAGTCTGGTACAACTCTTCTTCATAACAGAGAGTTCTGAAGAGGATTTGTATCACATTCAAAACACTAAGTTAAAAATCACACAACACCAGGTTATAGTCCAACAGGTTTAATTGGAAGCACTAGCTTTCGGAGAACTGCTCCTTCATCAGGTGGTTGAACTACCTGATGAAGGAGCGTCGCTCTGAAAGCTAGTGTGCTTCCAATTAAACCTGTTGGACTATAACCTGGTGTTGTGTGATTTTTAACTTTGTACACCTCAGTCCAACTCTGGCATCTCCAAATCATCAAAACACTAAGGCAGCTTCTCTTTCCCCAGATGTTGCCGTACCCTGTTGAGATTCTCCAGTATTCTCCAGGTATGTTTCAAATTTCCAACATCCACAGTATTTTATCTTTATTGAAAAATTAGGTGTCAGCAGATGTATTGAACAGATATTTTGCATTGTTCCTCAATACAGAAGATTAGAGTAATATCCCAAAACTTGCTGCAAATTGGAAGAGTGGGAAGAATTCAAGAGAATTACAAATTACCTGAGGATTAGTAGTGTCAAAAAGTGTGGCGCTGGAAAAGCACAGCCGGTCAGGCAGCATCCGAGGAGCAGGAGAATCGATGTTTTGGGCATAAGCCCTTCATCAGGAATGATCATCAGGGGACTAAGAGTGACCAATTTGTTGGAGTGGTGAGCTGGCAAGAGCTCGGATTCATTCTGGAGTCGTGAGAGAAGTGACTGGGGAGACGTTGATACATTGATTTGAAATTGTCAATATTTGCTAGATTCAGCGAAGATTATGTGAGATTGGAATATGGTGAATGCAACTCCTTCTTTTCAAAAAGAGACACAATAAAGTAGGAAACTTCAGGCTAGTGAGCTTAATATCTGTCACAGGGAAGACGTCAGAAGCTATGACTAAAGGGAATATAGCAGGCCACCTTGGAACGTTCCCAGATACTCAGACAGACTCAACATGATTTGGAAAAAAAGGAAATTGTTTTTGACCAATTTCTGAGAGTCCTTTAAGGAAGTAATGTGCTGTGAAGAAAGGGGATTTTGTGGCTGTACTGTACTTGGACTTAGAGGTGATATCTCATAAAGTTCCAAATCTAAGGTTATTGCAAAGAAAAAAGCTCATGGCATAAGGAGTAACATATTGGCATAGCTCAAAGTTTGGCTCACCCAGTCCCTGAGTGATTTGGGTCATGGTGGGAAAATATAGAAAATGATGAGGAATGGCCAGTGAGGAGCTTTATGATGTCAAGAACAAAAAGTCCCTTTTCCAAACAAGTGTTTAATGACAAGATGAGATTCTCACTAGAGAATGGTGAAAGGCCTACTTGCATGCATTATCATTCCAATTTCACCCCTTTATTATTCAGTTTCCCAACGCCAATCTGCTGGATAGAGAATGGATGCAACAATGTGCAGAATAGAAGTCAGAGCCATTACCTGCCAACTCCAACTTGATATCTGTTCCTCCAGATTTGCACCTTGGACACTAGGCACCAACATTATTGGGCACACTTCCCGGGAGTGACCACGTGTACCTGACACCCACAAATATTGACATTTGACCTGTACCAACCTCACCACTTTATCATGATACACCTCTGATTCACTGGCAGTACAGTTCAATGACATAGTTTCGAGACATTAACACCATGCACTAGAGTGCTGCTGCCAGGAGACTTCGCACTGAGGGCTGCTCAGCAAGCTCACTGATTGGAGCAGGCAGTACCTCAGGGTGAATTGCTCTCAGTCTTAATATTTACTCTCTCTGTGCCCACACTGATGCTCACAGCATTCTGCCTTGCCTTTCCTTTTGGTACGATTGTCCCTCAGTCAAGGTTTTAAAAGCCCACAATACTTCTATCCTGACATGCATTCCAGTTCATACACAAACAAAGGTAGCTTGTCACTTTTGCCTGCTAAACCGGTGGCTGGGGGTGGGGAGGGGGTGAACATGTTGCTGTCTGGCACTGTGTACCATGTGTACCACCTGCACCATGTGCCAGCTGTGTACACACCACACTGAGTCTGCTTCACACAAACTTCTGAGTCTATGGTGAGTAGTCCTCACTCATGTCAATGGGGACACTTTCAGTCAAGGATTCTGGTGCAGCCTCTGGTATCAATCCAAGGCCTTCGGCCTGATCAGGTGACTGCTACAGGTGGTCATAGGCAGGGATCTGTACATCTAGGGGAGGAGGCCACAGTCAGCCCTGAATCTCGTGTGTGCACATCAGCAAGTTGCTGCAAGTCAGTGGTGAGTTGTCAAGGGAATAGTTTCTTATCATTTGGGGCTGTCATCTCAGTCAAAGGTTGGGCCATGGTCAGTTCTGGGAGCCTGACTACTAAAGTTAAGAGATGCCACAGCTGTGGGAAGGAAGCTGGTGAATGTAGTCAAGGGATCGGAGGCAGCATGGTGGGATGCAGAGGGGACAATTATCATGGATTCAACTCCATGGGAAGACTATAATAAAGCATTGCCAGGAAAGGGTAAGGTAGGGGCTGTGATTGGTGGGGGGATGTATCATTAATTGTCAGGCAGCATCCTGGCTTCAATGGAGGGGTAGTGCACGACTCAGCTTGAATGTTGACTCAATCCACCTGGCGCTGGCTGGAGGAGTTGCCTGGGGAGGTTGCAGTCATTAAACTGGGGAGATGAAGATTTAGATCAATGGGTCAGGTAGGAATGTGAAGACATTTCAAGCCTGTTGAGTTGATGAAAAGGGAATGTGTGTATTTGGGGGGTTCCCAAGTGTAAGGAGGCTGAGCTTGAGATTCCCTGCATGAAGAGGGACAGCTGGTTTCTTCTACCGTACGGTAAGTCTGGCTGTTATCATGCCCATGTTGGACACAGTCTGTGCTTCATTCTGGAGGGAGAAGGCTGCAGTTTCAATGATGTGATGCCCTTCAAAAGTACAATAGCATGACAATGAAACCCATACAAAGCAGCTCAAGAGCCCTGCAAGAACTATATGTGTTGATCGAGTGTGTGGAGTTTAAATCCTGACCCTAATCACCCTTGACCACATCATGCAGCATCAGTAAACCATCGTCAGTAATGGTTGTGATAAACATACAATGTTTTGCAACCTGGAAAGATCCACCCTATTTGCCAAAGCTCTAAATACTTTCCAATGTGTCCTCACCTGCTCAGGACCAGTCCCAGTCTTTGCCAGCAAGACTCTGGACTCACAGGGGATCAGGAGCCAAATGTCAGACATCCCACCTCTTTTAACCCTATTATGGGCTGTTTTCTCCTGGAAAGGGAGAAAGGGTGATTTCACTAAGATGCAACTGAATGGGCAGCTGTTGGTGGGGAAAGGTATTGAGGTGTCCTGAGTTAGTGAGTAGACAGCACAGAGAATATGCAGGGATAACTTCTCGAGATCCTCATTAAGCTTTTGCTTTCATTATGAATCAGTTAAGTGTTGGATTTACTAATTCCTTGTTCACTGACAATACAAGGTTTTGGTGATTGTTGAAAATAAAACAAAAATAGACATTAAGTTAAACATTTGTCCAAAAAGGTCAACACTTATTTCTGTGATTAACCATATTACAGCCAATACAGAAAGTGATATTAGTCATGAATGGAGAAAACTGAGTTATATGTATCCTCACAACTCACTGACAATTGAAGTACATTTATACATTAACCAAGAGATAAAGTCAATGGGTTTAGAAGTGGCTTTGATTCAGAGTTTTAAATTAATATAATTCAAACTAATTCTAAATAATTCATGTACCAGGTCCAAACTTGCCAAGTCTGTTCGCTGTTCACTTTCAGAAGATGTATTATTTTTGACTGGTTGTGAGGCAGATAGAAATCAGAAAAACCACAAAATATTTGTTACTTGAAAAAGTAATCTGTACAATCTGGCTGCATTTTAAAATCTGTTGTTCCTAAGTTTACTTGGATTCCAAAGCGTAATTTGTACTCTCCTCTCTCTGACTGACAAAACAAATGTTTATTCACAATTGAGTAAATTCTTTCAATAATTTCATCACATAGAGCAATTGTGTATGGCTAGGATCCAACTCCAATTTGCCCCCAACATCTCCTCTTCCCACATGCCAACCTTCTGCAGGAGCAGACGTCACCCAAACCTACATGTCAGGTATAGACAAGATAGATCAAATGAATCCTTAGAAAAGTATAAAGGCAGTAGGAGTATACTTAAGAGGGAAATGTGGAAACACTACACATGTCTCTGCTGACGACATCTGCAGGAAGTGCACCCAACTCCAGCTCCTCGAAAACCAAGTTAGGGAACTGGACCTGGAGATGGATGAACTCCAGATCATCCAGGAGGCTGAGGGAGAAATTGAGAGGATGTACAGGGAGGTGGTCACTCTCCAGACACAGGATAAGGACTGTGGGGGAGGAAAGGGAACCGACGGTCAGAGCAGGGATCCCCCTGTGGCCATTCCCCTCAGCAATAAGTCTACCATTTTGGATACTGTTGGTGGGGATGGCCTACCAGGGGAAAGCCATAGTTGTCAGGTCTCTGGCACTGAGCCTGGCACTGTGGCTCAGAAGGGAAGGGGGAGAATAGAAAAGTGCTAGTGGTAGGGGATTCAATAGTCAGACGGATTGACAGGAGAGTTTGTGGTCAGGAATGGGACTCCCGGAAGGTATGATGCCTCCCTGGTGCCAGGGTCTGGGATGTTGCCGATAGGGTTAGGGGGAGGGTGAGCAGCCAGAAATCGTGGTACATATTGGCACTAATGATATAGCCAGGAAAGGGATTGAGGATCTGAAAAGTGACCACAGAGAGTTAGGTTGGAAGCTGAAGAGCAGGACGAGTAGAGGAGTGATCTCAGGTTTGCTACCGGTGCCATGAGATAGTGAGGTGAGGAACAGGCAGCGAGTGCAGCTTAACACGTGTCTACGAGGCTGGTGCAGGAGGGAGGGCTTCAGATACTTAGACCATTGGGATATCTTCTGGGGAAGGTGGGGCCTGTACATGAAGGACGAGTTGCTCCTGAACTGGAGGGGCACAAATGTCCAGGGTGGGAGATTTGCGCATGTGATTCGGGAGGGTTTAAACTAGTTTGGCAAGGGGGTGGGAATCAGAGCTACATATCTGAGAGGGGACAGTTGCAGATGGGCAGTGACAGGATGTAGTGAATCTATTGGGAAGGTTTCTCACACGATGAAACAAAGGGATCGGCTAAAGTGTTTCTGCTTCAACGCAAGGAGTGTCAGAAATAAGTGTGATAAACTTAGAGCATGGATCAGTACTTGGGGATACGATGTTGTGGCCATAACGGAGATGTGGGTTTCACAGGGGCAGGAATGGTTGCTTGATGTTCCAGGGTTTAAAACGTTTAAAAAGAACAGGGAGGGTGGAAAAAGAGGAGGGGGTGTAGCATCGCTAATCAGAGAGTGCATCACAGCTACAGAAACAAAGGTTGTTGAGGAAGGTTTGTCTACTGAGTCAGTATGGGTGGGAGTTAGGAACAGCAAGGGAGCAGCCACCTCATTGGGGGTTTTCTACAGACCCCCGAATAGTAGTAGAGAGATTGAAGAACTCATAGGCCAGCAGATTTTGGAAAAATGCAGATGTAGCAGGGTTGTAGTTATGTGTGATTTCAACTTTCCCAATATCGACTGGAACCTCCTTAGTGCAGATGGTTTGGATGGAGCCGTTTTTGTCAGGTGTTTTCAGGAGGGTTTCCTTACTCAGTATGTAGACAGACCAATGAGGGGGGAGGTCATTTTGGATTTGGTGCTCTGCAATGAGCCAGGACAGGTATCAGATCTCATGTTGGGAGAACACTTTGGTGACAGTGATCACAACATGCCTCACGTTTACCATAGCCTTGGAGAGGAAAAGGAGCAGTTACTGAGGGAAGATATTTAATTGGGGAAAAGGAAATTATGACGCTATCAGACAGGAGTTGGGAAGTACAGACTAGGAGCAGTTGTTCCACAGAAAGAGCACAGCAGACATGTGCAGACTATTTAAGGAGCAGTTGTGGCGAGTGATGCACGAATTTATTCCTCTGAGACAGGTAAGAAGGGGTAAGATTAAGGAACCTTAGATGACGAGAACAGAAGAGCTTCTCTTCAAAAGGAAGAAGGCAGCTTATGTAAGGTGGAGGAAGCAAAGACCTAGCACAGCTTTAGAGGATTACAGGTTTGGTAGAAAGGAGCTCAGAAATGGACTGAGGAGAGCCAGGACGGGGCATGAAAAAGGCTTGGAAAGAAGGATTAGGGAGAACCCAAAGGCATTTTACTCGCACGTGAGGAATAAGAGAATGATCAGGGAGAAGGTAGGGCCGATCAGGGATAGTGTAGGGAACTTGTGTGTGGAGTCTGAGCAGATAGGGGAAGCACTAAATGAGTGTTTTACTTCAGTTTTCACTGAGGAAAGGGACCCTGTTGTGAATGAGGACTTTGAGGAGCTGGGAAACAGGCTTGAACAGATCAGGATTGATGAAGTTGATGTGTTGGAAATTTTAGCAAACATTAAGATTGATAAGTCCCCAGGGCCAGACCAGATTTATCCCAGGCTGCTCCGGGAAGCAAAAAAAGGAGGTCGCTAAGCCACTAGCGAAGATCTTTGCCTCCTCACTCTCCACGGGAGTCATACCGGAGGATTGGAAGGAGGCGAATGTTGTTCCTCTTTTCAAGAAGGTAGTAAGGAAATCCCTGGTAATTACAGACCAGTCAGTCTTCTGTCTGTGGTCAGCAAAGTTTGGGAAAGAATTCTTAGGGATAGGGTTTATGACTATTTGGAAAAGCATAATGTGATTAAAGGCAGTCAGCATGGCTTTGTGAGGGGTAGGTCATGCTCACTAATATTATTGAGATATTTGAGGAGATGACGAGACAGGTCAATGAAGGTCGAGCAGTGGATGTGGTGTATATTGACTTCAGCAAGGCATTTGATAGGGTTCCCATGGTAGACTCATTCATAAAGTCAAGAAGTATGGGATACAGGGAGATTTGGCTATCTGGATTCAGAATTGGTTGGCTGACAGAAGGTAGAGAGTGGCTGTAGATGGAATGTATTCTGCCTGGAGGACAGTGGTGAGTGGGGTCCCACAGGCCTCTGTTCTTGGGCGTCTGTTCTTTGTAGTTTTTATAAATGACTTGGATGAGGAGGTTGAGGTGTGGGTTAGTAAATTTGTTCGATGACACAAAGGTTGGAGGTGCCATTGATAGTATCGAGGACTATTGCAGGCTGCAGCACAACACAGACAGGATGCAGAGCTGGGCTGAGAAATGGCAGATGGAGTTCAACCTGGATAAATGCGAAGTCATGCATTTTGGGAGGTGGAACTCAAATGCTGAATATGGGATTAAAGACAGGATTCTTGACAGTGTGGAGAAACAGAAGGATCTTGGTGTTCAAGTGCATAGATCCCTCAAAGTTGCCACCTAAGTGGATCAGGTTGTTAAGAAAGCATATGGTGTTTTGGCTTTCATTAACAGGGGGATTGAGTTTAAGAGCCACGAGATTTTGCTGCAGCTCTACAAATCCCTGGTGAGACCACACTTGGAATATTGTGTCCAGTTCTGGTCGCCCTACTATAGGAAAGATACGGAGGCTTTGGAGAGGGTGCAAAGAAGGTTTACCAGGATGCTGCCTGGACTGGAGGGCTTGTCTCATGAAGAGAGATTGACTAAGCTTGGACTTTTCTCTCTGGAGAGAAGGAGGAAGAGAGGTGACCTGATCGAGGTGTACAAGGTAATGAGGGGCATGGATAGAGTCAATAGCCAGAGACTTTTCCCCAGGGCAGGATTGACTAGTACGAGGTATCATAGTTTGAAGATATTAAGAGAACGGTGTAGAGGAGATGTCAGAGGTAGGTTCTTTACGCAGAGAGATGTCAATGCATGGAATGTGTTGCCAGCTGTGGTGGAGGAAGCAGAGTCATTAGGGACATTTAAGTGACTGATGGACGTGCACATGGATAGCAGTGAATTGAGGGGTACGTAGGTTAGGTTATTATATTTTTGATTAGGATTAATCCTCGGCACAACTTCGTCGGCCAAAGGTCCTGTTCTGTGCTGTACATTTCTAAGTTCTATGTTCTATCTATAAATCTGGATGGCAAAAAGGGGACATGAGATAGCTTTTGCAAATAGGATTAAGGAGAATCCAAAGGGTTTTTACAAATACATTAAAGACAAAAGGGTAACCAGGGAGAGAATAGGGCTCCTCAAAGATCAGAAAGGATCCATATTATATATAATTAGAACTCTGTGGGACGCTAGGGAAGTGATTGATGGGCCTCTTGCTGAGATATTTGTATCATTGATAGTCACAGATGAGGTGTCGGAAAGCTGGAGATTGGCAAACATGGTGCCACTGTTTAAGAAGGGCGGTAAAGACAAGCCAGGGAAGTATAGGCCAGTGAGCCTGACATCAGTGGTGGTCAAGTTGTTGGAGGGAATCCTGAGGGACAGGATGTAGAAGTATTTGGAAAGACAAGGACTGATTCGGGATAGTCAACATGGCTTTGTGCGTGGGAACTCATGTCTCACAAACTTGATTGAGTTTTTTGAAGTAACAAAGAGGATTGATGAGGACAGAGCAGTAGATGTGATCTATATGGACTTCAGTAAGGCGTTCGACAAGGTTCCCCATGGGAGACTGATTAGCAAGGTTAGATCTCATGGAATACAGGGAGAACTAGCCATTTGGATACAGAACTGGCTCAAAGGTAGGAGACAGAGGATGGTGGTAGAGGTTTGGTTTTCAGCCTGGAGGCCTGTGACCAGTGGAGTGCCACAAGGATCAGTGCTGGGTCCACTACTTTTCATCATTTATATAAATGATTTGGATGCGAGCTTAAGGGGTACAGTTAGTAAGTTTGCAGATGACACCAAAATTGGAGACGTAGTGGACAGCGAAGAGAGTTACCTCTGGATCTTGACCAGATGGGCCAATGGGCTGAGAAGTGGCAGATGGAGTTTAATTCAGATAAATGTGAGGTGCTGCATTTTGGGAAAACAAATCTTAGCAGGACTTATACACTTCATGGTAAGGTCCTGGGGAGTGTTGAACAAAGAGACCTTGGAGTGCAGGTTCATAGCTCCTTGAAAGTGGAGTCGCAGGTAGATAGGATAGTGATGAAGGCATTTGGTATGCTTTCCTTTATTGGTCAGAGTATTGAGTACAGGAGCTGGGAGGTCATGTTGTGGCTGTACAGGACATTGGTTAGGCCACTGTTGGAATATTGCGTGCAATTCTGGTCTCCTTCTTATCACAAGGATTTTGTGAAACTTGAAAGAGTTCAGAAAAGATTTACAAGGATGTTGCCAGGGTTGGAGGATCTGAGCTACAGGGAGAGGCTGAACAGGCTGGGGCTGTTTTCCCTGGAGTGTTGGAGGCTGAGGGGTGACCCTGTTGAGGTTTATAAAATCATGAGGGGCATGTATAGGATAAATAGACAAAGTCTTTTCCCTGGGGTAGGGGAATCCAGAACGAGAGGGCATAGGTTTAGGGTGAGAGGGAAAGATATAAAAGAGACCTAAGGGGCAACTTTTCTACACAGAGGGTGGTACATGTATGGAATGAGCTGCCAGAGGATGTGGTGGAGGCTGGTACAATTGCAACATTTAAAAGGCATGTGGATGGGTATATGAATAGGAAGGGTTTGGAGGGATATGGGCCGGGTGCTGGCAGGTGGGACTAGATTGGGTTGAGATATCTGGTCGGCATGGACAAGTTGGACTGAAGGGTCTGTTTCCGTGCTGTACATCTCTATGACTCTATGACTCTGTTGGAGTTTTGCGTATGCTGAAAGTCAATTGCACAGGACTGTCCTGTTAAGTGCAATAAAAATAATGGAACATTTGCACTACAGTTTTATCTTAAAAAAACAAGCTTTACTATTGTCGATGTAACAAGGAAACACATGACAATATTGATGTTCTTTTCTTTAATGTAGTCTGTTTGTGCAGTAATTGCTTTGACTGCTCAATAACACAGACCCCAGTAACTTTGTATTCTTACTCATATGCTCTCTGCCTTTTTTAAAAAGCTGCTCAGTTTGTGGATTGACTTTACCTTTTAAGGCAGATTTATTGTTGCACAACTTTGAAACAACTGTGCGTGACCATTAGGCATTTACACTTTCCCATGTATGTTAAGTTTTTATGCCAAAGTTAATAGATGATAATAAGAGCTGAGAATATATTTAGGAATCTATAAATAGAATAGAGTGGTAACTAATGTAAATAATGTGAATTTTTCTGCCTAACTACGTCTGCTTGAAGACAAGTGTCATTCATCAGAAATTTGTGCTTTGTAACATAGATACTACTGCTTACATTTTACCGTATTCAGATGCAAGCAGACTAGCTACATCTTCACATTATTCAAACAATAATCAATCTATGAGTACTGCTGAAGTCACATGGATGTTGAATTCAGTTCAGTCACCATTCAGATTTTGTAACACAAGAGGATTACAATTTTATTGTTTGATTATTTTATTAGCTTTGGATTAAATAAATCTGCACATTTGGAGACACAGACTTACATTTAATGATTCTGTTTCATTTTAAAATCAAACAATAACATTCTAAACTGTAAGTAATGTCTGTGGAAGCATTCAGATTCAAAATGGACAGTGGATCTTTTTCTGAAGACGACTCCTATTGGACTCGAAAAGTTAACTCTGTTTCTCTCTCTCTCTCTCCACAGATGCTGCCAGACCTGCTGTGTTTCTCCAGCATTTCAGAAAATCATAGAACTATACAGTATAGAAGAGACCATTCAGTCCATCAAGTCTGTATTGCCAGAAATATACTAACTACACTGTTTCCCTGCAACAGACCCAAAGTTTTGAATGTTATGACATTTCAACTCTTCATCCAAGTACTTTTTAATGATTATGAGGTTACCTGTCTCAACTACCCTCCTACGCAGTGCATTTCAAATCCTCTCCACCCTCTGGGTGAAAAAGCTTTTCCCCAAACCCCCTCTAAACTTCCTTTCACCTTAAAGTTGTGTCCCCTTTTTTTATTGAACTTTTAACTAAGTGAAACAGCTGTTTTCTATCCTTCCCGTCCATGCCCCTCATAATCCCATACACCCTTACTGGGAACCCACCTCAACCTTCTCATCTCCAAAGCAAACAGCCTGAGCTGATCCAGCCTCTCTCCATTGATGAAAAGCTCCCTCCCAGGCAACATCCTGGTGATCCTCCTCTGCACCCTTGCCCAGTACAGTCACATCCTTCCTACAGTGTGGGGACCAGAACTGCACACAGTACTCCAGCTGTGGCCTCACCAAAGGCCTGTGAACTTGCAGCATAACCTCTTCCTCTTATAGTCCATGCCAAGGCCAATAAAGGGAAGTGTCCTTAATGCCTTTTTAACTCCGCTATTGACCTGTCCTGCCGCCTTCAGGGATCTGTGGACAAACACCCTCAAATCTCCCTGTTTCTCAGAGTGTCCTAAGGTCCTGCCATTCATGGAGTTCGTGCTGCTTTTATTGCAGATTTCCAGCATCCATTGTATTTTGCTTTTATTTTTAATTCTATAGTTTGTGAGTTGTTCCAGAATGATTTTGTTACATTTCATCCAAAACTCTTCTAATTAAACAAAGAGAGCTATACATGATGTGGGACTTTGCCCTTGTGTGCACCTTGATATCCCTGAAAGAGCATGATGTATAAACCCCATCTGTACTTAACTCCATGATCAGTGTGAGAAACAGAATTGGGAGGAGATAAATTCTGAATGCACTACAAGGAAACTAAAAGTTATAATGAGCTATTGCAGAGCACTTGAAAAAAAGACAGACCCAGAGTGAAATATTACAGGGGTGCGGGCAATGAAGTCTCCAGTGAGATGTGTAACTGAATGAGATGAGAAGTTAGCCAAGTCCCATGTTGTCATCAGGACACCTGACACCATCCTTTACACTTTACATCAGCAAGGAAGTGAGATTTGCACTTGGCAGTAGCAAGTTGCTAATTAATTAAGATTAAAGTTTGGAAAACATTTTGTTCATGGTCCAACTCCCCTCCTATCTTTCCAAATTCCCAAAACATGCTCGATGTTGGAAAACCTTGACGAGTATCAGACTGGGGACCTGGCAGATTCTTGCTGGCTTCCATGACACTGGGCACCAACATCTCATAGGCACTGGTCACAAGCATCCCAGTTCCACGGGCAATAGAACATGTACCAGCCTCTGTGAACCCTCATAGCTCATCTCCTCAGTTTACAGGGCGTTTCTGTACCTCGGGCTGCCCTGGTAACTCTCACTATAATGCTGCACACTCAGTCCACCCCCTCGCCAGCTCATGGCCTGCACCAGGCTGTATCTCTGGCCTCCTCCCTCCCTCCCTCACTCACTCAGTCTGGGCCTACTTGGATGCTCATAGCATCCTCCCTTGCATTGTCATTTTGCATGTTCCCCTCAGTCAGAGATAGCAGACTCATGTTGCTCCTGTCTTTCCTTGCTGTTTACATAATCACAAAAGAAGGAAGCCTGTGATGGTTGTCAGTGAGCCTCAGTCATTTCAAGGGGAATAGCCTTCACTCAGAGATTCCAGGCACAATAACTGAGGGGCAGCCTACAGTAGTTTAGGGGTTTAGAAACGATAAGTCAAACTGCTTGGGTCAGTCACAGCCAGAATGCTCTCAAGTACTAAAGGTGACGAAAGTTGCAGAGCTGTTAGTTTTGGTGCAGGTGAGGAGATGTCCAAAGACAGAGAGTAGGCAGTGCAGAGCACGTGCAGGGTTAGCGGTATGGGGAGTTGCATTGGGTGACAGTGGATGTGGGAGGATGTTGCAGGCATTACGGAGAATAGTGAAGCATGAAGCTTGTTCAAAGGTAGGTACTGCAGCAGAGACAGAATATCAGAGAGAAAATGGTGGCACTTATGCTGACAGAGTGGAGAAGGTCAATGACCTCCTTCCTCCTGTGTTTGCATTCCTCCACAGCTCTAAGTAATGCTTTAAGCAGGTGGCCACCTCATAGCAGGCTGACATGGCCTGCACTGCAGGTCCTGGGAGAAGAAAAAATCTTCTCTCTGCATCACTTTGTCCATCAGGAACACCCCGCCCCTGTTTACGCAGTGGGCTGTCAATTTGCCCCTTTTTCCATGTCAGGGGTAAAGATCAGAAACCTGCAGGGCAGCTGTGAACTGACAGAGCTTTCCCAGGTATAAAATGGGCTTTTAAAAAGTGGCATAAGAGTAAGGGATGGCAGTAAATACTGGGATATTAATTGATGGTGAGGAAAGGAACAATGTATGGCAAGGTGTGGCAGGAATCTGACAGGAGGGATGCTGTTGGGCATCTTAGATAATAAATGTGGTACAGTGAGAGAACTCTCTCAGCTTCACAGTGAAAACTCTCCAAAATAAAACTTGCAGATACAGCCAAAAAAACCTAAAAGAGTCAGCCCTAGTTGTCAGCATCTGATTGGGGAAAGCCAAGAACTTGAGGAATATCTGGGAGAAATATTGAAGTCACCAGAAATTACATTTCAGGTTTCTGGTGAGAGTGAACACTTGCTGGAGAATTGGAGAGGAAGTAACTTTTTTTTTGAAGGGATTCAGAGCTAAACAGAATAAAAAGACAGAGTAATCTTTTATAACTATACCAGGGAAATGGGCTCAGTTCCTGGCACCAACTCCAGGTGCTACTTCTTTCAAGGATCAGAGTGCTGCCACAGAGATGGAGAGAACCAGACTGGCACCCGAACAGCTTCCTCCCAGCTCTCTTGGCTGGCACACTACCCTGCACCTCTCCTATGGCACTAATCCCACTGCCTTGGTCAAGGAGGCTGGATCTGCACCTGTATCAGCACCTGTGCAGGACACTCCCAGCAGATTGGAATCCAGGAGGCTTGGAAGCTCCAGAAGCCATCCCACACAGTCACCAGGATGGTTGTATCAGTCAGCAGGTTTCGTCCAGCTCAGCAAGAGATACCAGGCCATTGTTGAGATGCAGTGGGACACAGAAGGGAAGAAAAACCTTGTAAGGACACAATTATGGTATGGGTGTATGACCATTGCATATAATCTGTATTTTTGTAAACATATATTCATTCGTAAATATACATTCACTTGCACTATTCTAACATCTGGTGTGCTGTTATTGTCCTGTAGGGTATGATACCATTCTTCAGAGAGGAAGATATAGAGCATCTTCAACTGGTAAAAAGAGGTACTGCATTTCAATCGTGCCTCTTGGACCTCTCTCAGTCAACAGGGTGAAGAATTATAGCTCAGCTAAATCATCAGGGGATCAACTACCATTCAACTGGAGATTGTAGTCCAGGCACTACAGGTGAATCATGGAGATACTGAGGATAATGATAAGATTCAGGTGAGGAACCAGGACCTAGAATGTCCAGTTGGTGGACCATGTACACACATGCCATATGGATGTGATGGTGGGATTTGTCCAGTATGTCTCGGCTGCAGGAGGGAAAACTCTGTTCCATGCCGGAGTTTCTCACAGTCATGTCACAACATTGAAATTCATCAAGTCACTTACAGAAAGTGAGTAAGTGTGGAAATGTATCGAGGGCATAGATGCACACCTTATAGTCCACCTCTAAGACTCTGTGATTCTCTGACACTCCGTGACAATCTGTGACTCTCTGTTAATGGAAATGTTCAACATTGCAAGGACACAGTAAAGATTCACTGCATTCTGCAGCACTTGAGGTACTGAGGATGTAAGGAACAGTCTAAGGATGTGGGTTATATTCACCAGGCAGTGGACTCACTGATGAAACTCATGTGTCTTTGATGAAAGTGCCAACATGCAGGAGGATAGAACTGCTCAGTGAATGACAGCTGCTTTAGCACTGACATTGGCCCACAGTCAAATCTTCTCACTTCACTTTTCAGAGGTGAGAAGTTCAGAATCACAATTGAAAGAAAAAGGTCAATGTTTTATTGCATTGATAATCAAGCAGAAAAACTATACAATCCCTGAGGGATTTAGCACAGAGACAGCAGAGGGCTGACAGCCAACTACACAAAAAAAAATTAATAGGAACAGAAAAACTCTCAACCCAGCTCTGTCATCCTGCAAGTGGATGACTGTAAGACTGTCTCTGGCCTCTCCTACTTGGTGAACTCTTGCCCTTTTTCCTCTCTTTGATGGTCATCCTTTCCAATCTCAAAGTCCACACCCTCACCCTCCTCCTCAGAGGTTTTCTCAGACTCCTGTAAGTCCTCCTCAGCCAACAAGCTTCCACCTTCTAGTGACCGTACAGACTGGGAGGACACCAGCATGATGTGAGACCTCTGTCTGGGGTATACAGCATGGAATTCCTGGACTGGTCTTCAGGAGGACCCTATGGTCTGTTCAATAATTCCTCTGCTCAAAGTGTGGGTAGTGCCAGTACCTCTACTAAGGGGCAATCTGAGAGTTCTGAGAGGTCACGTTAGCTATTTATAGAGTCATACAGCACAGGTACAGACCCTTTGGTCCAACCAGTCTGCGCTGTCCAAAATCCCAAACTAAACTAGTCCCACTTATCTGTGCTTGGTCCATATTCCTTAAAACATTTCTTATTCATGAACTTATCCAAATGCTTTTTAAACATTGTAACTGTATCCACACCTATCACTCCCTCTGGAAGTACATTCCACACACGTGCCACTCTCTGTGTAAAATAATTGCCCCTCATGTCTTTTTTAAACCTTTCTCATGTCACCTCAAAAATATGGTCCTCTGTTTTGAGTTGTGGAGGGAGATGTCTTTTGTTGCCCAGCAACCATCCTTAAAATTGGCTGAGAGCTTTTGATAGAGGCTGGCCGTTGTGAGAGCTCCAGAAGGTGGGAGTCACAGCAATTCCCTGGATATCTGGCACAGACCTTCCAAAAAAACCCTAAATCCATGCTGGAGGTTTACTGGCCATAGCCACTCCCAGGAGTGAGCTAGCAGCTGGTAGGAGTATGGGATGAGGAAGGCAGAGAGGGATGGGGGCAGTTTGTTGGAATACCAGTTGGAATCACCTGGTAGGTGCAGTTGTCTCCCCTGTGCTACTTTGATCTTATCAGGAGGAGAAGGCTCACATCGCTTGTTCCCCCTCACTCAGATGATGCCCTGAAGTCACCAAAACGTTACAGCTGTCTCCCACTGCTGGGGTGGGTGGTGGGGAGAGGGGCAGGGATGGGGGGTGGGGTGTGGGTGCGTGGGGATGTGGGGGGGGGGGGTGGAGACAGGGTGCAGGGGGATTGAGGGTGTGTGGGGAGATGGGGGTGTGGGGCCAGAGTGGAGGCACAGTTTGGGTGCATGGGGATGTGGGTGTGTGGGGGCGGGTTGGGGGCTGTGGGATGTTGGGGTGTGGGGGCGTGGGGGTGGGGTGTGTGGGGGAGATGGGGGTGCGGGGGTATGGAGGCGGGGTGTGGGTGCATTGGGAAGTGGGGGGGTGGGGTGTGGAGGTGGGGTATGGGTTCATGGGGGGGTTGGGGGCTGGAGGTGGGGTATGGGTTCATGGGGATATGGGGATGGGAGTGTGGAGGTGGAGTGTGGGTGTATTGGGATGTGGGGGTGGAGAGGTGGAGGTGGGGTATGGGTTCATGGAGATGTGGGGGTGGGGGTGTGGAGGTGGGGTGTGGGTGTCTGGGGATGTGGGGGGTGGGGGTGCAGGTGGAGTGTGGGTGCATGGGGATGTGAGGGTGAGGGGTGGTGGGGTATGGGTGTATGGGGATATGGGGGTGTGGGGGGTGGAGGTGGGGTGTGGGTTCATGGGGATGTGGGGGTGGGGGTGGAGGTGGAGGTGGTGTATGGGTGTGTGGGGTGTGGGGGTGTGGGGGTGTGGGGGTGTGGGGGTGTGGGGGTGTGGGGGTGTGGGGGTGTGGGGGTGTGGGGGTGCGTGGAGCAGGGTGGGGTTTTGGCCGTGGTGGGTGGTGGTGGTGGAAGGGTGGAGATGAAGCTGACTGATGAATCCTGGGGCTTGTATGTTCACTCAGTTTGTGGGGCTGATGGACTTTGGACATTTTTATTCTGGTGGTACAGCCTCCCAGGGAAAAGGCCTTGCTGATCGTGCAACCGGCCTTCCACTTGCTGCACTCCCACCCACGTACTCGTACCTCGAGCCTGCCTGCCTGACACTGGTCTGTGTCAGTCAGGGTCAGCAGCTCTTGGTGACAACTGTGGAAGACCTGACCTTCAGAAAGTAATTGTGTGATCACTATAAAATCCAGACATAGCGTCCAGCGATGGAGAAGGCAGGAGTCCCACTATCTCCCCATATGTCAGAGATAACATTAAAACAGATCAAGACAAAGAACAGGAGGAGGCCATTCAGCCCCTTGAGCCTGTTCTGCTATCCAATGTGATCATGACTGATCTGTGGCCCCAGTCCATATACCTGCTTTTGACCCTTATCCATTAATGCCTTTGCTCAATAAAAATTTATTCATCTCAGATTTAAAATTAACCATTGATCCAGCATCCACTGCCATTTGCGGAAGACAGTTCCAAGCCTCTCCCACCCTTTGTGTGCCGACGTGCTTCCTCCCATCTCTCCTGAACTGTCTGGCCCTAATTCTCAGACTATGTCCTGAATTCAAGAATCTCCAACTTTCAGAAGACAGAAGAGGAGCTTGTGTTAATATGTGCGGAACACTGAGTGTTTGCAATGAAAATAGAAACTGTATTACTTAAAGTTGGGAATGTACCATGTTACATTGATAATCCCCTTCAGTATGAATTAGTGAACACTGTACTAACAATGTGTAGGCCACTGGTCAGACTACATCACAGTCCACTGGCTTTGATCTCCTGACAGAGTCAGTGATAAATTGCTGTTTTGGCAAAGGTTCAGAGAAGAGCTGCTCAAGGACTTTGGTCTATTTACTTTAAACCATCCTCAATTCAGGGGCAATCTTGTAATGATGCAGATAATAAAGATTAGATTACATTCCAACTGACAGACTATTCAAGTTTAACAGCTTTGATAGAATGAGAGGACATGAGTTTAAATTCTTTCAGAGTAGCAATAGACTGGATGTTCAGCATTCTTCTTGCTGTAGTAAATTATGGAGTCATAGAGATTTACAGCATGAAAACAGACCCGTCAGTCCATTTTGTCTATGCTGACCAGATATCCTAAATTAATCTAGTCCTATTTGCCAGCATTTGGCCCATATCCCTCTAAATCCTTCTTATTCATATACCCATCTAGATGCCTTTTAAATGTTGCAATTGTACCAGCCTCCACCACTTCCTCCGACAGCTCATTCCATACACGTACCACCCTCTGCGTGAAAATGTTGCCCCTTAGATCCCTGTTAAATCTTTCCCCTCTCACCTTAAACTTATATCCTCTCATTTTGGACTCCCTGACCCTTCCTTCAGAGTCGATTATGATGGTGTCTCCCCAAGGTCCCCATATGCAATTCCTATCGATGTTGGGATTAACTACTCTCTGGCCACCAGGAATTCAGTGGTGGAGTTAGCTGCTGTCTGTACTGCAACAGAAGCCAAGATGTCAGTCAAATGCTGCACTATGGATCATCCACAAATGACAACACGAGATTCCACTGCACTTGTTAGCTTGGATTCTAACTAGGAGAAAGTGAGGACTGCAAATGCTGGAGATCAGAGTTAAGAGTGTGGTGTTGGAAAAGCACAGCAGGTTAGGCAGCTTCCGAAGAGCAGGAGAATCGACATTTCAGGCATAAACCCTTTATCAGGAATGCCTCATTCCTGAAGAAGGACATTTTCCCGAAACGTCGATTCTCCTGCTCCTCGGATGCTGCCTGACCTGCTGTACCTTTCTAGCACCACAGTCTCAAGCTTGGATTCCAAGCTGTACCCAAAGCCTTGTCCCAAGGACTCCATCATTCTCCTCACAGAGGAGAATGTTAGCACTGCTGCCTCACAGCACCAGAGACCAGGGTTCAATTCCTGTCTCAGGCAACTGACTGTGTGGAGTTTGCACATTCTCTCCATGTCTGCATGGGTTTCCTCCCACAGTCCAAAGATGTGCAGATTAGGTGAATTGGCTATGCGAAATTGCCCGAAGTGTTAGGTGAAGGGGTAAATACAGGGGAATGGGTCTGGGTGGGTTGTGCTTCAGCGGGTCGGTGTGGACTTGTTGCAGGTAATCTAATCTAAACTGTAAAACCAAAGAGCAGACTCTCTGGAATGTCTGTTGATACGCCAAACGTCCTCTTTGTGCCTTCCCTTTAACAACACCCTGCTGCGACAAAGATCCCTCTCTGAATTCTCAAGTGTGATCTCACTCTCTGATTTGCTGACTCCTGCACTCTCCTTTCACTGGGTCCTGTCTGCTCACCACATGCACATGCTGCCCTATACCATCTTCTAAAGTTCACACAGTGCAAGGATCTGAGCGGCTAAGTGCATCGGTGAAGGGCTTCCCCTTCTTACTGGGCTCTCAGTGCTGCTGTTGACCAAGAGGCAAACCAAAAAGGTAAGAAGAGAGCAAACAAAAACCACAAATACTGGCAAACAAACGTACTGGCCTTTTTGATCCTCCACTTTGAAGTACACGTGGACAATGTCAGCCTAATATATCTAATTTACCAATTTAACAATTGTTTGTTTCCTTCTAGGAAGTCCTGTATCCAAAAGCATCCTAAAAGGATAGAGACGAGAGTTAGAGGTGATTGATGAAAAAAGTGACTTGGAAAATAACAGATGCAAGGTTGCTATTTGTAGATTGTGAATCACGTTAGATTATGGGACGTGGGGTTAGCAAACTATAGGAAACCAGATGAAGTTGTCTTCTTCTGTGGCTTAACCCACCTGCACTGTACTGCTCTGAGAAAGGGTCACTGATAGACAGAAAGAGAGAGAGAGAGAGAGAAGAGACGAATCAGTGAGTGACATGAAATGCATGTGGGTGATATGACTGTCATAGCTGATGAGCTGACCACACATGTAAGTTGAGAGATATGGGCTGAACCTTGAAGCAGAGCCAAATGAGTGACAGTAAATTAAAACAATAAATCTAAGGTTGAGTCATAATGGATGGGAATGTTGGTATTCAAATGAAGGGAATGTGATAAACAGAATAGTTTATTTGTAAGGAATGGTATGTAAAGCTGCAGTCACTAACTTTGACCACTCAAAAGGAGATCATTGAGCATCGTTATTCAGGCCTTTGGTGAATCTCTGCTGGCGTTGACACCTTCCCTTTCTCATTGTCTCTTTCAATTCACCTAAAGGACCTTCAAGCTCCCTGACAGAAGAGGACCTCATTTCTCGGTACATATCCTGAACCAAGGCCCCCAGTGTTGCAGTGAACAACTTGGTGTGCACCCTCTGGCCTATGGTTTTCATCCTCATTAGTCCACTTGTTTTAATAAATGCAGGCTAGTTTTAAGAGGTACTGCACAGCCTTTTAGGATGTGCAGTCACTCAGTGAGTCTTGGCTGTTTGCCACTATTCTATAATTATTCTGTATGCTGCCAGCATTAATTGGAACAGCTGCACATTAAATTGTGCATCACACTTGCTGTTCCAGCTTTTGGTAGACAGTTAGGTTTCTACAGCCTTTTAAATTCAATAGAACTTTGCTGTTGTCTGTAAGAAATCGAGGCAACCTTTCCAAAAAAACAAAAATGCAACATGCATATCCTGTTTGGTGTTTAGACTAATTTAATAATAATATTTAATCAGAAATACACATTTGCGTTCCCATGCCTTCCTTTTTTAACGTAGCTGTCTTAATTGGATTCAGATGTATAAACATGGCTGTTTAAAATAATATAAAATAAATTAAATTAAACTAAACTCCGGTACACTTATTAACAAAATAATAATTCTTTGGAGAAAAATTAACAAATATCATAATTCAGTAATAAACATCATAAAATAATTTTGAAAAATTATTGAATTTGGGAATGTGAGAAACTCACTTTAGAGTTTGTGTATTCAATAAGATAAAATGGAAAGAAGAAATTTGAGACTTCTTCCATAGAAATTAAGGATTTGGCTGACAAATGTTAATTAATTTTCCTATAATTATCAGGAGACCAATGTTCAAGAGATAAATAAATAATCTTCAGTAAAATATACATTATCAAAAGGCCACACAAGTTATTGCAGCAGGTTTCCAATTCAAACACAGGAAGGAGTTCACTGACATTGCTCCATCCCGGGGTAACAGCAGGGATACTGCAAATGACCCGCGTGTACTGGAACTGGGAAGGTGAAAGGTTAGCCACTGTTCCTGGCTCTTATCACTATGTAGTGAACTTTACTGAAATCTGTGTCTGTGAGTGTGGGATATTGGATGAATGATGAGATTTAGCTCTTCACAGTTTAACCAGTTATCTCATAACCTAAGTTGTTTCTTTAGTTTTAATCCTGACAATTACAAATTGACATGCAAACCTGTCAGAGTGACCATTATCGCAAGGCAAGACAAAATCTGAAGGGGCAAAATTGCTTATGATAGAAATTTAAGTGTCAATCCAGGAAAGAGATTGCAAAATATCAGAATGGATTTCAAAACTGTAACAGGATTAACACCATAAATACAAATAAAGGATCCACTAAGACCAGAGCAGATGTTAATGTTCATTACTGTATTCATTCCCTCCACAAGGTCCAGGAAAACTTATGCAAATAGAGAATTATGATGAGGCAAAGCCACAATTTTGGCGCTGCATAAAACATTCTGGTTTAAATATTGATATGAACCCTTAATGCTCAGTAGAACAGGGAGGATAGCAGCTTAAACTTCTGTTTTGACCCTGCCATTTTGAATCATCTTTGGGACAGGTGTCCACTCCAAAGAAAAACAGGATCCTAAGGTCAAAGTTCCATCCTGATGACATTATTTTATCCTCTCTCCATTTTAAACCAAAATCAGTCAAGGTTTGCACAGTCATGACAGTGAGCCTGAGCAAAATAGCTGATTGAAAATGTATCTGCCGAGTGCCTGAATGATGATAGGAGAGTCACACAAGATCAGCAGTGAGGAGCATCCTATCATTGAGAGCAAAGGGTCCCACTTTCCGAAGCTTTGAATGGAGAGGGAAGCTTGTCAACAGCGAGTGGTAGCAGAGCTCCTGCATGTCAGTGTGTTTTAACATCCTCATTATTATATCACCTGGTCTCACTGATGTGCAGCTGCCCACTCTCCCACCTGCCACACAGAAACCAGACGGCAATAATTCCTGATGTGAAAGTTGGGACAAAACCAGGTGACTCCAGCTCACCGTTTACTCCTCTGGAGTCACCATTGTCACAGAGTGTGCTCCACTGGCAGCAATTGCATGCTCCAATGCCTCTCCCAGTCCCTACTGACCAAGCAGGATGCTCATTACATTCTGTCGAGGTAGCTGCAGATTGTCAGCATGTCACCAGCCCCACAGCTGGGCAGCACGGTGGCACAGTGGTTAGCACTTCCTGCCTCAGATGACTAACTGTGTGGAGTTTGCACATTCTCCCAGTGTCTGCGTGGGTTTCCTCGGGGTGCTCCGGTTTCCTCCCACAGTCCAAAAATGTGCAGGTTAGGTGAATTGGCCATGCTAAATTGCCCGTAGTGTTAGGTGAAGGGGTAAATGTAGGGGAATGGGTCTGGGTGGGTTGCGCTTTGGCGGGTCGGTGTGGACTTGTTGGGCCAAAGGGCCTGTTTCCACACTGTAAGTAGTGTAATGCAATAACACTGTGAATTCCCCAATGTCGTGGCAGTGGTCAGTACATCCACCCTGTGGAGGTTGTGAGAATAGAAGTGTGGCACCTTAGGGGTGTGCTGCATGGTTTTAAGTTGAGTCTCGAATGACAGCACAAGAAACCCTCCAACAAACTCACCAAAAGTGTTAATAAGACAAATTTGATTAAATTCAATCCAATCTAAAAGAGGACTTTGAACCCCCAGCTCACTGTATCTGAGGAGAAACTACAAGGCCATGGGTTTGAGCTTCCACTTTGCTATTACCATCTTTTTTAGTCTTTCCCTACTTCAGGTGCTATTATAGATTTTCAATTTGATCCAAATGACGTAAAACTTGGAAGAGGAGGATCAGGTTCAGTATACGCCACCATAAACACCTGCCTCTAAGAAATAACAGGTCAGGCAGTCCACATAGTTGAGGTTGTAACAGTGCCGACAGTCAACAGGCCAACAGTCAATGTCTCTATCCTCTCTAGGCAGACTCAGTCAGAACTCTGCAACCTCCTATGTCTGTTGGTTTTTCAGGAAGGGGTTGGCAGGGAGTGCCCCTCAAATTCAGAACCCTAAATTTGGAAACACTCTGGATTAGTGAGGCCAGTTCCCACTCTGCTGTTTACAGCTGCAATAGGCTAGTAATTCCAAATAGTACCTTTTCCACTGACCTCAGCAGTCAATAAGAACAAACAATATTTCATTTCACTTTGAAGTGGGAATTGACATGGAGCACACAGACACAAGATGGCTGCTGAGCTATTCCATGGAAACGTACAGTGAAGCACACATAGATACTGCCCGAGGCCAACAGAATACCAGCTCAATAGACAGAACATAGATAATTAGTTTAAGGTGGGTGGGGGAAGAGAATACACATCAGTAATGTCTACTGCCTGCCAAAGTGTCTGAGTCCAGCCACCACCTTCAATAGAAATGTTAACTACTCAAGACTGTTTTGTAGTGATGGAAAACAATCTTACTTCTCAGGAAGAATGATCACGAACAATTACTGCAGTAATGGACTTGTGTAGCAGCTGAAACTGACAATGACTCAGTAACATTCCTCTGAAACTGACAATGACTCTGCAATGTTTTCTGTCAACAAACCATGCTGCACAAAGACCTGATATCTGGACCATTATACCATGAAATGTACAAAATACCATGATCTGTGCTCTGAGGGGGAGAGAAGGCCCACAGCTGACACTAATGCTGCCAGACATCTCTCTCCCCCTGGAATTCCAGTTTCTTTGTTGAATCCCGATTCTGACTCGGAGACTGGTGATTTTCTCCACAACAACTTCCTAATCATTTGCTGTACCTGCTCGCTAATCTCATGTGATTACTGTACCAGAACAGCTTGCTCCCTCTGTACCACAAGAGTTCAGCAATCTCCCTGCATTTAAAATGAATTTTTTTCCCTACCAAAGTGGGCACATTCACATTTTTCCACATTACATTCCAATTTTTGTTCATTCTTCAGCCAATTTAGTTCACTCCACATAATATCAACAATTAGAGACACTGGATACTGCAAAGTCTATGGGCCCTGACAACATTCCAGCAACATCACTGAAGACTTGCACTCCAGAGCTTGCTGCTCCCCTCACCAAGCTGTTCCAGTACAGTTACAGCACTGGTATTAACCTGACAATGTGGAAAATTACCCAGGTATGTTCTGCACATAAAAATCAGGACAAATCCAACCTGGCCAACTACTACCGCATCAGTCTACTCTCAATCATCAGTTACAGTGATGGAAGATGTCATCAATAGCTCTATCAAGCAGCACCTGCTCAGCAATAACCTGCTCAGTGACACCCAGTTTGGGTTCCTCCAGGGCCACTCAGCTCCTGACCTCGCCTTGGTTCAGATGTGGACAAAAGGGCTGAATTCCAGAGGGGAGGGGAGAGTGATAGCTTTTGATATCAAGGCTGTATTTGACTGGGTGTGGCATCAAGGACCCCTAGCAAAACTGGAATCAATGGGTGTTACTGGCTTGTGTCATACCTGGCACATAAGAAGATAGTCATGGTTGTTGGAGATCAGTCATCTCAGTTCCAGGACATCTCCGCAAGAGTTTCTCAATGTAGTGTCCTAGGCTCAACCAGCTTCAGCTGCTTCATGAATGACCTTCCCTCCATTATAAGGTCAAAAGTGGAGATGTTCGCCAATGATTGCACAATATTCCACACCATTCCTAACTCCTCAGACATTGAAGCAGTCTGTTCAAATAAAACAGGATCTGAATAATATCCAGGCTTGGGCTGACAAGTGGCAAGTAACATTCACACCCCACAAATGCCAGGCTATGACCATCACCAATAAGAGAGAATCTAACCATTAATATTCACTGGCGTTACTCGTACTGAATCCCTCATTATCAACACCCTGGGGGTTAGCATTGACCAAACTCTCAGACTAGCCACACAAACTAGGCTATAAGACGAGGTCAGAGGCTAGGAGTACTGTAGTGAGTAACACGCGTCCTGACTCCCCAACACCTGTCCACTATCTACAAGGCATAAGTCAGGAGTGGAATAGAATATTAGCCACTGCCTAGATGAGTGCAGTACCAACACTCTAAATTTCACACCATCCAAGAGAAAGAAGACCATTTGATTAGCATCATATCCACAAGTTTCCTCTCCCTCCACCACTAATGCTCAGTAACAGCAGAGTGAAATATCTACAAAATGTACAGCAGAACTTCACCAAATATCCTCAGATAACACCTTCCAAACCCACAGCCACTTCCATCTAGAAGGGCAAGGGCAGCAGATACATGGGGAACACCACCCCCTGCAAGTTCCCCTCCAAGCCACTCACCATCTTGACTTGGAAATATATCATAGTTCCTTCATTGTCACTGAGTAATAATCCTGGAATTCCCTCCCAAAGGGCATTGTGGGTTAATCCACAGCACATGGACTGCAGCGTTCAAGAGGCAGCTCATCCCCACCTTCATGACAGCAATTTGGGATGGGCAATAGTGCTGGCCCAGCCAGTGACACCCACATCCCACAAATGAATTAAGCAAAAACACTTATTTAATGTATCCAAATCGCTTTGCAGATTCCTTATGTCTCTTCAAAACTTACTTTCCTGGTTACCCTATCAACAGCATCCTTTCATCGAAATCGTTGATATATATTGTCAACACTGAGGTCCCAACTTTGATCCCTCGAAATGTTAAATCTCTACTGATGCATCATTATCTGCTGAGTTTCTCCAGCACTTTCCATTTCTGTTTCTGTTTCAGATTTTGAGCATCTGCAGTTCTTTGTTTTGATTCTGGCATCAGACAAATATGTTCAAGGCACTCAGGAAGCTGCCAAGATGCTTTTTTGACAGACAATCTACCACACCCTCCTCCATTTCACCTACCCGCCCAGCTTCACCACCTCACAGTAATGAGGGCAGTAAACAAATAGTTGCTACAGGGCAGGAGATACACTTTGTAAAAGAAACTTCACACAACCATGCCACACCTAGCAGAATGATACTTTAGCACCCAATAAGAATGTTCAAGCAGTGATTCCCATTATCTGTCACACTAAAGAGATGTCAGTATTTGAAATAGGCAGCACAACATTTGTTAACGATTTTCATTAGGCAAGGAAGAATAAAAGGAAGAAGCAGAGGAGGGAGGGCCTTGTTAGTTTATTGCTGTGGTGTTGAATATCTAATTTACCTCAGAACAATGCAAAGATGACTCCACTTCTAAAATCAAATAACTTCAAGAACTTTAAAGCATCACTAAACTTACAAAGGTTTCAACAAATGCAGATCCACGACTCAAAGTCCAGAGCCATTCTGGAACATGATATGAAGTCAGTAACTTGACTTTGTAGTTCTACTCACAGGCTTAAGCAATCAACCCAGTGAAACAGATTAACTAGTCAAACATAGAGCAATTAAAGCATTGGACACTGCTGGCTCAATTTAAAATTTTGCACATACAGTGATCAAGTCATAGCTTAACAATTTCAGTCTGTTTCTCACAACTGTAACCCGAGAGCTAACAAAAAGCTCTTCTAAACAAGTCTTTGTTACATTCTACACTCTCTCATCAAAAGGATAATCAAACAGTTCAGACAACTTTTATATCAACAACCTTCTGAAAATGCTGACTCAGCAGATGCTGTGACACAGCACTAAAAACCCAAATGAATCTGAAAAATTGAATGAATTTTATGTCTATCATAATGTGCTCAATACTGTTCTTACTCAAGTAATCAGCACTTTCTGTCTTTGTTTTAAAAATGCGATCAGAATAAAGATCAAATCATAACACTGTGAGAGACAATAGCCCAGAGACTGAATGTGGTCACCCCTACAATTTTGGCCATAGTGTCCAAATGCCCTGAGACATGATTAAAGACCTCACACAGCTGCTGTGGAAGATCAGCAGTGCTCATTTTATGCCTGAAGTTTTAACACATTCATCTTATTCCTTCTTAGAAAAGCTGGAGGCATATCTCAGTCTCTGGTGAAATGTCTCTTTGGATGTTCCTGTCATTTCTTTATTCAAATGCTGAAAATCACAGCCTATACCAAAGCTCATTAACTGTTAGGAATGGAATGCCAGTGTATGAGCTGCTACATGGGAGGGGTGGGGCACGTGAAAGAGCATTGTCAGTAGGATTGTGTCCGTTTGAAGCCTGTTTTTCAATGCTGTTAAGAAGGACCTATAGAAAGAGAAAAGGATAATGATAGGATAGAAGTTACATAAGGCAAGGTCTTGAGAAAATAGCTGAAGATGTGAAGCTTGCCGCATGGATTCAGAATTGAAAGACAAGATAAAAATGTAAGCACTGTTACAAATATGAGGTTTAAAAGATTGTTACATTTTGGAACTGTTTATTTAAAGTAAATTTAAGGTAAACATAGTAAATAGAAGCAGGAGAAGGTCATTCAGCCTATCAAGTCTGCTGCATCATTTAACATGATCATGGCTGATTCTCTATCTTAACATTAGACTTCTTGACACCATAAGCCTGCAGGTATCTACTTCTTCTGAAGTATATTCAGTGACTTGTCCTCCATAACCTGCTGTAGTAGAGAATTCCACAGGTTCACCACCTTCTAAATGAAGAAATTTCTTCCTATTTCATTCGGAAATGGCCTACTACCAATCCGGAGATCATGACTTCTTTACACCATGCTCAGTTTCAAAGAACCTCATTCATGGAGATTCACAGTGAGCCTGGAAGATTTGCCTAGCTTGAGCTACTGGGAAAATCACCAGGAAAAAATAGATCAGCAAGAAAGACAGTTCTGGGGTTAAAATCAGGCTGGGAAAGGAAATGAACAGAAATGACTTCTTAAGAGTTAAGCTTCACTTTGTGATAATTCCAGGAGAAGTGAATATCTAGTAAAAGGACAGTGTGAAGTATAATCACGATATTTTTCATTCATGACAGTAACAGGGTAAATTTTGTCTGCAGTTCAAAGTGTACATGCCTATGAAATAATATTTAATGTTGCTCTTTATTTGTGCGTCTTAGTTAAGGTCTTCAAATGTAACCCTGTTGCATCATCCTTTCAGCTATTCATGAGAAGTTCAATCTTTTAGCGAGTTTTGAGAAGATTTGTAGCTCAGGTTGAGGTTCTGAATGTAGGTTTGCTCGCTGAGCTGGAAGGTTCATTTTTAGACGTTTCGTCACCATACTAGGTAACATCTTCAGTGAGCCTCTGGACAGAGCACTGCTGATGTTTCCTGCTTCCTACTTGTCTGTTTGCACCAACCTAAAAAACCCAAACATGTAAGTAGAAAACAGGAAACATCTGCAGTGCTCCATCCGGAGGCTCACTGAAGATGCTACCAATATGGTGATGAAACATCTGAAAGTGAACCTTTCAGCTCAGTGAGCAAGCCAACATCCAGTTAAATTTTTCTTTGATATAAGAAACCTGTCTCTGTGGGGAATTGAATCAAAACAGAAGATGGTAAAAAATATTCAACATATCAGGCATCTGTGAAGAAGGAAACAATTAACATTTCCGATTAATAACCTTCCATTTGAACTCAGTAATTCCCTTTGCACAGATGCTGCCTAACTTGCAGAATATTTTGAGCAATGTCTGATTTTATTACAGATTCGCAGTATCCATTGTATTTTGCCTTGTAGGAAAGAAAGGCAAACAGGGAGCATCTCTTTCCCCAGAGCTCATGACTGTCCCTGACCCAAACTTATCTGGAGCTGGTTGTTCTGCCTGCACAAGGCCAAAATGTTAGGAACTTTTGGCAGTCTATTCCCTCTCTCTCGCATTGTTCATTGCTTTGTCACACACAGAGAAGCTGAGTTTGATGAATATGTGCTGAGAACATGGCTAGAGATTTATGCATTTGGTGTTCACATGTTCGGAAATATAGAAGAAACGAGATAGGTTTAGTTGGTGAATACAAAAGGTAAAGTGTGTGAGCTATAAATGAGGGAATAGTGGTTGGTCATTGTGCAAGAGATGTTTGAAAACAGAATTATGTTTATGAGGGAAGAGGAAAGGAAAACATGGATCTGATTGAAACATCTTGTTCATTTATTCCTGTTGGATGGTAATTGAAAGATGTTCTGGAGAGGAGTTAATTATTAGGATGGATGGATGGAATGCTGGGGGTGTCAGGGAAAATTGAAGAGCTCCACTCACCCTTCAGCTCTTCTGTGTTAAATAAACATAGAACATAAAACAGGCCCTTTGGCCCACGATATTGTGCCAAGGATTAATCCTAATCTAAAATATAATAACCTAATCTACGCACCCCTCAACTCACTGCTATCCATGTGCATGTCCAGCAGTCGCTTAAATGTCCCCAATGACTCTGCTTCCACCACCACCGCTGGCAACGCATTCCATGCATTCACAACTCTCTGTGTAAAGAACCTTCCTCTGACACCTCCTCTATACCTTTCTCCTAATATCTTAAAACTATGACTTCACGTACCAGTCAATTCTGCCCCAGGGAAAAGTCTCTGGCTATTGACTCTACCCATGCCCCTGATTACCTTGGATAGCTCGATCAGGTCACCTCTCTTCCTCCTTCTCTCCAGAGAGAAAAGTCCGAGCTTAGTCAACCTCTCTTCATAAGACAAGCCCTCCAGTCCAGGCAGCGTCCTGGTAAACCTTCTTTGCACCCTCTCCAAAGCCTCTGTATCTTTCCTATAGTAGGGCGACCAGAACTGGACACAATATTCCAAGTGTGGTCTCACCAGGAACTTGTAGAGCTGCAGCAAAGGGCTCTTAAACTCAATCCCCTGTTAAAGAAAGCCAAAACACCATATGCTTTCTTAACAACCTGATCCACTTGGGTGGCAACTTTGAGGGATCTATGCACTTGAACACCAAGATCCCTCTGTTCCTCCCCACTGCCAAGACTCCTGTCTTTAATCCTATATTCAGCATTCGAGTTTGACCTTCCAAAATGCATCACTTCGCATTTATCCAGGTTGAACTCCATCTGCCATTTCTCAGCCCAGCTCTGCATCCTGTCTATGTCGCGCTGCAGCCGACAATAGCCCTTGATACTATCAATGGCAACCCCAATGTTTGAGTCATCTGCAAATTTATTAACCCATCTGTCAACCTCCTCATCCAAGTAATTTATAAAAACTACAAAGAGCAGAGGCCCAAGAACAGAGCCCTGTGGGACCCCACTCACCACTGTCCTCCAGGCAGAATAATTTCCATCTACAGCCACTCTCTGCCTTCTGTCAGCCAGCCAATTCTGAATCCAGATAGCCAAGTCTCCCTGTATCCCATACTTCCTGACTTTATGAATGAGTCTACCATGGGGTACCTTATCAAATGCCTTGCTGAAGTCAATATACACCACATCCACTGCTCGACCTTCGTCGACCTGTCTCGTCACCTCCTCAAAGAACTCAATAAGATTTGTGAGGCATGACCTGCCCTTCATAAAGCCATGCTGACTGCCTTTAATCATGTTATGCTTTTCCAAATAGTCCTAAATACCATCCCTCAGAATTCTTTCCAAAACCTTGCTGACTACAGACGTAAGACTGACTGGTCTGTAATTGCCAGGGATTTCCCTATTACCCTTCTTGAAAAGAGAAACAACATTCACCTCCTTCCATTCCTCCGGTATGACTCCCGTGGAGAGTGAGGAGGCAAAGATCTTCGCCAGTGGCTTAGCGACCTCCTTTTTCACTTCCTGGAGCAGCCTGGGATAAACCTGGTCTGGCGCTGGGGACTTATCAATCTTAATGTTTGCCAAAATTTCCAGCACATCAACTCCATCAATCCTGATCTGTTCAAGCCTGTTTCCCAGTTCCTCAAAGTTCTCATTCACCACAAGCTCCCTTTCCTTAGTGAAAACCAAAGCAAAAAACTCATTTAGGGCTTCCCCTATCTGCTCAGACTCCACGCACTAGTTCGCTACACTATCCCTGATCAGCCCTACCTTCTCCCTGATCATTCTCTTATTCCTCACGTGCGAGTAAAATGCCTTTGGGTTTTCTCTAATCCTTCCTTCAAACCTATTTCATGACCCCTCCTGGCTCTCCTCAGTCCATTTCTGAGTTCCTTTCTACCAAGCCTGTAATCCTCTATAGCTGTGCTAGATCCTTGCTTCCTCAACCTTACGTAAGCTGCCTTCTTCCTTTTGACGAGAAGCTCCTCTGTTCTCGTCATCCAAGGTTCCTTAATCTTACCTCTTCTTAACTGTCTCAGAGGAACAAATTTATGCATCACTCGCAACTACTGCTCCTTAAACAGTCTCCACATGTCTGCTGTGCCCTTTATGTGGAACAATTGCTCCCAGTCTGTACTTCCCAACTCCTGTCTGATAGTGTCATAATTTCCTTTTCCCCAATTAAATATCTTCCCTTGGTAACTGCACTTTTCACTCTCCAAGGCTATGTTAAATGTGAGGCAGTTGTGGTCACTGAACCAAAGTGTTCTCCCACCGCAAGATCTGACACCTGTCCTGGCTCATTGCTGAGCACCAAATCCAAAATGGCCTCTCCCCTCATCGGTCTGTCTACATACTGAGTAAGGAAACCCTCCTGAACATACCTGACAAGAACGGTTCCATCCAAACCTTTTGGACTAAGGAGGTTCCAGTCGATATTGGGAAAGTTGAAATCACACATAACTACAATCCTGCTACATCTGCATTTTTCCAAAATCTGCCAGTTTGTGAGTTCTTCAATCTCTCTCCTGCTATTCGGGGGTCTGTCGAAAACCCCCAATGCGGTGGCTGTTCCCATGCTGTTCCTAACTTCCACCCATACTGACTCAGTAGACAAACCTTCCTCAACAATCTTCATTTCTGTAGCTGTGATGCAATGCCACACCCCCTCCTCTTTTTCCACTCTCCCTGTTCTTTGGGTATTTCCCCTAGTCTGACAGATAATACAGCTGACATTGATTCTGTCAGTAATCTCTGTCCTGTTTGGGCCAAAAAGTAACATGGGGAGGCACCTGCTGGTTCAGTCAGAAAGTACCTACTTTCTTGCGTTCACCACCTCAACTAGAACCCTCAGGCAAGTATCAGAAAAGCAGGAGAAGTAGGAGGCAAGTCTATGTGATGCCAACTTCCATTGTATCTCATTAACAAATGCAAGCATGACTTTAAGAAATGCATCCATGTTTAAAATTGTCCTATAAACAGCAGGTGATTAATAGGGCAGCATGTCTTTCAAATATCAAAATGGCCCAAATGTTAAAATAACTGTGGCCTCATGCCAGTAATGTCATGTTGGCTTACTGCTCTCACTGACCTTCACTTCGTCAATTCCCATGCCAATTTACCATCAGGGCCTTCGTCTCTGTATGTTTGAGGTTGGTGATTATAATTGTTACATTGTGAGATGAATAAATCAGATACACTTCTGTAATTTAAATATTAACACAAGCTAAACTGAATGAGAGAAGAAAGTGAGCCAAAAAAATTATACACAATAATAACTTTTTTCTCATCATTCAAAAGGTTTATTGTTAGAAAGGTGATACCCATCAGAGAGGCTAGCGTTAGGTAACCCCCAGTCTGTTTACATTTAGGGATCTGTGTATGGTTCAATTGATTTTGCTTTTAATTTTTAAAAAACTATATTTTAAAGTTAACAGCACACTTCAGTTTCAAGTTTAGACAGTATAATGTTTCTGCTCCCTTTCCATTTCAGGCTTAGTCATTATGCCATTATTGAGATTATTGCTCCAACCTTTCAAATGAAAAAAAAACTAAAATTGAGAGGAAAGCCCTCGTGGTTTTGTGTTGCAAATACCATGCCTGCCAGAGTAAGTCAGGACTCAGTTGCTTTAACAAAAATAATCAGTTTTACCAAAACAATTTTCTGTTCCTTTTCCAACTCTACTGGGTAGTTTATTCCTTTCTGCAGATCCTTGGGTGCCAGACGCTCTATTCATTGACTGAAATGTGGTAAACCTTCATTCATGAGTTTTAGCAAGAAGTGTTCGTAAAGCACAGCAGGTCAGGCAGCATTGAGTAGCAGGAGAATCAGCATTTTGGGCAAAAGCCCTTCATTAGCCCTTCCTGATTCTCCTGCTCCTTAGATGCTGCCCAATCTGCTGTGCTTTTCCAGCACCATACTCTCGACTCTGATATCCAGCACCTGAAGTCCTCACCTTCACCAACAAGTGTGAGTAAGCAATAGAAAACTGCAGGAGATCTCAAATATGGGCCCAATCCTAGGACAGAACGCCCCTGGTGCTCACCTTCCACCCTACCAACCTTCGCATAAACCAAATCATTCGCCGACATTTCCGCCACCTCCAAACAGACCCCACCACCAGGGATATATTTCCCTCCCCACCCCTTTCTGCCTTCCGCAAAGACCGTTCCCTCCGCGACTACCTGGTCAGGTCCACGCCCCCTTACAACCCACCCTCCAATCCTGGCACTTTCCCCTGCCACCGCAGGAACTGTAAAACCTGCGCCCACACCTCCTCCCTCACCTCTATCCAAGGCCCTAAAGGAGCCTTCCACATCCATCAAAGTTTTACCTGCACATCCACTAATATCATTTATTGTATCCGTTGCTACCGATGCGGTCTCCTCTACACTGGGGAGACTGGGCGCCTCCTAGCAGAGCGCTTTAGGGAACATCTCCGGGACACCCGCACCAATCAACCACACCGCCCCATGGCCCAACGTTTCAACTCCCCCTCCCACTCTGCCGAGGACATGGAGGTCCTGGGCCTCCTTCACCGCCGCTCCCTCACCACCTGACGCCTGGAGGAAGAACGCCTCATCTTCCGCCTCGGAACACTTCAACCCCAGGGCATCAATGTGGACTTCAACAGTTTCCTCATTTCCCCTTCCCCCACCTCACCCTAGTTCTAAACTTCCAGCTCAGTAACTGTCCCCATGACTTGTCCGGACTTGTCCCACCTGCCTATCTTCTTTTCTACCTATCCACTCCACCTTCTCCTCCCTGACCTATCACCTTCAGCTCCTCCCCCTCTCACCCATTGTACTCTATGCTATTCTCTCCCCACTCCCACCCTCCTCTAGTTTATCTCTCCATGCTTCAGGCTCACTGCCTTTATTCCTGATGAAGGGCTTTTGCCCGAAACGTCGATTTCGAAGCTACTTGGATGCTGCCTGAACTGCTGTGCTCTTCCAGCACCAATAATCCAGAATCCTCGTCCACTGTCAATCCGTTGCACTGGTTAATAATGATTAACAATCAGAATACACCTTCCAGACTCTGAAACCCATCATTGTACCCTGGCAAAAATCAGTTAATTTAATGCAGACCACAATTCGAGTTTGGAAATCTCCTAATCTTTGAGGCTTATTTGTTCAGCGTCTTTGTAAGTTGAAGCATTAGGAAAGCATGTCATGTTCTTTTTGGAGCACAAGAAAAGCTGCAGGAACCCAGCAGATTGATGCAAACAGAAACAGAGTTATTGTTGTGAGCCTGAAATGACTTCTTCAGAACTGTAAAGGGTTGTAAAATGGTGGTTTCATACTTTTGACAGAGGTTTAGCAGAGGCAAAGGTTACAGATAGTTTGGAGTTCAATGACAAAAGGGAGTTCCTGATTGGGGATGAAAGAAAAATTAAGACATAAAACAGATGTAAATTAAAGGTGCGGCAGGAGGGTGTAAGATTGGTCTACTTGCCTATAAGTAAAATAAACAAAACAAGAATAAGGGCAGCCCAGGATACGGAGGTGAAGAACACAAGAAAAATGAGAGATAACATGAAGTCAAGATTTAAAGATGTGAGGTTCAATATTGAGACCTTAAAGCTTTAAAGTGCCAAAGTGGAAAATGAGGTGTTGTTCCATGAGCTGGTATTGTGGTTTGTTGGAACATTACAGAAGGCCCAGGATAGAAATGTTCGCTTGAGAGTAAGGGGGTTCTACTAAAATGGTAAACAACTGGGAAGTCAGGGTCAAAGAAGAGAGGTTCATTTTGGATTTATATACAATTTTAAGTTGCAAGAGGTATGTTCTCAAAAATAGACACCAAACAATTATTTGAAACATCCATTGTCTTAAATTTAGTTGTCTAATTTAGTGGCAAATCATAAAACATTTGCTGGTGAAGTGACAGATACCCACACAGTCATAGAGTCAGGGAGACAGAGAGCCATACAGTCAGAGAGTCAGAAAGACAGGCAGTCATAGAGTCAGAGAGTCAGAGAGACAGATAGCCATACAGTCATAGAGTCAGAGAGTCATAGAGTCAGAGAGACAGAGAGACAGAGAGACAGATAGCCATACAGTCATAGAGTCAGAGAGTCAGAGTGACAGACAGTCAGAGAGTCAGAGAGTCAGAAAGACAGACAGTCATAGAGTCAGAGAGTCAGAGAGACAGAGAGACAGATAGACATACAGTCATAGAGTCATAGAGTCAGAGAGACACACAGTCATAGAGTCAGAGAGACAGAGAGACAGACAGTCATAGAGTCAGAGTGACAGTCATAGAGTCAGAGAGTCAGAAAGACAGACAGTCATAGAGTCAGAGAGTCAGAGAGACAGAGAGACAGATAGCCATACAGTCGTACAGTCAGAGAGACACACAGTGATAGAGTCAGAGAGCCATTGAGTCAGAGTCAGAGAGCCATGCAATCGTAGAGTAATAGAGATGTACAGCATGGAAACAGACCCTTCGGTCCTACTTGTCCAACTAGATATCCTATTTTAATGTAGTCTCACTTGCCAGCATTTGACCCATATCCCTCCAAACCCTTCCTATTCATATACCCATCCAGATGCCTTTTAAATATTGTAATTGTACCAGCCTCCACCACTTCCTCTGGCAGCTCATTCCATACACGTACCACCCTCTGTGTGAAAATGCTGCCCCTTAGGTCCCTTTTAAATTTTCCCCTTTCAACCTAAACCATACGCTTCCCCTATTTTTCTACAAGAAAAATAGGGAAAGTAATAAACCATTTTATCACTCATACCTGTTATTGACCTGCATTTAGATTATTTCTGATTTGTATCGTAATGCCATCCACTTGCTTTAGTTCCATAACCCTTAGGGCTTTTGCATTTAAAAAATCTATTTCAGTTTGACATTTTCAATTTTTGAAGCCTGGACAGATTTTTGAGGAAGTGAGTCTTAGATTTCTTTCAGTTCTTAAACTGTTACATTTGCAACTTTCCAGTTTGTGGGTACCATTCCAGTATGAGTACAATGGTGAAAGATGAATACTAATGCAATCACTATCTGTGCAGCTATCATCTTCAACACTGTACAGTGAAGATAATCAGGTCCTGCAAATTGGCAACTTTCTATCCTATTAATTTCTGCAATGCTACATTTGTATTGATACTAATTGCTTTCAGTTCATCACTGTACCATTGGGTCTCAATTATTTCAGGGAGACTTGTATGTTTTTTTCAAACACAAAATTCATATTTCACTTCTCAATCAATTCTTATGTTTCTCGATATTTTACAATTATATTATATTCTTTCTATTTCTGTCATCTTGATCCTCCTTTGCTAACATCTATAATTATCCCAGTTCTTAGGTTTACAATATGGACAGGGAGTGATGCCCATGTCCAACAAGAAAATGTTTAAAAATAAGCCTCTTCCTTTGATCTAATATTTCTTTAATGTTTTTTTGTGTTAGCTATGGCTCTATTTTCTGTTTTCCCTTAAAAAACAAGCATGTATTCTGTAAATGCCAGCCATTATGCACAGTCAAACCTTCTAATGTATTTTCCAATCCACCATCCACCACTTCTTCCTCACAATTTCATACTCCCCTTGTTTAAATTTAAGACCCTAGTTTCAGACAGAACAATATTTTTTGAGCATGCCAGAGCATTTTGTTCCAATAGAACGCAACCCAGCCCAACTTCCCAATATCACTCGAACCGAAAGGATTCAATTTAAATTTCCACTTTTATTTCAGTTATCATTCTTGAAGCTTCAGGGTGCCCCTCATGGTCATTGTATACAAGGAAACATTGTCAGCTGACAGAGTTCAAGCTCTGGGACCATAGAATCAGACAGTATAGAAGAGGAAACTTTGACATATTGAGTCTGCGCTGACAAAAAGCACTATTCTAGTCCCACTTTCCTGCACTCGGGTCCATAGCCTTGAATGTTATGACAGTTCAAGTGTACATGGAAGTACTTTTTAAAGCTTGTGAGGTTTTCCACTTTGACTACTCTCCCAGGCAGTGCATTCCAGATCCCCACCACTGTCTCGGTGAAACATTATCTTTTCTTCATTTTCCTCTCTAAACCTCATGTCTTTCACCTTAAAATGATGTTGCTTGTTATTGTTCTTCAACTGTGGGGAGCAGCTGGTTCTTCTCCACCCTGTCTGTGCCTTCAGAATCTATCCTTTGCTATCAGGACTCTCTCTAACTTGTCTGCTTCAGACATAATCCTTCCATATCCGCCACAAATTCACCTGCACCTCCACACACATCATTCATTGCATCCGCTGCACCTGATGTGGCCTCCTCTATATTGGGGAGACAGGCTGCCTACTTGCGGAATGTTTCAGAGAACACCTCTGAGACACCCGGACCAACTAACCCAACCACCCCGTGGCTCCACACTTCAACTCCCTCTCCCACTCCACCAAGGACATGCCGGTCCTTGGACTCCTCCATCGTCAGACCATAGCAACACGACGGCTGGAGGAAGAGCGCCTCATCTTCCGCCTAGGAACCCTTCAACCACAAGGGATGAACTCAGATTTCTCCAGTTTCCTCATTTCCCCTCCCCCCACCTTGTCTCCGTCCCAACCCTCGAACTCAGCACCACCTTCCTAACCTGCAATCTTCTTCCTGACCTCTCCGCCCCCCACCCCCACTCCGGCCTATCACCCTCACCTTATCACCCTCACCTTAACCTCCTTCCACCTATCCCATTTCCAATGCTCCTCCCCCAAGTCCCTCCTCCCTACCTTTTATCTTAGCCTGCTTGGCACACTTTCCTCATTCCTGAAGAAGGGCTCATGCCCGAAACATCGATTCTCCTGCTCCTTGGATGCTGCCTGACCTGCTGCGCTTTTCCAGCAACACATTTTCAGTTCAGACACAGTAACCCAAGCTCATCCAGCCTCTCTTCAGAGCTAAACTGCTCCATCCCAGGCAACAGCCTGCTTTCATAATCTATGCCATGGACTGATCAAGGCAAGTGTCCCATATGCCTTCTTAAATACCCTATTAACCTTAAGGGATCTGTAGTCAAGAATCCCAAGATCCCTCTGTTCCTTTGAGCTTCCTAATGTCCTACCATCCATTGAGTACTCCTTAATTTGTTCCTTGCACCAAGTGCATCATCTCACATTTATCAGGGTTAAATTCCCATCTAACCAATCTGTTGATATTCTCCTCTAACTTAAGACATTCTTCCTCACTGTCAACCACATAACCATGTTTATGTATATCATAAACAATAAGAGATCCAGCACTGAGCTCTGTGGTACCCCACTGCACACTAGGCTTCAGTCACAGGTAGAGCCTTCTATCCTCATCCTCTGACTCCTGCCACGAAGCCAATTTGGATCCTACTTGCCAAGTTACATTGGATCCCCTGGGTTTTTCCCTTTATCAGACTCTTGTGTAGGGGCGGAGGGGGGAGGAGGATAGTTTAAAGATGAAAAGCAAGAGGTTTACAGGGGACTGAGGAAAATGTCTTTCACTAGCAGGATGGTGAGGAGTCTGGAATGTTCTGTTTGGGAGGGTAGTTGAAGCAGGAAACTGCACAATCCTTATAAAAGTACTTAGACAAGCACTTGAAATGTCATAACTTTCAAGGCTATGGACCTATTGATGGAACTCACGTAGATTTAGTGTATTTTTGTTGACACAGACTTCTTCAGTACTGTATGGTTCCATCATTCTAACCCTATTGATGCTGGAGAAGTTGAAATCCCCTCATATAAATCAATGTTATTGTTTTTACATACCTCAGTGAGTTGTCCGTATATCTGTTCTTGTTTCAGGACCTATAATACACTCTACAATGTGTCTGTCCCCTGTTTTGTTTCTAAGCTTTACCCACAAAACCTTATTTGAAGCCAAGACATTGTCCTTCCTTACTGCAATAACAAACTCCTTAATTAATAATGCAATACCAGTACCTCTTTTACACCCTCCCCTGTCCCACCTGAGTATCCTATACCTGGAAATGTTAAATTGCCAGTCCTGTTCCTCACTGAAGCATGTTTCTGTGATTCCAACAAAATTGCACTTCCATGAGTCAACCCATGCCTTTAACTTGTTTGTCTTCCTTATAATACTCTTCACATTAAAGTAGAGGCCATCCAGCCTAACCTTGTTCCCTTGAAACTCGACATGGCTGTGCTAACTCTACTTTGGCTCATTTATTAAGGTATGCTGTGTCCCTACTTCACTAACACTGTGTTTCCCCCTTCCCTGCCCCCGCTGAACTATTTTATATCCCGTCCAACAGTACTAACAAACCGACCTGCAAGGATATTGGTGGCATTCTGGTTCAGCTAAAGACTGTCTCACCTGTACGTGTCCCACCTTCCCCTGAAACAGTTCCCATGATCCAGTAATCGAAAGCCCTCCCTTCTGCACCAACTATTGGGTCATGCACTCATCTGCCCTACTCTCCTATTTTGGGAGCTTGAGCAAATATTGGAATCATCTGAAGTGTACCTATGAGTTTGGAAGCATATTACTACCGGTGGCCACTGTGCAGCTTACAGGCTTCAGTCAGAAGGGGAGGGACTGAGAGTGGGGAATATGTTGGTCATACAATTACCAGCTGAGTACACCTTATAATCCAAACAGCATTGAGTTCTTCAGTTGTCTACATTAGTCTTACTGAATTTCTGCACTGTAGTCACTGTGTATGTTCACAACAGGTGACCTTTGACCTCAGTTTAATTGTTGATATTCCACCTTCCAATTGCCTTATTCCTGATAATGGTGATATTTTTCTTTTCAAGTGTATGTCCAATTTCCTTTTAAAAACTAAAAATGTTTCTAACACCCTTTCAGGTGTCAGATTCCAGCCTGTTTCCATGTGAGCCATAGTGGAAAGGTTTATTGTAGCTGCCATAGCCTCGATATATGTTTTACATGTAGCAGCTATCCATGGAAGGATACCCACAAGCGAGGTGCCAACTTTGCCTTCATTTTAACTGAATTTATTGAGATTCCTTTTCTAAATCTTTTTGAGTTAGGGTGTTGGAGAAATTCCCTTGGTGATTACATTTGTAAACTCTTTGTATGTTGATAGTTTCAGCAGCCCAGCACCAACAAACTTATACTTGAAATGATAACGATCTCACAACAAAATGATTCACTCAATTACTTATGCAGTTCAGTGACTTTTTATTCATTTAGCAATTGCTATGTAACAACCCACAATGTTGTAGCAGAAGACTTAAAGGTTTAGCTTTGTAAGTAATTGCGATGGCAGTGTTTCACTATATGATAGCAATGATTAAGTTAAAAATCAGGTTATAGTCCAACAGGTTTATTTGGAAATACTAGCTTTCAGAGCACTGCTCCTTCATTAGGTAACTAATGGGGACAGGATCAGAAGACACAGAACTTACAGCAAAATAAACCTTTTGGACTAGAACCTGGTGTTGTGTGATTTTTAACTTTGTACACCCCAGTCCAATACCAGCACCTCCACATCATAGCAATGATTAAGACATCACATATGTAAACGAACAGTTACAACTGTATTACCTGAATATGACAAATACCTGCACTAGTGTTATGCCAAGATGAACATTACACTGTTGGTGCTAATACTATGTCATATTTTCCACCATTAGTTTTTCTCATCATCAAGTATTTACTGCTGAGCCAATTGTTTGGGAATTCTTCAAGTTTCCAGAATTTCAGACCCTTATGCCGCTAGAGTTATAAGTCATGCTTGAACAAAGTTTATTACTGCCAATATACTGATTGTTTTATATATTGGAAAGAATTTACCGTATGTGATGTGTGGAAAGTATTCTGAAGCAATATGATATACTGGGTAAAAAAATTCTAAATTTTTTACAATGTGCTTCTTCTTTGTTCCAAAAGGGTAACTGGGATATACCTATCGCAGAAAATCTCCATGTCATTTTTCTGGTCACTAAATGAAATCCATTTCCAGAGTAGGTATATTAAAAAGAACAGGTCCAAGCTACTGGGAAAATTCACGACTCTGTTAGGGGATAGGCAAATGTACAGCTTTTCATTTATTGGAAAAGGTCTGAAAATATTAGACTTAATATTTTTGCACTTTGATTTCCAAATGCACACACTACAATATCAACAGCAAAAGCTCTTAAAAAGTCAAGGTTCAGCTATGGGCCTCCACTAATTAAACTTACTGGTCCTGCTTGATTCAGATATGTCACCTTAAGTCTGGTAAAGATATACGCCTGACTTCACGTCTTCTTCACTTCTTACTAACTTGACGATGTAGTAATTGTCCAAATAGATGAAATTCCTTTCTTTCTTCTGAAATAATGTATTTATTTTAAGTGGTTATCAGCCAAGTGAGACCATAGAACCATCAGAAATAGGAACAGGAGGAGGCCATTCTGCCCCACAAGCCTGTTCTGCCATTCAATAGCATCACAGCTGATCTGACATTCCTCATATCCCCTTTCTTGCATTTTACCCATTACACATAATTCCCTGACTGATCAAAAGAATCCTTCTATCTCAGTCTTAAATATACACAAGGACTCTACCCCACAGCTCTCTGTGGCAAAGATTTCCAAAGACTCATAACCCACTGTGAGAAGACATTCCTCCTCATCTCAGTCTTAAATTGGTGCCCCTTAATTCTGAGACTGTGTCCTCTAGTTCGAGAATCTCCCATGAGGGGAAAGATCATCTCAGCATTGACTCTGTCATGCTTTTAAGAAATCTATATGTCTCAATGAGATCACCTGTCATTATTCCAAATTCCAATGAGTAGACTCCCAACCTGTTGATTTTTGCTCTAAAGACAATCCCTCCAGAATGGGGGGTCATTGAACTGTAATGAACGTTCTACATTGCTGATCTCTACCAACCTTCGCTGTACATCAGGAAAGATGGCAGCATATTGGTCAGGTTCCATTTTAAAATTCTGAGCAACTGGCCACTCTTCATTGCTCTGTCATTGAACTCAACGAGCAGCCTAATTGGAACTAATAACCACTTAAAAAAAATAAAATGTTTCATAAGAAAGAAAGGAATTTGCATCTACATGGACAATTACCACATCCTCAAATTAATAACAAGTGAAGAAGACATTAAGTCAGGTAAATCTCTTTGTCAATACGTGTTACACTCCCTAATTTATGTCTATACATTGTAGGTTCTCAAACACAGCTTTGTATTGAAGAGAGCCTCTCTCTCTCTCCACAAATTCATTCAAAACTGGTGTCTTCCCACATCGTGTCAGAGTCATGTGATCAACTGCATCATTGTGAATTTAAAGAAGTGCCATTATACCAAAATCGCTAACTTCAAAACTTTCATTAAAATAAATTCCGTCTCATCTGGCTTCAGTCCACATCCACCTTAAACAATCTGATCTGCAACTGTGCTCACCTTTTGATAACTGTGACAAATTTTATCATAGCAACAGAAACAATCCACAATGTTCACTCGAAGCAAAAGTCAATTCACCCAATCCTTCAATTTAACAGATCCTTTGAAAAAAAATCAGGAATCTGAATTCACATTGTCACTGAAAAAACAATCAGTTCCTCCTTGGCAATATCCATCTATGGATCAACTTGTGTTGAACAATCCATTTGTATTTGGGTATATTCTGTACAAATAAAGAAACTAACAAACAAGGGCAAACATTTCCTCCTAACATCCTTGAAGACTGAGGTAATAATGGAATTTTAGTTAAGTAAACTGTATTCAGCACAAATGCTGAACATTGTAACATGCATCACAAAATTCATTTACAAACTAAATAATCAAGTTAGAAAGATGAAAATGTAACAATCATGCATTAATGAAAATAGACAAACAAATTTTCTAACAGGAAACCGTTGGATAGGCAGCTCACCACTACCCTCTCAGCACAACTGGAGGGAGGCAATAATTGCTGGCCCAGTTCGCGACATCAACATCCCTCAAGTGAATAATAAACAAGAAGATTGTATTGAAATGATATTAAATTTATAAACAATTCATACAAAACAAGCACTGAAGTACATACAGATTTCATCAGGTAGAAGCACGGAACACCATAGTCCATTCCTCAACCACAAATACCAATCCCTACTTCACACAGCAACTTCTCATGTAACCACAGAAGGTGCAACACCTGCCTCTTCACCCCCTCCCTATTCACCATCCAAGGGCCGAAGCAAGTGAAGCAGCATTCCATCTGTACCTCCTATAATCTTGTGTATTGTATTTGCTGCACTCAATATGGCCTACTCGACATTGGCAAAACCAAACGCAGACTGAGTGACTGCTTTGCAGAACACCTCATGTGCACATCCATGACCCTGGCCCTCCTGTAGCCAGTCATTTTATCACAGCGTCCTGCTCCCATGCCCACATGTCTGTCCTCAGCTGGCTGCAGTGTTCCAGTGAATCACAGCGTAAACTGGAGGAACAACATCTCATCTTCAGATTAGATTTGGAGATGCTGGTGTTGGACTGGGGTGTACAAAGTTAAAAATCACACAACACCAGGTTATAGTCCAACAGGTTTATTTGGAAGCACTGGCTTTCGGAGCAATACTCCTTCATCAGGTGGTTGTAGAGGACACAACTGTAAGACACAGAATTTATAGCAAAGGTTTACAGTGTGATGTAACTGAAATTATATATTGAAAAATTCCTTGATTGTTGAGTCTCTCATCTGTGAGAATGACCATGATAGTTTCACTTCTTTCATATGTAAATCACAAAACCTTTTTAAAAAGTTACATTCTCAGGTTAACTTTAACAATTGGTGTCTGCCCAGGTAATATGTTAAAGGTGTTAGCCCCCTGTGTGCTGTTGTCTGTGCCATAATGTTTAGACTGATTCTAATCTTAAAAATGAGTTAACAGAGTTTTATATGGATTCATGCAGCTTTTGAGCAAAGTACAATGCAACTCTGCAAGTACAAATTCACCCCACAAATGTGTTTGTGTGTGTGCGTGCATGTCTGTGCATGTATCTGGGGTGGGGGGCTGTGAGTGTCTGCCAGAGAGAGTGTACATGTATGTGTGTGAGTGCAAAGGAATATGTCTGTGAGAGGGTGCATGTGTGAGTGTGGGACTGTGTGTGTCTGTAGGAGTGTATGTGGGTGTCTGTGTGTAGGAGTGTCTGTGTGTGTGTGTACATATAGGAGTGCATGTGTGTGTGTATGTCTAGGAGTGCGTGTGTGTGTGTACATAGTGCAATGGTGGTCACCTGTAATGTGACACGAACCCAAGGTCCCGGTTGAGACCCTCCCCCTGGGTACCGAACTTAGCTATCAGCTTCTGCTCGGCCAATTTTCGCTGCTGCATGTCCCGAAATTAGCCTTGGAGCTTGGCCACTCAAAGGTCCGAGGTCGAGTGTCCTGGACCACTGAAGTGTTCCCCAACTGGGAGGGAACCCTCCTGTCCGTTGATTATTGTGCGGTGCCCATTCATCTGTTGTTGAAGCCTTTGCTCGGTTTCCCCAATGTACCATGCCTCCGGGCATCCTTGCCTACAATGTATGAGATAGACAACGTTGGCTGAGTCACATGAGTACCTGCCACATACATGATGAGAGGTGTCCCCACGTGTAATGGTGGTATCCATGTCCACACTCTGACACGTCTTGCAGCGCCAACAGTGACAGGGTTTTATGGAGTTGTCCTGAGCCAGGCAATTTGCAATGAACAATGATCTGTTTGAGATTTGGCGGTTGTTTAAAGGCAAGTAGTGGAGGTGTGGGGAAGGTCTTGGCGAGCTGCTCATCTTCATTGATAATGTGTTGCAGGTCACGAAGAACATGGTGTAGGTTTTCAGCTCCTGGGAAATACTGAATAACGAAGGGTACCCTATCGGTCTGTCTCCAGAGGAGGTCATTACGGTTTCTTGCTGTGGCATGTCAGAATTGGCAGTCGATGAGTTGGGCATCGTACCCCATTCTTATGAGGGCATCCCTGAGTACTTCCAAGCGCCCATCACATTCCTCCTCATCTGAACAGATCCAGTGTATGCGTAGAGCTTGTCCATAGGGGATGGCTGTTTTAATATGTTTCGGGTGGAAGCTGGAGAAGTGTAGCATTGTGAGGTTGTCTGTGGGTTTGCGGTAGAGTGTGGTGCTGAGGTGTCCATCCTTGATGGAGATACATGTGTCCAAGAATGAGACAAATAGTCGAGAGTAGTCCATGCTGAGTTTGATAGTGGGATGAAACTTGTTGATGTCACTGTGTAGTTTTATCAGTGACTCCTCACCATGGGTCCAGAGGAAGGAAATATCGTCAATGTACCTGGTGTACAATGTTGGTTGGAGATCCTGCATAGAGAAGAAGTCTTGTTCGAACCTGTGCATAAAAATGTTGGCATATTGGGGTGCAGATTTGGTCCCCATGGCTGTTCCATGTGTCTGGATGAAGAACTGGTTGTCAAAGGTGAAGACATTGTGATCGAGGATAAAGCGGATGAGTTGTAGGATGGTGTTGGGAGATTGGCAGTTGTTGGTGTTGAGTACTGAGGCTGTTGCCACGATGCTGTCATTGTGGGGGATGCTAGTGTAGAGTGCGGAAATGTCCATTGTGACAAGGAATGTTCCTGGTTTGATTGGTCCGTGTGTGCTGAGTTTCTGTAAGAAATCTGTAGTGTCGCGACAGAAACTGGGGATCCCCTTTACAATAGGTTTCAAGATGCCTTCAACATAGCCAGAGAGATTCTCACACAGGGTCCCATTGCCCAATACGATGGGACACCTTGGTGTGCTGCCTTTGTGTAACTTTGGAAGGCAATAGAGGTCACTTACATGAGAAGTACTTGGGATGAGAGCACATAGGGAACTCTGAAGGACTGGATTCAAAGTCCTGATCAATGTGTTTAGTACACGGGGGTGTGTTCTTTGGTCGGATCGGCCGTTTGTTGCCTATAGTGTTCCTGGTTGTTCAGTTGTCGGTACACTTCCTTGCAGCAATCTGTTCTATTCTGAACCCACAAGGTACAGCAAAACGTCACCCGTTCACATGCTCTCAAACCCAACCACAACATTGTCATCAAACCAGCAGATAAAGGAGGAGCATTCAGAATTGTTACAGTTAACCTGAGAATGTAACTTTTAAAGAGGTTTTGTGATTTCCATATGAAAGAAGTGAAACTACCATGGTCATTCTAACAGATGAGAGACTCAACAAACAATCAAGGTATTTTTCAATGTATAATTTCAGTTACATCACACTGTAAACTTTTGCTATAAATTCTGCGTCTTACAATTGTGTACTCCACAACCACCTAATGAAGGAGCAGCGTTCTGAAAGCTAGTGCTTCCAATTAAACCCGTTGGACTATAGCCAGGTGTTGTGTGACTTTTATCTTCAGACTAGGCACTTTACAATCTTTTGGACTTAATATTAAGTTCAACACCTTTGACATGTAAGCCCATGCCTTTCCTTTCTTCTAGCTGTACTTGTTACATTCTCTGTCATCCTCTCTCCCCTCCTCTCACCCCAGTGGGACTGTTCTTTCCAGTTAGACACACCATTGTTCTGCCATTCTGACATTCCAATCACTTAATCTGAACTATCACTATCTTTTCTCCCCAGCACTCTACACCCCAACACCCCAAGCCCACCTATTGCATAAATGCTGTCCCCTCCACACTTCACTTCAGCTCTGACGAAGAGTCATCTAAACTTGAAATATTAGCTTGATCTCTCTCCATGGATACTGCCTGACCTGCTATTTTTGTCTTCAGTTTAGATTTCATCAGTACCTATTGAGGACCTGAATCATACAGGGAACAAGGTACCTTTCCTTCCAGCATTTTCTGGGTTGAATTCTGTTGAATTTCTTTGACTTCTCTGGATGTGCAGGTTGTAACCAGTTCTGAAATGGGTTGGATTGCATACATTTTCTAAACTTAGTAAAAATCCCAGTCCTTCTTGTTTATAAAGTTTTACGTTTTGTGGCATGACAGATATCATGGGAATAATACTGAAGAGCGAAGATCAAACCCAGTGTTCACTTCTCTGTTTTCTCAATGTGTCAAAGGAATTAAATTCTTGTTGCTATGCAGAATAAAATAATTGACTCGATCGTTAGCTCTGCCACTGGACTCAATGTCTCAGTTTTGCTGGAGCAAGGCAGCTCGTTTGTTTAACTTCCTTGGCCACAAAATTGCGGAGTTACACATTGTTAATGGTGTGAATAGAGTGGTGAGAGCAATGGGGCACCTACAAGCCTATGGAGCAATGGGGTAAACAATATACCTCATTGACTTAAATAAAAGACTAAACGTAAACTAAAAAGGAGGGAAATAAAAGAATAGAATTGTAGAATCAAGGAATAACACAGAAGGAGGAGATCAGTCCATTAGGTCTATGTTCACTCTTTCTAAGTGCCATCCAATTAATCCCATTGTTCCACTGTTTCCCCAACATCCTACAAATGCCCCCTTTCCATATATTTATTCAGCTCTTATTACACTGAATCTGCTTCCACCACCCTTTCAGGTGGGATGTTCAGAATCACAATACACTGTATAAAAACTATGTTTTGTTATCCTGCATTGGTTGTCTGTGTCAGCATTTTAAATCTGCACCCTGTGTTTTCTGTTTTAACAGGGCTGCAGGAACAGTGAGGTGTGTGTAAAACAAACGTCTTTGAAGTTGGCAGGAGACATTGAGAGGGGTATTAAAGGGGATAATGGAATCCATGGATTTATAAATGGAGGCTAGGAGAACAAAAGCAAATAGATGAAACTAAATCTTCATACAATACTGGTTAGGCCCAAGTTGGCTTCCTATAACCAATGTTTACAGTCAGGAAGGATTTCAAGGCCTTACCCAGGGTTAGTGACTCTTCTGCCACTAGAAAGTTTTTCCTATATTCATTCAAGACACAACATGATTTTAAACCCTATCAAATCTCCTGTTAACCACCTCAGCTCCTCTGAGAACAAACTCAGTTACTCCATTTTCCCTGCAAATCAAAGTCTGTTATAATAGCACAATTTTATTAAATCTCCTCTGGCCCTTCTACAAAGGAAGCTGCTAAAGGATTGATACATATTTAATGAGTGGATATAAAGACAGCAGTGGAATACAACACAAGGAAGTGGGCAGTTATCCACTTTCAAAAAAATAGGGAAGGACAATGTTCATTAAAAGGCAAGAGGCTCGGAAACATTGGGGTATTCTACTCAAATCATAGAAAGTTAACTTGCAGGTACAGCAAATAATTCTGAAATAAATGGCCTGATAGTCTTTATTAATGGACTGGAATATAAGAATGAAGATGTTTTAATGCAAATATAATGGATCTTGGTGAGACCACACCTGAAGTACCATGTATAATTTTGATCTCCTTATTTAAGACACAATGTATTTATCTTTGGATTGTTATAATGAAAGTTCACCACGTTGAGTCTTGGGATGATGGGCTTGTGCTATGACAAGAGATAGACTAGATCCAGCCTTTATTTCTCAGAGTTTAGATTAATGAGACATGATCTCATTGCAACATATAAATTCTTAACAAGCTCAATGAGTGAGATGTAGGAGGAGACTTCCCCTCGTTGTAGAATCTAGCATTAAAGGTCAGAGTCTCAGAGTAAAGTGACAGCCATTTAGGAGTGAGATGAAAGGAGACTGTTTCACTCTTAAAGCTGTGAAACACCCCAAAACATGGGAATGCTCACTTGTTGAATTTGTTTGTGACATATTCAATATATTGTTGTTCAATTCATTATTGGATGCTGAAAGAAATCAAAGAACATGAAAACAGCATTGGAAGATAAAGTTAAAGAAGATGATCAGCTTCTTATTAAATGGCAGAGCAAGCTCTCATAATTGAATGCCTATCATCCCTCCTAGTTCTTCTGTCCTTTTGTTAAAGAGAAACTTTGTGCCCTTTTATGTGGTGCATCTTTTATGCCTTAATCAAAGAATGGTCTAAGCAGAACACTGAACAATTTTCCTTAATTGCATTATGCTGTTTTAACTATACAGTTCAATATTCACTTGTTGATAGTAATGCTAAAATGAAGCCAGAACGTAGTCATTACTAGGTATTACTGTAAGAGACCTAACTTTAATAGGGACAAAAAAATACATGTTGGAAAGGAATAGAAAAACATATAAGAATTTCTCAGACTAGAAAGAATTCAGTCAGCAGCTGTTTTTTATGTACTACACTGAGACATACCAGCTTTCCTGTAGAGATAAGGTCTGAGCTAGATTTGTTGCTGTCTCTGAGTTAGTTCCACACCACTCTCCATTTATAGTGTAGGCGACCACCCACTAACTGACATCCTTGGCACAGTTAACTGTGGAAGTGAACAGGCTACATAAATGGGAGATGAGGGAAGATTTTGACATTTGTAGAGTCACTTCAGTTCCCTGAATGACTCAGTTCAGAAGTCTTTTGTGAAACTAAGTCAGGAAATTTGCAGTGTAACTTCACTCAATAACAACGATTAGTATCTGATGATGGAACAATGCTCCAAAAGCTAATATTTTCAAAGAAACCCATTGGAGGACAACATGAGGTCATGTGATTTTTGACCTTGTCCAACCTGGCACCTCCACATCATAAATATGACCTTACATTAGCACATCTTAGCTGGAACAGATGTAGTTTGTTGCAATTATTCCTGATAACACCTGAGGTAAAGGGTGAGAAAGTCAATCAGGTTCTCACTCCAAATCACTATCCAGTGACTTCTACGATTACATAGCAAAAGATAGACGTTAGGTAAGGTCAGATCAGATTCAGCTGGTGACTCCTCCTCTTCCCATTATCAGAAAACCGACTGACACTAATCGCTTAACATTAACTAGGAAATACATTGAGGACAAAACCATAATGGCCCAGTATTGGATGAGAGTCTTGAAAGTAAGTTCAATGTGACTATCTGTGAATTTTTGCAAAGCCATTTCATTGGCAATTTCCTTCTGATCTGAGAAAAATAATACTGCAACAGCCATGACGCAGGTATCAACACAGGAAAGATGTTCCCGTGACTGGACAGTCTGGAATCAAGGGTCATGGGACAGAAGCATATGGGGTAGGACACACAGGCCTGTGATTTGAAGAAATGTTTGCACTTATCAAGCGTGGTGAGCCTGTGGAATTGTCTCCAACTCAAAATGGCTCCGGTCAAAATATTGAATGTTTTCAAGAAGATGTTAGATAATAATTACTTAGACTATAGAGATCAAAAGGTATGGGGAGAAAGTAGGAATAGGGGACTGAGTTGGATGAGCAGCCGTGATCACATTGACTGGTGGAGAGCTAGCTTGAAGGGCCTTTGCTAATTCTGTTGGTGAGGTTTTAAACGAGGATGACAGGCTGATGGAAACTAAAGGTTTAGATGGGTCAGACTCCAGTTAGGAAACAGGAGGGAGAATGGAGTCAGTGACCTGGAAAGACAAAAGAAATGAGGATTAAAAAGCAACTGGTGAAGGAATTTTTACAGGATTGAGCTGTTGGTATTTTAATGTGGGAAGCATGACAAAAAAAAGGCAGATGAATTAAGGGCACAGACAGACACATGGCACCATAATGTTGTTGTTATGACAGAAACAAGGTTGAAGGAGGGGCAATAATGGCACCTCACATCTGGCTCTAGAGTTTTCAGGTAGGATAGAGTGGGTGATAAAAAAGGAGGGAGTAGCTGTATTGGTTAAAGAACCAATTACAGTTGTGAGCAGGGATGGTATATGAAGGAGGTTAACAAATGAGGCTTTCTGGGTTGAGCTGAAGAATAAAAAGGGAGCAGTCACATGAGGAATATACTACAGACCCCCAAAAAGTGCAAGGGAGATAGAAGAACACACAAGAAGACAGATTTCTGCCTGTAGGGATAAGAGGGCAATAACAGCAGGAGACTTTAACTATTCCCAATATCACCTGGATTTCAAACAATATAAGGAGCACCATTATATGTGGGGACATGTCCCACCATGTACGTGGTAGGTACTCATGCAGCTCAGCTAATGTTGTCTATCTCATTGGCTGCAGGCAAGGTTGCCCTGAGGCATGGTACATTGGTGAGACTGAACACAGTCTATGGAAACAGATGAATGGACACTGCACAAGAATCAACAGACAGGAGCATTCTGTCTTAGTTGGAGAACACTTCAGCAATCCAGGACTTTCGACCTCGGACCTTCAGGTGACCGTCCTCCAAGGTGGACTTCGGGACAGGCAACAACGAAAAGTGGCCGAGCAGAGGCTGATAGCTAAGTTTGGTACCCATAGGGAGGGCCTAACCGGGACCTTGGGTTAATGTCATACTACAGGTGATCACATTGCACTATACACACACACACAGACACAGATACAAACACACACACACACACACATAGACAGACAGACACACTGACACTCCTACACAGATACACACACAAACTCCTTTAGACCAATACATTCATGCAGACCCTACCTCATATGCTCAGACATTGACTCCCACACTCACACACACACCCTCTCACAGATACATACCCCTTTACAGTCAAACACATACACATACACACACTCTCTCACAGACACTCATACCTCCAACCCCCACTCCCAACACACACACACACACACACACACACACACACATATAAGTTTGTGGGGTGAATTTGTACTTGCAGAATTACATTTTATTTTGCTCAAAAACTGCACAAATGTGTAGAAGATTCTGTAAATCTGTTTTTAGATTAGAATCAGTCTGACCATTGGGCACAGACAGCCCCACACCTTCGATGCGTTATCAGGGCCGACATGACACCTATTGTTAAAGTTCACTTGAGAATGTAACTTTTAAAAAGGTTCTTCAATTTACATATGAAAGAACTGAAACCAACATGGTCATACTAAAAGATGAGAGCCTTAACATCAATCCAGGTCTTTTTCAATAGGTAATTTTAGTTGCATCACACTGTAAACTTTTGCTGTAAATTCTGCGTCTTACGATCTGATACTCCACAACTACCTGATGAAAGAACAGTGCTCTGAAAGCTAGTGCTTCCAAATAAATGGACTATAACCTGATGTTGTGTGATTTTTAATTCAACACTCTAGATAGCCGAGGGGAGTATATGGAAAGTATAGAGATCAAATTAAAAAAAGAAATAAGGAAATCCAAACAAAAAGACATGGGAAAATATTAACAAGCAAGATAAAGGTAAATGCAAAGATATTTTACTTGTATATTTTTAAAAATTTATTCACAGGACATGGATGTCACTTGCTAGGGCAACATCTATTGCTCATCCTTTATTGCCCACAGGATAGTTAAGAGTCAACCACATTGCTCTGGAGTCACATGTAGTCCAGACCAGTTGGGAATGGCAGTTTCCTTCCCTATCAAGGACATTAGTGAACCAGACAGATTTGGTTTGATAATCAATTCATAATCATTGTTAAACTCTTAGTTACAAAGTTTTATTAAATTCAAATTCTTCCACTTGCATGGTAGGGTTTGAACTTAGTTCCCCAGAACTTTACCAAGGTGTCTGGATTAACAGTCTAGCAATAATACCTTGCCTGTCTCAAAGATGGATTCCTTCATGTGTTACAGGATTTCCTGAAGCTGCAGTTTTCAACAGCTTGGAGATAGAAGGATTTCAAAAATGAAGGCAGGATAATGAAAGGCCATATTCTGTAATAACACCATGGTTTATAAGTTCTTAAGATAAAAGAGCAGAATTAGGCCATTCGGCTCTTCAAGTCTGCTCTGACATTTAATTGTGCCTGATAGGCTCCTCACCTCCATTTTTCTGCCCCCTCCCATACCCCTTCAACCTATTACCAATTAAAAATCTGTCTGACTCCTTCTTAAATTTATTCTCTGTCCTAGCATCCCCGCCCTTTGGAGTTGGTGTTGCAAGGGCCAGAGAGCAACTGGAGAAAGGTATTCTTCTGCAAACCAGGAAGAATGGATCTGTTCCCATACACAGGATACAGATAAATGGTGTCTTTAGCAGATGGACTGCTTCTGAGGTCAGTCTAGAAAGTCTTCAATGGGATGATCAGATCAGGAAAGGTGAGTGTGGTTGTGTTTTCACCTTCAGCATGTTTCCATTTTGTCACTCAGCCTTGTCAAGCCAACTCCATTCTATCATTCCCCACACTCACTCATGTGGCATCTGCATCTATGCAGTGCTTTCTATCTTCATCAAACCATCCACCAATAGCACACACCCACATCATTCATCAATGCCATGCCATTCGCGGAACGTCATCCTCATCAAATATGCTGCACCTGTCAGGTCACGACATGGCATTGCAGTCTGTGCTTTTCCCCATTACAGCAGAAGGGAGAGGTACAGGACTGAAGGTTGGGGTATAAGAGTGGGCAAGTCTTACTGCAACTGTTCAAGGTGCTGGTGAGACCACATCTGGAGCACTGTGAGCAATTTTGGCTCCTTTATTCAGGTGAGATATCATTTCATTGGAGACAATTCAGAAAAGGTTCACTCAAATGATCCCTGGGATGGAGGGACTGTCTTATGAGCAAAGGCTAAACAGTTTGGGACTCGAAGGAGTTTACAACAATGAGAAGTGATCATTCATGAGAGGGTCAATGGTGAGAGGGATGCTTCCCCTCATGGGAGAGCCTACGACGAGAGGGCACAGTCTCAGAATACAGGGGACACCAATTTAAGATTGAGATGAGGAGGGATTTCTTCTCTCAAAGGGTTGTGAGTAATTGGAATTCAGTGCCACAGAGAGCTGTGGGCCCAAAGCCCCTCAGCATATTTAAGGTTGAGACAAATAGAATCTTAATCAGTTGTGGAATCAAGGGTTATAGAGTCATAGAGTCATAGAGATGTACAGCACGGAAACAGACCCTTTGGTCCAACCTGTCCATGCTGACCAGATATCCCAACCCAATCTAGTCCGACCTGCCAGCACCCGGCCCATATCCCTCCAAACCCTTCCTATTCATATACCCATCCATGTGCCTTTTAAATATTGCAATTATACCAGCCTCCACCACTTCCTCTGGCAGCTCATTCCATACACGTACCACCCTCTGTGTGAAAAAGTTGCCCCTTAGGTCTTTTTTATATCTTTCCCCTCTCACCCTAAACCTATGCCCTCTAGTTCTGGACTCCGCGACTCCAGGGAAAATATTTTGTCTATTTATTCTATCCATGCCCCTCATAATTTTGCAAACCTCTATAAGGTCACCCCACAGCCTCCGACGCTCCAGGGAAAACAGCCCCAGCCTGTTCAGCCTCTCCCTATAGCTCAAATTCTCCAACCCAGGCAACATCCTTGTAAATCTTTTTTGAACCCTTTCAAGTTTCACAACATCTTTCCGATAGGAAGGAGACCAGAAATGCACACAATATTCCAACAGTGGCCTAAACAATGTCCTGTACAGCCGCAACATGACCTCCCAACTCCTGTACTCAATACTCTGACCAATAAAGGAAAGCATACCAAACGCCTTCTTCACTATCCTATCTACCTGCGACTCCACTTTCAAGGAGCTATGAACCTGCACTGCAAGGTCTCTTTGTTCAGCAACACTGCCTAGGACCTTACCATTAAGTGTATAAGTCCTGCTAAGATTTGCTTTCCCAAAATGCAGCACCTTGCATTTATCTGAATTAAACTCCATCTGCCACTTCTCAGCCCTTGGCCCATCTGGTCAAGATCTCATTGTAATCTGAGGTAACCCTCTTCGCTGTCCACTACACCTCCAATTTTGGTGTCATCTGCAAACTTACTAACTGTACCTCTTATGCTCGCATCCAAATCATTTATGTAAATGACAAAAAGTAGAGGACCCAGCACCGATCCTTGTGGCAATCCACTGGTCACAGGCCTCCAGTCTAAAAAACAACCCTCCACCACCACCCTCTGTCTTTTACCTTTGAGCCAGTTCTGTATCCAAATGGCTAGTTCTCCCTGTATTCCATGAGATCTAACCTTGCTAACCAGCCTCCCACAGGGAACCCTGCCAAATGCCTTACTGAAGTCTATATAGATCACATCTACTGCTCTGCCCTCATCAATCCTCTTTGTTACTTCATCAAAAAACTCAATCAAGTTTGTGAGACATGATTTCCCACACACAAAGCCATGTTGACTATCCCGAATCAGTCCTTGCCTTTCCAAATACATGTACATCCTGTCCCTCAGGATTCCCTCCAACAACTTGCCCACCACCGAGGTCAGGCTCACCGGTCTATAGTTCTCTGGCTTGTCCTTACCACCCTTCTTTAACAATGGCACCACGTTAGCCAACATTCAGTCTTCCGGCACCTCACCTGTGACTATCGATGATACAAATATCTCAGCAAGAGGCCCAGCAATCACTTCTCTAGCTTCCCACAGAGTTCTAGGGCACACCTGATCAGGTCCTGGGGATTTATCCACCTTTGTGCATTTTAAGACATCCAGCACTTCATCCTCTGTAATCTGGACATTTTTCAAGACGTCACCATCTGTTTCACTACTTTCTATATTTTCCATGATTCTTTCCACAGTAAATACTGATATTATTGGGAAAGACAGAAAAGTGGGTGTGAGGAATGTCAGATCAGCCATGATGCTATTGAATGATGGAGCAGGTTCGAGGAGCTTGGGGGAGGTGAAGGCCTAGTGCTATTATCACTAGTTGTTAATGCAGAGATCCAGTAAATATTCTGGGGACCTGGGTTCAAATCCTGTCCACGGCAGACGGTGGAATTTGAATTTTTTTTAAAATCTGAAATTAAGAGTCTAATAATTGCCATGAATCCATCTTTGATTGTTGGAAAAACCCATCTGGTTCGCTGATGTCTTTTAGGGAAGGAAACTGCCATCCTTACCTGGTCTGGCCTACATGTGACTCCAAACTTGACCTTTAATTGTCCTCTGGATAACTAGGGATGGACAATAAATGTTGGCCTAGTCAGCAAGCCCTCATCACATGAATAAAAAAAACTGAACAGCTTACTCCTGTACCCATTTCTGATGAACTTATGTCTGCAGATTCTTCAGCTCGGAAATGTAGAGGAGGAGTGGCTAAACATCAGTGGTATTTTAGTATCTCAGGCTGTTGAAGTTGAGGAGTTTGGAACCATTCAGTGACCTATTGAGACAATTAAATGATGATTATTTTGTAGCACTCTTTAACTCCTCATTTATCTTAGTTCACAGAGTTTATCTGGGTCAGGGCCTTCATGTTTACAACATGACTTAACAAAGGTTGTGAACAATAATAATTCCTCAGAAAGACTGATTCATGCTAAGGGTCTAGTCATAGGACTCAAGTCTAGCAGGCAATCATCCTTCAGTGGGAATGGTGAGTTGGCTTTTTACCTGGTGACTCACATCGTGATCACAAGTGAGCAAAAGCTGATCGAGTTCAGAGGTACAGTAATGGAAACTCTGCAACAGAGAGTGTAACGTTATCTGTCCTCTGCACAGTTGGGTATTGATGCAACTTCCCAGGCCTGTTAATGGAATAGAATATCTTCCAGAGAAACAGATAAGACTTCAAAGCACTTACTGGAATTGTCTCCCTTGGAAGGCAGTAGACAGGGGAGATAAATGATTTCAAGATGAAATGTGATTGGTATGTAAGCAAAATAAACTAACACAGCTCCACCGGATTTCACAAAAACACGATAGGATGACATTCTGAGCTGTAATGACTTCTACCTATAATTGCACAGATGCTGTATGACATCACTTCAAGCACAAATGAGGTTAATATTGGAGAGCATTGCTCTGATGCCTTCTTTAATGGATAGATTGGTTCACTGTGTAGAACATCAATCACATTAATCAACTGAATCTATGCAGCCTGTTCAGATGCCGGATCATTGCAGGATTGTTCCTTTAAAAAGCATAGGTGCATCAACACAGGGAATCCAGATCATACCATCGAGATAATAACAGACCATGAACAAGCAATGCTCACTTTAAGATAAAACAAAGGACTGAAGATACTGCAGATCTGAAACAAACATAGGTTGGTGCTGAAACTCAGCAGGTCTGGAAGCATCGGTGCACAGAAAGCAGAGTTAACATTTTATGTATAGTGACTCTTCATCAGAACCTTTAAGATGTCCCTTTAAGATGTTTGCCTGCAGCAATCTCAAAGGGCAGCCTTAGTGCAACCAGCAGGCAATATGGGGGAACATTGGGTGACAGGTCCATTAGTTTGGAATCTCCAATCAGTACAGCCTGATCTGCACCAATGTACCTGCAGCAGAATGGGAGCAGTGAATTGCAGCTTAACCATGAGAGGGAAGATAAGGAAAGGGGACATGGGAGTGGGGCTCCAATCAAAGTTCTTGCACTCCTCACCCTTGCCCAACCTCCCGATGGCCAATGTGTCTCTGCACAAAAGCAGTTAGAGTAGTCTTTAACAGCACTCTCCTTCTCTCCAGAACTCAGGGAACACACCAAAATAATTCAGTTGTCAAAGCAGTGATTTGAGAGGCCAGTCGGTACTTCAGCTGAAGCCACATTTGTTGTTTTGTGTTGGAACCATGTAGGTGGATGAGAAACTTATATATTCCTTAAATTAAGTTATGTAAAGTCAACATTGCAGCTATGATCCATCTACTTGCTCACTTACTTTTGAGTGTAAAGGTTTTGGTTTTGAGTTTGAGTCCAAGACTTGAACGCAGAAGTTGAAACTGAGACTCTGGTGCAATACAAAGGGAGCACTGAGTTATTAGAGGGTGGTCTTTGAAAGATGCACCCACGCAAATGTCCTGTTTGCACTGTCAGGTGGATATAAAAGATCTCACAGCATTGTTATGAGGACATTATCCCAGTTATCATGGCCAATACTTATCCCTCGTTCAAAATTGTAAAACCATCTATTAGCTAGGACTTTGGTGTGTGCAAATTGGTTACTATATTCTTACATTAATTACCACAATAACCACATTTCAAAAGGCAGGGCAACTTCAATGACCCGAATGACACTGGTGGGGAGCATTTTGTTTGGATAATCGATTGTTTTGATAACACAGTTTGCCCAAGCATCGGGATCTTGCGATCTTGTTCAGATAATCGATGTTTGGATAACCAAGGTTGTACTGTATTTCTTTTTAAAGGACTTTGGGATGCCCTGTTGTGAAAGTGCTAAAACAAAAAGTGGGAGTCTTTTACACTTTCCTACATTGCCAATTCTTGATTACTGGACTGCAGGTCACTTTTGGATTTAATCGGTTATTAACAGTTAGAAATGTGTCAAGTAGTGCACCAGTTGGAGGACACTCAGGTGTGCGGTGGGATCCCGTCCGCGCTCACCCCAGCCCAGACGGAATTTCACATTGGCCCCAAGGTCCCGTACTTCCCGTGGAGCCTGTGCCCCACAACCTGAGCCGCCTCCGGAATTTTAATTTTGTCCCTTTAAAGGATGTAAAAAGGCGGGCCCTGTATCGACTGCTGCTGCACACCGTCCACCTCTTCTCCCTCATCCACCGTCCGGACACGCCTTGGCATGCCCATTTGCCACCGGGCGGTGGGGATCCCCAGTGGAGGGCTCTCTACGCGGGAGTCCTCCCCCTTTCTCTCGGGGATCTGGGGTGGAGGGTGCTGCACGCAGCAGTCCCCTGCAACCGCAGATTGCGGTGGTTCACGGACTCCCAGCCCAACTGCTTGTTCTGTGGCGCTGTGGAGTCCGTGGACCATGTATATATTGGGTGGGGGCGTTTGCACTCCCTTTTTGATTTTCTCAAAAACCTCCTCCTCTGCTTTTGGCTGCACTTCAGTCCCACACTCCTGATCTTCGGGCACCCGGTACGGAGCAGGGAGGGCAGGTCTGAGGACCTCCTCGTGGGTCTGCTCCTGGGCCTGGCCAAACTGGCCATCAACAGGTCCAGGCAGCGGGCCGTGGAGGGGGTCGTTAGGACCGACTGCCTGCCCCTCTTCCGGGGTTACGTTAGGGCCCGGGTCTCTCTGGAAAAGGAGCACACGGTGTCCACCAACACCCTGGAGTTGTTCAGGGAGAGGTAGGCATCACAGGGAGTGGAGTGTATTAGTTCCCCGTCCAATTCTATTTTGATTTAGTCCCTACCCTCCCCTTCACTGTTTTGATCACACAGCATTGCCCTTTGATGTGAAGGGCAGGGCTTGTCACTGGCCCCTCGGGTGTTTCCTTCTTCCTGGTGGTGGAAATTGAATAAAGATTCATGCACTTTGTGTCTTTCACTGTGTCTCACACCTGCACACACACACCATGGGTGCTAGGGAAAAATAAGCACTACCGCAGTTAGGTGGTAGTGTAGGGAAAACAAAAGGAGAAAAAGAAGGAAAAAAAGAAAAGTAAAAAAAAAAGAAATAAAGAAGTGTATCAAAGTGTGCTTTGGTTATTTGCAAAACTGCTTTTGTGGATGTGGCACTGGGTGAGGATAGGGAAGAGTGACCATTGTGTGTGTTTCTTACATCAATCAATTGGTGCAGTTTAGGTAAACCTTCCATTATAAGGGACATACCTGTAGCCCAGGCCACAATGTTAGCAGCTTTTGGGACATTGTTGTAAATACTTTTCCTCTTCTCTTCCACTTCCTCAAAATCATTTGGAGATAATTTCCGCTCTGTACATTGTTCCTCTTGCAAATCCATACTTTGTTGCTGATGGTTATATACTGAGCACAGCCAGCTAGCTAAAGCCTTCTGGACAGCGGCTGGTGTGCTCTGTCAAGGTAAATATGGGATTCAGGGTGAGCTAGCCAATTGGATATAAAATTGGCCTGATGGTAGGAGACAGAGGGTGGTGGTGGAGAGTTGTTTCTCAGACTGGAGGCCTGTGACTAGCGATGTTCCTCAGGGATTGGTGCTGGGTCCACTGTTGTTTGTCATTTATACAAACAATTTGAATGAGAATATAAGAGGCATGGTTAGTAAGCTTGCCAATGGCACCAAAATTGGTACAAAGTTAAAAATCACATGACAGCAGGTTATAATCCAACAGGTTTATTTAGAAGCACTAGCGTTCAGAGCACTGCTTCTTCATCAGGTGGTCATGGTGAATAAGATTGTAAGACATTCTCCACAATCAGCTGACAAAGGAACAGCACTCCAAAAGCTAGTGCTTCCAAATAAACCTGTTGGACTATAACCTGGTGTTGTGTGATTTTAAATTTTGTACACCCCAGTCCAACACCGGTGTCTCCAAATCATGACCAGAATTGGTGGTGTAGTGGACAGTGAAGAAGGTTATCTGAGATTACAAAGTGATTTTGATCAATTTGGTCAATGGACTGAGGAGTGGCAGATGGAGTTTAATTTGGATAACTGCGAGATATTGCATTTTGGTAAAACGAACAAGGATATGACTTACACAATTATTGTTAGGGCCCTGGGTAGTGTTGTAGAACACAGAGACCTAGAGATTCAGGTACTAATTCTTTGAAATTTGTGTCACAGGTAAGCAGGGTGGTTAAGAAGCCATTTAGCAAACTTGCCTTCATTGCTCCGCCCATTCAGTATAAGACTGGGTGCATTATGTTGAGGTTGTACAGGACGTTGGTGAGGCCTCTTCTGGAGGATTGCGGGCAGTTCTGGTCTCCCTGTTATACAATATCATTAAACTAGAGAGGATCTGGAAAAGATTTACCAGGGTGTTGCTGGGAATGGAAGGTTTGACTTAAAAATATAGTTTGGATAGGCTGGGACTTTTCTCACTGGAATGTAGAAGGCTGAGGAGCGACCTTAGAGAGGTTCATAAAATCATGAAGTACACAGATAAAGTGAATAGTAAAGGTCTTCTCCGTAGGGTGGGAGAATTCAAAACATGAGACATACTTTTAAAATGAGAAGAGAAAGATTTAAAAAGGATGTGAAGATCAACTTTTTCCACAGAGTGCCAAAGTGGTGGGTGCAGGTATAACTACAACATTTAAAAGACATTTGGATAAATTCATGAATAGGAAAGGTTTGGTGGGATATGGTCCAAACGCAGGCAGGTGGGGCTAGTTCAATTTGGGAACAAAGGTTGGCGTGAATTGGTTGGACCAGTAAGTCTGTTCCCATGCTGTATGATGTATGACTCTATAATAACAGGCTCAGGGACTCCCAGCTTGGTTCCAGCAGTTCAACTCAGCTCCTGGCTTCATTTCAGATTTGGTGTAAATATGGTCAAAAGAGCTGAATTCCAAAGGTGAGTTGTGAGTGAGTGACAGCCCTTGACATCAAGGCTGCATTTAACTGAGTGGAGCATCGCGAAGTGCAAACAAACCTGGAATCAAGGGGGAATGCTGGGCAAACGCACGACTGGTTGAAATCATATAGAACATAGAACATAGAACATAGAACAATACAGCACAGAACAGGCCCTTCGACCCACGATGTTGTGCCGAACTTCTAACCTAGATTAAGCACCCATCCATGTACCTATCCAAATGCCGCTTAAAGGTCGCCAATGATTCTGACTCTACCACTCCCACGGGCAGCGCATTCCATGCCCCCACTACTCTCTGGGTAAAGAACCCACCCCTGACATCTCCCCTATACCTTCCACCCTTCACCTTAAATTTATGTCCCCTTGTAACACCCGGGGAAAAAGTTTCTGACTGTCTACTCTATCTATTCCTCTGATCATCTTATAAACCTCTATCAAGTCACCCCTCATCCTTCACCGTTCCAACGAGAAAAGGCTCAACCTATCCTCGTACGACCTACTCTCCATTCCAGGCAACATCCTGGTAAATCTTCTCTGCACCCTCTCCAAAGCTTCCACATCTTTCCTAAAGTGAGGCGACCAGAACTGCACACAGTACTCTAACTGTGGCCTAACCAAAGTCCTGTACAGCTGCAACATCACTTCACGACTCTTGAATTCAATCCCTCTGCTAATGAACGATAATACTCCATAGGCCTTCTTACAAACTCTATCCACCTGAGTGGCAACCTTCAAAGATCTATGTACATAGACCCCAAGATCCCTCTGTTCCTCCACCTGACTAAGAACCCTACCATTAACCCTGTATTCCGCATTCTTATTTGTTCTTCCAAAATGGACAACCTCACACTTGGCAGGGTTGAACTCCATCTGCCACTCCTCAGCCCAGCTCTGCATCATATCTAAGTCCCTCTGCAGCCGACAACAGCCCTCCTCACTGTCCACAACTCCACCTATCTTCGTATCATCTGCAAATTTACTGACCCACCCTTCGACTCCCTCATCTAAGTCATTAATAAAAATTACAAACAGCAGAGGACCCAGAACTGATCCCTGCGGAACTCCACTTGTAACTGGGCTCCAGGCTGAATATTTACCATCTACCACCACTCTCTGCCTTCGACCGGTTAGCCAGTTTTCTATCCAATTGGCCAAATTTCCCTCTATCCCATGCCTCCTGACTTTCCGCATAAGCCTACCATGGGGAACCTTATCAAATGCCTTACTAAAATCCATGTACACTACATCCACTGCTCTACCCTCATTCACATGCTTGGTCACCTCCTCGAAGAATTCAATAAGACTTGTAAGGCAAGACCTACCCTTCACAAATCCGTGCTGGCTGTCCCTAATCAAGCAGTGTCTTTCCAGATACTCGTAAATCCTATCCCTCAGTACCCTTTCCATTACTTTGCCTACCACAGAAGTAAGACTAACTGGCCTGTAATTCCCGGGGTTATCCCTATTCCCTTTTTTGAACAGGGGCACAACATTCGCTACTCTCCAGTCCCCTGGTACCACCCCCGTTGCCAGTGAAGACGAGAAGATCATTGCCAACGGTACTGCAATTTCCTCTCTTGCTTCCCACATAATCCTAGGATATATCCCTTCAGGCCCGGGGGACTTGTCTATCCTCAAGTTGTTCAAAATGTCCAACACATCTTCCTTCCTAACAGGTATCTCTTCTAGCTTAACAGTTCCTTTCACACTCTCCTCTTCAACAATATGGTCCCTCTCGTTCGTAAATACTGAAGAGAAGTACTTGTTCAAGACCTCTCCTATCTCTTCCGACTCAATACACAGTCTCCCACTACTGTCCTTGATCGGACCTACCCTCGTTCTCGTCATTCTCAGGTTTCTCACATATGCATAGAATGCCTTGGGGTTATCCTTGATCCTATCCGCCAAGGATTTTTCATGCCCTCTCTTAGCTCTCCTAATCCCTTTCTTCAGGTCCCTTCTGGCTATCCTGTATCCCTCCACTGCTCTGTCTGAACCCTGTTTCCTCAACCTTATGTAAGCCTCCTTCTTCCTCTTTACTAGACATTCAACCTCCCTCGTCAACCAAGGCTCCCTCACACGACCATTTCTTTCCTGCCTGATCGGTACATACATATCAAGGACACGTCGTATCTGCTCCTTGAATAAGTTCCACATTTCCACCACATCCTTCCCTGACAGCCTATGCTCCCAACGTATGCTCCTCAAATCCTGTCTTACAGCATCGTAATTTCCCTTCCCCCAATTGTAAAATCTACCTTGTTGTGCGCACCTATCTCTCTCCATAACCAAGGTGAAAGTCACAGAATTGTGGTCACCATCACCAAAATGTTCACCCACTAACAAGCCCATCACTTGTCCCGGTTCATTACCGAGTACCAAATCCAATATGGCCTCCCCTCTGGTTGGACACTCTACATACTGCGTTAGTAAAGCTTCCTGGACACACTGCACAAACACCGCCCCATCCAATCTACTTGATCTAAAGAGCTTCCAATCAATATTTGGGAAGTTGAAGTCGCCCATGACTACGACCCTGTGGCTTCTGCACCTTTCCAAAATCTGTTTCCCAATCTGTTTCTCCACATCTCTGCTGCTATTGGGGGGCCTATAATAAACACCCAACAAGGTGACTGCACCTTTCCTATTTCTGACTTCAGCCAATACTACCTCCAGAGGCAGATCCCCCTCAAACTTCCTTTCTGCAGCCGTTATACCATTTCTAATTAACAATGCCACCCCCCCTTCTTTTTTACCACCCTCCCTAATCTTACTGAAACATCTGTAACCAGGAACCTCCAACAGCCATTCCTGTCCCTCATCTATCCATGTTTCCGTGATGGCCACAACATCGTAGTCCCAGGGACCGATCCACGCCTTAAGTTCACCCACCTTATTTCTGATACTCCTTGCGTTGAAGTATACGCACTTGAGCCCATCTCTGTGTCCGCAAGTAGTCCCTGTCAGTGCTACCTTCTCCACAGCCTCCCTACAGTCTTGGGCATCCTGACACACAGCTAGCTTACTTGCTGGACTACAAGTCCGGATCCCATCCCCCTGCCAAATTAGTTTAAACCCCCCCGAAGAATGCTAGCAAATCTACCCCTGACACATACAAAGATGGTTGTGGATGTTGGAGGTCAGTCATAAATAACCCTTCTTCCATTAGTAGGTCAGAAGATGGTGCAATCTTCAGTAAAAAAATGTCCAGTACCATTCACAACTCCTCAGATACTGAAGCAGTCCATGTACAAATGTAATAAAATCAAGGCAATATCTAGGTTTGGGCTGACAAGTTGCAAATAACATTCACACTACACAAATGCCAGGGAATGACTATCTCCAATAAGAGACAAACTAACCAATGTAGTTAGTAAGGTTGTAGATGACACCAAAATTGGAGACGTAGTGCACAACGAAGAAGGTTACCTCAGATTACAAGGGATCTTGACCAGATGGGCCAATGGGCTGAGAAGAGGCAGATGGAATTTAATTTAGATAAATGTGAGGTGCTGCATTTTGGGAAAACAAATCTTAGCAGGACTTATACACTTAATGGTAAGGTCCAAGGGAGTGTTGCTGAACAAAGAGACCTTGGAGTGCAGGTTCATAGCTCATTGAAAGTGGAATCGCAAGTAGATAGGATAGTGAAGAAGGCGTTTGGTATGCTTTCCTTTACTGGTCAGAGTATTGAGTACAGGAGTTGGGAGGTCATGTTGCAGCTGTACAGGACATTGGTTAGGCCACTGTTGGAATATTACGTGCAATTCTGATCTCCTTCCTATCGGAAAGATGTGAAACTTGAAAGGGTTCAGAAAAGATTTACAAGGATATTGCCAGAGTTGGAGGATTTGAGCTGTAGGCAGAGGTTGAACAGGTTGGGGCTGTTTCCCTGGAGCATCAGAGGCTGAGGGGTGACCTTATAGAGGTTTATACAATTGTGAGGGAAATGGATAGGGTAAATCGATAAAGTATTTTCCCTGGGGTGGGGGAGTCCAGAACTGGAGGGCACATGTTTAGGGTGAGAGGGGAATGATATAAAAGAAATCTAAGGGGCAACTTTGTCATGCAGAGCATGGTACATGTATGGAATGAGCTGCCAGACGATGTGGTGGAGGCTAGTACAATTGCAACAGTGAAAAAGCATTTGGATGGGCATATGAATAGGAAGGGTTGGAGGGATATGGGCTGGGTGCTGGCAGGTGGGACTAGATTGGGTTGGGATATCTGGTCAGCATGGATGAGTTGGACGAAAGTTTAGATTAGAGTGATGTTGGAAAAGCACAACAGGTCAGGCAGCATCCGCAGAGAAGGAAAATCAACATTTCAGGCAAAAGACCTTCATCAGGAATGAGGCAGGGAGCCTCCAGGGTGGAGAGATAAATGAGAGGGGGTGGGGTGGGGAGAACGTAGCAAAGAGTACAATAGGTGAATGGGGGTGGGGATGGAGGTGATAGGTCAGAGAGGAGGGTGGAGTGGATAGGTGGGAAGGGAGATTGGCAGGTTGGACAGGTCATGGGGGCGGTGCTAAGCTGGAAGGTTGGACCTGGGGTAAGGTGGGGTGAGGGGAAATGAGGAAACTGGTGAACATCACATTGATGCCCTGGGGTTGAAGTGTTCCGAGGCAGAAGATGAGGCGCTCTTCCTCCAGGTGTCGGGTGGTGAGGGAGCGGCGGTGAAGGATGCCCAGGACCGCATGTCCTAGGCAGAGTGGGAGGGGGAGTTTAAATGTTGGGCTACAGGGTGGTGTGTTTGATTGGTGCGGGTGTCCCAGTGATGTTCCTTAAAGCACTCTGCGAGAAGGTGTCCAGTCTCCCCAATGTAGAGGAGACTGCATCGAGAGCAACGGATACAATAAATGATATTGGTGGATGTGCAGATGCAACTTTGATGGATGTGGAAGGCACCTTTGGGGTCTTGGATGGAGGTGAGGGAGGAGGTGTGGGCACAGGTTTTGCAATTCCTGCAGTAGCAGGGGAAGGTGCCAGGATGGGAGGGTGGTTTGTTGGGGGGCATGAACCTTTGCCGAGTTGGCCAAAGGGTCTGTTTCCGTGCTGTATATCTCTAGGGCTCTATGACTCTATTCACTGAATTCCCACTATCAACATCCTAGGGATTACAATTGACCATAAACTCAAATGGACTTGCCACATATAACAGCGATTGCAAGAGCAGGTCATAGGCTAGACATACTGCAACTGGGAGCTCACCTCCTGCCTCCCCAAATCCTGTCCACAAGGCACAAGTCAAGAGTGTGATGGAATACTCCCCAACAACACTCAAGGAACTTTACACCCCATCTACAAGATCCACTCCCTCCACCACCGATGCTCAGGAGCAGCAGTGTGTACTATCTACACAATGTACTGCAGAAAATCACCAATGGTCCTTGGATAGTGCCTTTCAAGCTCACAACTATGGCTATTTTGAAGGAGAACGTAGAAGGAAAATGAGACCATCAGTCGCTACAAGTTTCCTACCAATCCATTGACCATGCTGACTTGTAAACCCATCACTATTCCTTTCCCTGTCTCATGGTCACAATCCTGGGGCTTCCTCCCTAACAGTACTGTGGGTGGACCTGCACTCCAAGGACTGCAGCAGAAGGTCATAACCCCATCACCTTCTTAAAGCCAGTTAGAGATGGGGAATATCTGCCAGAGCAGCCAGTGAAACCCTCCACCCCAGGAGTGAATGATTACAAAGACACCTGGCAGTGTCCTCCTCAGTGAGATAGGTGCGATGGTAACATAATTACTCCCTGAATTGATGTGGTTGTGAGCCCTGGGATGGGAAGTGGACAATAGCTCTGGAGAATTCATCATGGATGAATTAGTAATGGGGCAGCAGGAAGAGTGTGCTCCTGTGGGGAATCAGGGACACATCCAGCATCCAGCCGGTTACATGTACAGGAAGTGTCTCCAACTGCATCTCCCATAAATCCATGTTTTGGATCAGGAGCAGAGATTGGAGTGTCTGTGGAATGTCCAGTAGACTGGGACCTTCATGAATAGAATGTCCAGTGGTGTGGTCACACAATAAGGTAGACAATAGACAATAGACAATAGGTGCAGGAGTAGGCCATTCAGCCCTTCGAGCCTGCACCGCCATTCAATATGATCATGGCTGATCATTCCTAATCAGTATCGTCTTCCTGCCTTATCTCCATAACCCATAACCCATGACTCATTCAAATTCAATATTTCAGAACCATCCACCTTTTCCTTAGCTTACATGTGGAAACATTGCTGCTTTCTGTCATTTCACAATTTCTTTAAACATGGTGGAGTGGAGACTGAATCTCACTGATCATGTTCTATGCAAAATGGGACTCAGTATTGTGGCCCAATGTCCTGCATCCCAAGGAATCCTCCAACTTGACATGGGTCACAATCTTTGTCAGGTATCTGGACTGGTTGTCAAATATACTATAACGAATGGCAGTTTTAGGGTTGCCTCCATCAGATTGAATGGGGGAGTTGGTCTGCTGCTTATTACACCTGGGTGCAGAGTAGACAGTGTCACCATGGAAAGTTAAGTGCAATTTTTAAAATAATTATTGCTCAGCTGAGAGGAACACCAATCCTCCCACAGGTTCTGTAGTGCTCTCATTAATCACTGTCAAATTTGACTAGTTTCCCTCCACTCTCTTCTTCCCAACTTACCTGAGGACCACTGCCAGCAAGGTCAAAACTAGATTCTTCGCAAGACCTGGTTATGTCGCTGAAGCCCAAAGGGGATCAATTCTCTGAATTTAAGCACAAGGATCATTCCCTGCGTGCAAATCACTTCAACATGATTTCTACACCGCTGTTAGGTTCATATAAATATTTATGAGACCAGAGGAAGCTCACCTTACATAATACAGTCTGATGACGTCTGCAAAAGAATTTTTTCAATTTTTTAAAACACACCATTTACATTTTTGATCTGTCATTACACATTCTCATATGTTTCATTGATATAATGAAACATGTAAAAAAATTAATGGAGTGTCTCAAAGTTGTCACAAGTAACCGTCCTGGGATCTTTATAATCCAATGATTCTGTGACAGGTTTATGGACAGAGATTTACAGGAGAGAAGGTCTTGATAAAGTGTGAAAAACAAGCGAAGGTATCTCAGGAATGATGAATAAATCACCTCATTGAGCATCTACATGATGTCAGAGTGAATCCATTGCCCCAAGTCGGGTGTCCTACTGAGGTGGTTAATTAAAAGTAACAATTGCTTTTCATAAAAATTAATTATTAAAATACATATTAAACAAAGTTTTTCTTGAGTCAGAAGTATAATGAATTGTATATCGCATGAATCGAACTGAAAATAAATAAGTTAAAACTCCATAAATTATTTTAATTTTTTTGAATTAACATATTTCTTTTATAAGTAGAGAGCTCCCTCTCCTGTTTCACTGCATTTAAAAAAACGGAAATTTCACGTGAGTCCATTTTCAGCAGGAACCCGAACCAATTGTCCAACTGTAACCCAACATTGGACCTCAAGCTTAACACAATTAAATACATAGGGAGCCAGTGGCTATTACACTCCCACAGATACCTTATGGATTGTGTGACTATGTGTGGATCATACTGCTAATGTCACTGGACTCATAATCCAGAGTCTAGATTAGAGTGGTGCTGGAAAAGCACAGCAGGTCAGGCAGCATCCGAGGAGCAGGAATGGGCTAATGCTCTGGGGTTAGGCTCTCGAATCTTGCCATAAACAGCTGGTGATATTTAAATTCTGGAATTACAAACTAGCTATGAATCATTGTCTGTTTCAACTACGCCCCTAGCAAAGAAAGTCTGCTGTCTTTCCTGGGCCTGTCTAACATGCAACTCCAGATTGGTTCGTCCTCAATTTTGCCTGAAATATGGTTGACTTTTAAATACTTTATTTAGCAAGCCTCTCAGTGTTCTCACACCATGACAAAGTCTAAAAAAAAGAATGAAACTGGACAGGCAACCTGGGATTGACCATAAACCAGTGATAAATTGGCAAAAAATTATATACCTCAAATATCGGAAGTTTACTGTATTATCATGGTCTCCGTAATGCCCGAGTTGTCAGCTGAGGATATGAATGGGAAGGCTGACCACTGGTAAGTTTCATTTAAGGGAAAGTTGCATTATTATTTGAGTGGTTTATGCTCAAATAATAGCACACAAGTGATGTGTATATCCCTTTATTTCTTAGTGAGTGTTTTTACATTGATTATGTGGATCTCTTGATTATCCAGAATATTTGGAGAAAGTGAGGACTGCAGATGCTGGAGAGTCAGAGTCAAAGATTGTGGCACTGGAAAAGCACAGCCGGTCAGGCAGCAGCCAAGGAGCAGGAGAGTCGATGTTTCAAGCATAAACTTACCCATGGGTGCTAGTTAATAAAAGATTTGCTGTATAATCAAGAGGTAGCTGGATTAGGAGTCTTCCATATTGACTCCAGAGCCCCTGACATGTACCATTCACCATAATTTGCCTCAATGATAGCAAACTCATCTGTTAGTCAGAGGGTTTGAGTTGAAGTTTTATTTCAGGATTCAAGCACAGAATCGAGATTGACGCTTCAGCACTGAAGGAACATGGAAATCTCAAAGGTACTGCCCGGAGATTGAGGCTGCCATCAATCCCTCCCCACACCCAGACAATTTGGCCAGTTGGGAAAGGGGAGGGGAATCACTATGGGAAGCAGCACTATGCCTGTTTCCTACCCACCCCGTGGCTATATTCACCATGGAGGAGTACATGGTCTACTAGTTCACCCCTTGAGGGACAACTTAAGGGTCTCCACTTACCTGCTGGGATTTCACAAATGGTGGATTTCATCAATGCTGAATTTCAACGCTGCCACGTCAGAAGGGTTGGTCAGTTTTGGGTGGAATGTAACCCTGATAAATGTGAGGTGATGCACTTTCAAAGAAGGAACAAGACAATGGAGTACTCAATAAATGGCAGGTCACTAGGAACTTGGGGTGCTTGTCCACAGATCCCTGAAGGTGGCAGTTAAGAAAGCAAATGGGACACTTGTCCTTATCAGTCATGCATAGATTATAAGAGCAATATGTTTGAGTTGTATGGAACTTTGGGTTGGCCACAGCAGGAGTAGTGTGTGCAGTTCATGTCTCTGATCTATTGGAAGGATGAGATTGCACTGGAGAGGGTGCAGGGAGGATTCAGAGGAGGATCTGGAATGCACTACCTGAGAGGGTAGTTGAGGCGGGAAACCTCACAGCCTTTAAAAAAGTATTTGGATGAGCACTTTGAGTTTTATAATGTTCAAGGCTATGGGCTCAAGCTGCAAAGGGGGACCAGTATAAATTGAGAGTATTCTGGATGTAGGTTTGCTACATTGGCACTGCTTGAAAGCAGGATTCATCAGCATGGCTTTGCCCGGAGGCCCACTGAAGATGTTACCTAGTATGGTGACGAAACGCCTGGAAATGAACCTTCCAGCTCAGTGAGCAAACCTACATCTAAAACCTCAACCTGAGCTACAAATCTTCTCAAAACTCATTGAGGGTATTCTTGTTGCTGCAGATTCGGAGGGCCAAAGGGCCTCTTCCATACTGTGTGGTCCAATTAATGTTGGGGAAGTTGAAATCCCCGAAAGTAATTTCACTTGGTTAACTCTGAACATCCTTGATGTGATTATATACGTGCACCTTCTTAACCCTTCCCTGTTGCTGTGTTGTACCATTTTGTGGATGTCTAGGTTTTGGTCTGGGGTCTGCTTGCTGCTTGAAACCACAAACCTGAACATAGCCATCCAACATCCCTTGGTGTCACCTACTTTGCAGATATCAAGAAAATCTGGACAACCTTTGGGTGGTTGTGGCAAACCGCATCTGCTATAGATTTTGTTGGTGACTGTAGCAAAAATGTTGCCTGTACGTAACATATGTCATTGTGGTTAGTCCTTCACTATGGTTTCATCCTTGTGAGCATCTTCAAGTAAAGTGTCAATGGTACAGCCTTTTCTTTTGCCAAAAAATCCTTTCTAAAGGCTTTATTTGGTGTAGGGGCAATGGCTAACTCAAAGAGCTTTTGTGACAATTTTCCTTTGGAACAGTCACACTCATGCTCTTTGCTGTGACATCTTCCAATAAACTGGGTAATAGACACTGTGGGAACTGTCCAAATAACATGGGTTGGAGTCTACAAATCCAGAATTGACCTTAAGCAATTCATTCAGAACCATCCAATTTTTACTGGGCCCTTCCAATCACTCATAGGAAAATTGGATATGCTAATCCTTTGAAGCCCTTGATTTGGAGATGCTGGTGTTAGACCAGGATGGACAAAGTTAAAAATCACACAACACCAGGTTATAGTCCAACAGTTTAATTGGAAGCACTAGCTTTCGGAGCACTGCCCCTTCATCAGGTGAAGGAGCAGTGCTCCGAAAGCTAGTGCTTCCAATTAAACTTGTTGGTCTATAACCTAGTGTTGTGTGATTTTTACCTTTGAAGCCCCTTCTTCTTTATGGTAAGCAAGATTTTTCGGGCTCTCTTCTCAGGATCATCTATCACACAACAGCATTGCCTATGGTGTTTGAACAGTTGTGATTCAGTATAGATGTCATTGGATAGCCAACTCACAATGAAATCCTGCTACCCATCATTGGGCTGTAAAATTTTCAGTGTACCACTTTATGGTCTATGCTTCTGAAAAATGATTCTTCCTTACTGAGAGAATTTGCAGCTGCTGTAATGAGAAACTTCTTAAGTAACTGTTAAGAACAGAGGTGTTCTCACTTTCCAGATTTCTATGTTGCAGTGTGTGGCCTTAAGTGTACATCAGGATTTTTATTTTAAATTAAGACAATCTTAGAAATTTCATTTACCTTAAAAAAACTTACATTCAAATCATAAGGAAATGTACATAGAACATAGAACATAGAACAATACAGCACAGAACAGGCCCTTCGGCCCACGATGTTGTGCCGAACTTCTATCCTAGATTAAGCACCCATCCATGTACCTATCCAAATGCCGCTTAAAGGTCGCCAATGAATCTGACTCTACCACTCCCACGGGCAGCGCATTCCATGCCCCCACCACTCTCTGGGTAAAGAACCCACCCCTGACATCTCCCCTATACCTTCCACCCTTCACCTTAAATTTATGTCCCCTTGTAACACTCTGTTGTACCCGGCGAAAAAGTTTCTGACTGTCTACTCTATCTATTCCTCTGATCATCTTATAAACCTCTATCAAGTCACCCCTCATCCTTCGCCGTTCCAACGAGAAAAGGCCGAGAACTCTCAACCTATCCTCGTACGACCTACTCTCCATTCCAGGCAACATCCTGGTAAATCTTCTCTGCACCCTCTCCAAAGCTTCCACATCTTTCCTGAAGTGAGGCGACCAGAACTGCACACAGTACTCCAAATGTGGCCTAACCAAAGTCCTGTACAGCTGCAACATCACTTCACGACTCTTGAATTCAATCCCTCTGCTAATGAACGATAATACTCCATAGGCCTTCTTACAAACTCTATCCACCTGAGTGGCAACCTTCAAAGATCTATGTACATAGACCCCAAGATCCCTCTGTTCCTCCACCTGACCAAGAACCCTACCATTAACCCTGTATTCCGCATTCTTATTTGTTCTTCCAAAATGGACAACCTCACACTTGGCAGGGTTGAACTCCATCTGCCACTCCTCAGCCCAGCTCTGCATCATATCTAAGTCCCTCTGCAGCCGACAACAGCCCTCCTCACTGTCCACAACTCCACCTATCTTTGTATCATCTGCAAATTTACTGACCCACCCTTCGACTCCCTCATCTAAGTCATTAATAAAAATTACAAACAGCAGAGGACCCAGAACTGATCCCTGCGGAACTCCACTTGTAACTGGGCTCCAGGCTGAATATTTACCATCTACCACCACTCTCTGACTTCGACCGGTTAGCCAGTTTTCTATCCAATTGGCCAAATTTCCCTCTATCCCATGCCTCCTGACTTTCCGCATAAGCCTACCATGGGGAACCTTATCAAATGCCTTACTAAATGTAATTCTATTTTCTTAGTGGTCAACAGCCTATCCATATATTGTAAAAAGGAATTTGTACTCACAGAAACTGATGCTGCTTAAGGACAAGAAATTCTTCCTTTGTTGGAATTCTCTTATCTGAAGCTGTGTTTAGTTGGTGTTCATTTATTTTTCCTATTGTCTGCTGCCACGTACTGGAGACTTATATGGGTAGCTACTGTTACGAATGTGATGTGAAATTGCTCTAACAGGGTGTTTTACCTGATGGGGCAATGCTTATATTATCATTCCTGATAAAGGGCTTGTGACCGAAACATCGACTGTCCTGCCCATCAGATACTGCCTGACCTGCTGTGCTTTTCCAGTGCCACATTTTTCAACTCTGACTCCCCAGCATCTGAGAACCTCATTTTCTCCTTATATTATCACCCGTTACATAAGAAGTAGGTGTGGATATTGTTCTATCAAAGAAACTAATAGATGTTTATTACAACTAATTATTATGTATAACCAAGCACACAGGTATCTGGGCCAACATTAGCCTATGAGACTACAACAGAGCCATGGGCTTCCAGTAGAATGTCATGCTTCAAGTGAGTAAGATGGAGCATGAGAGCTCTAAACCCTGAGGTCATATGCTAAGCTACAATGATCATATCACAAGCATGTCTGCTATAGGCATGCTGACATAGTAACCATGAGACATTACATGACAGCAACAATCCCTGCTCTTGGGTACCTGTGTGCAAAACTCTATAGGGGAGTTTGGCGTGAGGGAAGAAATTTGATTGGAATGCAAGAGGCCTGTGATCGTATTGTCAGCAGCTTGTAGCTCCTGCCCGAAAGTAGGATGAGAATGAGGATGAGTTGAGATGGTATTTGGGTGGGACCATGCTGAATTTTCATCATGACTGTTCTCAGTAACATTAGCTGTGGTGAGCTCTGTCTCCTCCAATGGGCTGAGGTATTGTTGGTGAACCTGCCCCATCCATTTCTGTTCCATTCCCTGACTTTATGTGCCACCTTTTCCAACAAGGTAGAAGGAAGAATGTCAGTGATTTTATTGCATTGTTTTATAGCATTGTGCCTGTCATAACCAGTTGTTAATAAGTGCAGTGATGTGGAGGCATTTGAGAAAGAATGTGTGTGGCTGGCAGCGTTGGAGGGTGTACAGGGGGGAGGTGACTGACTGTCTGAATTTTAGTTTGGATTCATGTTTGCTGGATTATTGATGGGTGAGTGATGTGGGTGTAGTGCCTTGAGCAAGGTGACAAGATGCTGGAATGGAGTCTGGTGTCGACCACCTGATGAAGGAGCAGCACTTTGAAAGTGAGTGTTTCCAAATAAAGCTGTTGGACTATAACCTGGTGTTGTGTGATTTTTAACTTTGGCACCTCCCCCCCCCACCCCAGTCCAACACCGGAACCTCCAAATCATCACTGACCTTGATCACTTCAGTGAAACCATTGAACTGATGAGCAACACGGCCATCCATGGGGCCAGTCACTGTGAGTTGACATCAGTTGACACGAGGTTTCAGATTTCTGTTGATTCTGTAGCAGAAAGACAATCAAAATGTTTACAGAGAAGCAGGTCCAGATCCATTGTATTGAGTTACAGTTCTATATCTCGCATTTAATCAGAATATTCTGGAAATAAGCAACACATGCATCAGCATTTCAAAGAGAAAAATATGTCTTGATATTTCATGTGTATGTGTCACATTCATAAAAAAGGTTTGCAGCTTAAGCAATAATTATTTTTTAGATGCTGGTCTCCTGCATATTTACACCAGTTCATAGAGTCATAGAGTCATAGAGATGTACAGCATGCAAACCCTTTGGTCCAACCCGTCCATACCTACCAGATATCCCAACCCAATCTAGGCCCACCTGCCAGCACCCGGACCATATCCCTCCAAACCCTTCCTATTCATATACCCATCCAAATGCCACTTAAATGTTGCAATTGTACCAGCCTCCACCATATCCTCTGGCAGCTCATTCCATACACATACCACCCTCTGCGTGAAAAAGTTGCCCTTTAGGTCTCTTTTATATCTTTCCCCTCTCACCCTAAACCTATGCCCTCTAGTTCTGGACTCCCTGACCCCAGGGAAAAGATTTTGCCTATTTATCCTATCCATGCCCCTCATAATTTTGTAAACCTTGGCCCATCTGGTCAAGGTCCTGTTGTAATCTGAGGTAATCCTGTCCACTACACCTCCAATTTTGGTGTCATCTGCAAACTTACTGACTGTACCTCTTATGCTCGCATCCAAATCATTTATGTAAATGACAAAGCTGCCCTTGCCTCGTTGGTACTAATTTATACAAATTCAGAAATTATAAAACACTCTCCAGGACATTGAACACAACACACTACACTGTCATTTCAGTGCAGAGTTACGGGAGTTTATATTTTACGTAAACTGTAAACCCACACACTTTTAAATGTAATACTGTTGGATCTTGGATCCTTTGTACATGGTGTTAAACTGAAGAGTCTATCTACGGTACTATTTGAAAAACACAGCACAGTTTCTTGGATATCTTGCCCTGCAATAAGAAAATCTTTAATTGGTACCAGTTAGATTATTTATTTGTTAATTCAGTATTGGGCATTGTACCGTGAAGGTAATTTTGAAGACAGTAATAGTGAAATTTAAAATATAAAACAAGCTATCAAATGGTTACCACATGGATTGCATTTTAACACAAAGACCAACTTAGCCACCCCATGTGACAATTGGTTGCAACATTTCCCAAGGGTACAGTGACTGCATTTCAAAAGTACATGGCCCTCAGGTGTGTTTCAGGATTGTAGGATATCCTGAGAAAACTAAATGGTGAACTATGAAACCAAGTTCTTCTTCCTGTATAACAACAAAAACTCACCCATTCGAGCAGCATCAGTTGAGAAAGAAACAGAGTTTGTATTTTAACATATTCTTCTTTCAGTCCTATTTTCATCTTTTCTATTCAATTTATTTTATTTATACGTATTCCAAGCTTTAACCAGTTAGTTGTGACCCTTGCATGCTACAGTGTTATCACAACTTCTTTGAAAATGACAGATTTCTGAATTCTACTTCTGAATGTGCTGTAAAACAATAGCCCCATCTATAGAAAAGAAAATATAGTGCAAGCTGCATTACGGTTATTGGTATTGAAGCGGTTCTCAATCCTACCTGCTTCAAACAGTACCCTCATTCATGTTATAACTGATACCTTCTGTAACACAATATGCTTTTACTTTATAAAATTAATTATACTATTAAGTAATTGTTTTTATTTACAGAATGAAGAACCTGTTCTTGGAGTCATAGAGCCATAGAGTCATCAAGATGTACAGCATGGAAAGAGACCCTTCGGCCAAATTCGTCCACACCAGCCAAGTATTTTAACCTAATCTAGTCCTATTTGCCAGCACTTGGCCCTTATCCCTCCAAACCCTTCCTATTCGTATACCCATCCAGATGCCTTTTAAATGTTGATACTGTACCAGCCTCCACTACTTCCTCTGGCAGCTCATTCCAAACACACACTACCCTCTGCATGAAAAAGTTGTCCTTTGGGTCCCTTTTATGTCTTTCCCCTCTTCACTTTAAACTAATTCCCCTTAGTTCTGGACTCTCCTACCCTGGAGAAAAGACTTTGGCTATTCACCCTATCCCTGCCCCTCATGATTTTATAAACCTCTATAATGTCACCCCTCAGCCTCTGATGCTCCAGGGTATATAGCCCCAACCTATTTGGCATCTCCCTATAGTTGCAACTCTCCAACCCTGGCAACATTCTTGTCAGTCTCTTCTGGACTCTTTCAATTTTCACAATATCTTTCCTCCAGCAGGGAGACCAGATGTGAATGCAATTTTCCAAAGTGGCCTCACTGATGTCCTGTATGGCTGCAACATGACCTCCCAACTCCTGTACTCAATACTCTGACCAATAAAGGCAAGCATAGAAAGTACGTTTTCGCTATCCTGTCTACCTGTGACTCCACTCTCAAGGAGCTTTGAACCTGTGCTCCAAGATCTCATTGTTCAGCAACACTCCCTAGGATCTTACCATGAAGTGTATAAGTCCTGTGCTGATTTGCCTGAGCTGAATAAATGGTCTGTCAAAACAAAAACAATTTCTATTTAATGGTGCATTTAAATAGTTTATTGTGTTCCTTCCAAGTTTTCTTTTTTACTCTATTTTTCCCCTTTTATTCAATCTCTTAGTTACCGTTCTCTGGTTTATAAGCTGTTCCTAGTCCTCAGATTTGCTATATTTCTACCAACTTTATATGACTCCTGTTTGGATCTAACACCACCCTTATGTCCTGGTTTGAACATGTCCTATTCTGTTCTTTCACCCAAAAGCAATCCAGAGGTGCAATGCATGCATTTGCTCCTTAAATGTTAACCATTGTTTATTATTATAGACCAGAGCAAACACCCTCAACAAGTGTCAAGGAGATAACCCTAACTTTTTCTTATTTTAAAGACATGTGCCAGGTGTCTTGTTCCAGATGCAATCCAGTTGGTCAAACTACCAGGCTTGCAGCAAAATACTGGAAAAGCGCAGCAGGTCAGGCAGCATCCGAGGAGCAGGAAAATTGACGTTTCAGGCAAAAGCCCTACTCCTCGGATGCTGCCTGTCCTGCTGTGCTTTTCCAGCACCACTCTGATCTAAACTCTGGTTTCCAGCATCTGCAGTCCTCTCCTTTGCCTTGCAGCAAAATACACTTTATTCATACACTATTGTTAAAATACAACAAAAGAAAGAAACGCTGGAATAACTTAACTCTATTGGAAAACTTAACAGAATAATTGATTCTTTTTAACAATTAAACAGCAACTGTTTCAAGACAGTCATACTCCACTCTTGGCAAAGGCAAACTCAGTAACAATAAAAATATTATCCCATGTAATCCACAGGTCTAGGAGGAAAGAACATCAAGAGAAAATTCTGAGTAAGAGAGAGAACCCAAGCATCTTGCTGTCTCAGGGTGAGATGTATAGCAGCTTCCAAACCCCAACTACTGAAAGTTAAACTAAGATTCTGGTTCTGTGGGAGCGTGAGCCCACCCATTTGTGCTGCTTCTATTGTTCCAATTAAAAAGAAAATACAAGGCCTAATTCTAATTAGATTCCCCACAGAATGGAAACAGGCCATTAGGCCCAACAAGTCTACACCAATCCTCCGAAGAGCAACCCACGCAGACCCATTACCCTAGGAGAAAGTGAGGACACCAGATGCTGAGATCAGAGCTGAAAATGTGTTGCTGGAAAAGCGCAGCAGGTCAGGCAGCATCCAAGGAGCAGGAGAATCAACGTTTTGGGCATGAGCCCTTCTTCAGGAATGAGGAAAGTGTGTCTAGCAGGCTAAGATAAAAGGTAGGGAGGAGGGACTTGGGGTAGGGGCGTTGGAAATGCGATAGGTGGAAGGAGGTTAAGGTGAGGGCGATAGGCCGGAGTGGGGGTGGGCGGTGAGGTCAGGAAGAAGATTGCAGGTGGTGCTGAGTTCGAGGGTTAGAACTGTGACAAGGTGGAGGAAGGGGAAATTAGGAAACTGGAGAAATCTGAGTTCATCCCGTGTGGTTGGAGGGTTCCTAGGCGGAAGATGAGGTGCTCTTCCTCCAGCCGTCGTGTTGCTATGGTCTGGCAATGGAGGAGTCCAAGGACCTGCATGTCCTTGGTGAAGTGGGAGGGGGAGTTGAAGTGTTGAGCCACGGGGTGGTTGGGTTGGTTGGTCCGGGTATCCCAGAGGTGTTCTCTGAAATGTTCCACAAGTAGGCGGCCTGTCTCCCCAATATAGAGGAGGCCTTATCGGGTGCAGCGGATGCAGTAAATGATGTGTGTGGAGGTGCAGGTGAATTTGTGGCGGATATGGAAGGATCCCTTGGGGCCTTGGAAGGAAGTAAGGGGGGAGGTGTGGGCGCAAGTTTTGCATTTCTTGCGGTTGCAGGGGAAGGTGCCGGGAGTGGAGGTTGGATTGGTGGGAGGTGTGAACCTGACAAGGGAGTCATGGAGGGAGTGGTCTTTTTGGAACACTGATAGGGGAGGGGAGGGAAATATATCCCTGGTGGTGGGGTCCGTTTGGAGGTGGAGGAAATGACGACGGATGATATGATGTATACGGAGGTTGGTGGGGTGGTAGGTGAGGACCAGTGGCGTTCTGTCCTGGTGGCGATGGGAGGGGCGGGGCTCAAGGGCGGAGGAGATGTGGTGGAGGGCATCGTCGATCACGTCTGGGGGGAAATTGCGGTCGTTGAAGAAGGAGGCCATCTGGGTTGTTCGGTATTGGAACTGGTCCTCCTGGGAGCAGATGCGGCAGAGACGAAGGAATTGAGAATATGAAATGGCGTTTTTACAGGGGGCAGGGTGGGAGGAGGTGTGACTCCCACAGCTACCTAGACTACACCTCATCATCTTCCACCTAGGAACCCTCCAACCACAAGGGATGAACTCAGATTTCTCCAGTTTCCTCATTTCCCCTCCCCCCACCTTGTCTCAGTCCCAACCCTCAAACTCAGCACCACCTTCCTAACCTGCAATCTTCTTCCTGACCTCTCCGCCCCCACCCCCACTCCGGCCTATCACCCTCACCTTAACCTCCTTCCACCTATCGCATTTCCAACACCCCTCCTCCAAGTCCCTCCTCTCTACCTTTTATCTTAGCCTGCTTGGCAAACTCTCCTCATTCCTGAAGAAGGGCTCATGCCCGAAACATCGATTCTCCTGCTCCTTGGATGCTGCCTGACCTGCTGCGCTTTTCCAGCAACACATTTTCAGACCCATTACCATACCCTACATTTACCCCTGACTCATGCACCTAACTGCCCTCCAATGCATCTCGTCCACATCCCGCACCTCCGCCCTCAGACCCCACCCCTCCAACCGTAACAAGGACAGAACGCCCCTGGTGCTCACCTTCCACCCTACAAACCTTCGCATCAACCAAATCATCCACCGACATTTCCGCCACCTCCAAAAAGACCCCACCACCAGGGATATATTTCCCTCCCCACCCCTTTCCGCCTTCCGCAAAGACCGTTCCCTCCATGACTACCTGGTCAGGTCCACACCCCCCTACGACCCACCCTCCCATTCTGGCACTTTCCCCTGCCACCGCAGGAACTGTAAAACCTGTGCCCACACCTCCTCCCTCACCTCTATCCAAGGCCCTAAAGGAACCTTCCACATCCATCAAAGTTTCACCTGCACATCCACCAATATCATTTATTGTATCCGTTGCTCCCGATGTGGTCTCCTCTACATTGGGGAGACTGGGTGCCTCCTAGCAGAGCGCTTAAGGGAACATCTCCGGGACACCCGCACCAATCAACCACACCGCCCCGTGGCCCAACATTTCAACTCCCCCTCCCACTCTGCCGAGGACATGGAGGTCCTGGGCCTCCTTCACCGCCGCTCCCTCACCACCAGACGCCTGGAGGAAGAACGCCTCATCTTCCGCCTCGGAACACTTCAACCCCAGGGCATCAATGTGGACTTCAACAGCTTCCTCATTTCCCCTTCCCCCACCTCATCCTAGTTTCAAACTTCCAGCTCAGTTACTGTCTCCTTGACTTGTCCGACCTGCCTATCTTCTTTTCCACCTATCCACTCCACCCTCTCCTCCTTGACCTATCACCTTCATCCCCTCCCCCACTCACCCATTGTACTCTATGCTACTCTCTCTCTACCCCCACCCTCCTCTAGCTTATCTCTCCATGCTTCAGGCTCACTGCCTTTATTCCTGATGAAGGGCTTTTGCCCGAAACGTTGATTTCGCTGCTCGTTGGATGCTGCCTGAACTGCTGTGCTCTTCCAGCACCACTAATCCAGTATTTGATTTTCAGCATCTGCAGTCATTGTTTTTACCACCTAACACTATGGGCAATATAGCATGGCCAATTCACCTGACCTGTATATTTTGGATCATGGGAGGAAACTCACACAGACACAGGGAGAATATGCAAACTCCACACGGACAGTCACCTGAGGCAGGAATCAAACCTGAGCCTAGAGCTATGAGTCAGTAGTGCTAACCACTGAGCCACCGTACTACCCTACTGAAGCCCTCACAACATGTTTACTTTATTGGCTTGGAACAGACCACTCACTACCCCTTTTCATAAAAAAAGGACAAATATATACCTCTTGAAGCCATAGTATTGTCACATTATCCACTATTAGACTTTTTAATTAAGTTACCCAGCCAATCAAAGCCAACTCACCCTCCTATCTTATAATTTCCTTTATCTAGATTTTGAATTCTATGATGTTATTCTCACATTTTCCAAAAGGATGTCTCCCAGCAAGATTATTCATTAATCTCTTCTTACTGCACAATACCAAATCTAGGCTAGCTTGTTCTCTACCTTGTTCCCATCTTTAACACACTTTATCCATCACTGTATAATTGTTAATCTGGTTTGCTGAGTTTCTGTGTAGATTAAGGTAAAACAAGATTATGGCAACACATTTGTTGCATGCATCACTAATTTACTACTTAATGCCAAACTTTACCTGACCACCCAGTTTTAAGGCCCAAGGACAGCTCCTGTGAAATTTTACTGTGGCTTATAGCTTCTTAGCTCCACCTAAACTAATTTCACATTGAGATTTCCTGCACCATTATCCTTTCCCACTGTTGCATTGATTTCATCTTTCAATAATACCACCCCAGTCCTTTTCCTTTTTGCCCTACCTTCTCACCTGGATTCCCTTCCCTTCCACCATGCAACCGAACTTTTCCTACTGTTAGGGATATGGCTCTCACTGTCCAAGAAACCATCTCCCTGAGGAGTAACCCAAACAGAAAATCTGTTACTGAGAGGGAAGTACACTCGGGGAGTCTTACACTTCCTGCCTAGTTCTGTAACTGCTGCTGGCCATTCATTCCCTTTAGGTCTGTGCATTTTCTACCTGAGGTGTGACCACATCACTGTACATTTTGGACCCAGTCTACTGAACGTTCCACAGACACTCCAATCTCTGCTCCTGATCCAAAACATGGATTTATGGGAGATGCAGTTGGAGACACTTCCTGTACATGTAACCGACTGGATGCTGGATGTGTCCCTGATTCCCCACAGGAGCACACTCTTCCTGCTGCCCCATTACTAATTCATCCATGATGAATTCTCCAGAGCTATTGTCCACTTCCCATCCCAGGGCTCACAGCCACATCAATTCAGGGAGTAATTATGTTACCATCGCACCTATCTCACTGAGGAGGACACTGCCAGATGTCTTTGTAATCATTCACTCCTGGGGTGGAGGGTTTCACTGGCTGCTCTGGCAGATATTCCCCATTTCTAACTGGCCTTAAGAAGGTGATGGGGTTATGACCTTCTGCTGCAGTCCTTGGAGTGCAGGTCCACCCACAGTACTGTTAGGGAGGAAGCCCCAGGATTGTGACCATGAGACAGGGAAAGGAATAGTGATGGGTTTACAAGTCAGCATGGTCAATGGATTGGTAGGAAACTTGTAGCGACTGATGGTCTCATTTTCCTTCTACGTTCTCCTTCAAAATAGCCATAGTTGTGAGCTTGAAAGGCACTATCCAAGGACCATTGGTGAATTTCTGCAGTACATAGACCATCGACCATAAGACGTCTGAGCAGAAATTAGACAATTCAGAGCTGAGTGGCCCTGGCAGAACCCAAACTGGGCATCACTGAGCAGGTTATCATAGAGTCATAGAGTCATAGAACATGGAAACAGACTTTTTGGTCCAACCAGTCCGTGCTGACCCTATTCCCAAATCTGCTCCCACCATTCGATCATGGCTGATAGCTTTCTCTACACCATTTTTCTGTTTTCTCCCTGTAAACTTACATCCCTTTGGGAATCAGGAACCTATCTATCTCTGTGTTAAATATACTCAATGACCGGGCCTCCACAGCCTTCTGTGGCAGTGAATTCCACAGAATCCCCACTCTCTGGCTGTAGAAGCTTCTCCTTATCTCTGTTATAAAAGGGTCTTCCCTTTACTCTAAGGCTGTGCCCTTTGGTCCTTGTCGCTCCTGCTAATGGAAACATCTTCCCAACATCCACTCTGTCCAGGCCATTCAGCATTCTGTACCTTTTTGTCAGAATCCTGTAGATAGTACACATTGCTGCTCCTGAGCTTTGATGGTGGAGGGAGTGGATGCTTGTGGATGCTGTGTAAAGCTCCTTGAGTGTTGTTGGAGCCATACCCATCCAGGGCAAATGGGGAGTATTCCAACACACTCCTGACTTGTGCCTTGCAGGTGGTGGACAGGCTTTGGGGAGGCAGGAGGTGAGTAACCAGCTATACAAGATCTAGCTTCTGACTTGTTCATGCAGTCACTGTGTTTATGTGGGAGTCCAGTTGAGTTTGTGGTAAATGGTAACACCTAGGATGTTGATAATGGGGAATTTAGTGAATTTAATGTCATTGAATGTCAAGGGATGGTGTTTAGTTTGTCTCTTATTGGTGATAGTCATTCCCTGGCATTTGTGTGGTGTGACTCTTATTTGCAACTTGTCAGCCCAAACCTAGATACTGTCTCGATTTTATTGCATTTGAACATGGGCTGCTTCAGTATCTGAGGAGTTGTGAATGGTACTGAACATTGTTGGCTGAAGATTGCACAATCTTCTGACTGTATGATGGAGAGAAAGTCATTGATGAAACAGCTGAAGGTAATTGGGACTGAGGATACTACTCTGAGTAACTCCTGCAGAGATGTCCTGGAGCTAAAATGATTGATCTCCAACATCCACAACCATCTTCCAGTTTGCTAGACATGACTCCAAACAGTACAGGGTTTCCCCCTGATACCTGTTAATTCCAGTTTTTCCAGGGCTCTTTGATGCCACACCCGGTCGAATGCAGCCTTGATGTCAAGGGCTGTCCCTCTCCCCTCCCCTCTGGAATTCAGCTCTTTTCTCCTTGTTTGACCCAAGGCTGGAATGAGGTCAGGAGCTGAGTGGCCCTGGCAGAACCCAAACTGGGCATCACTGAGCAGGTTATCATAGAGTCATAGAGTCATAGAACATGGAAACAGACTTTTTGGTCCAACCAGTCCATTCTGACCCTATTCCCAAACTAAACTAATCCCATTTGCTTGTGTTTGTCCATATCCCTCCAAACCTTTCCTATTCATGAACTTACCCAAAGTCTTTTAAACATTGTCAGAAAGGTCACAAGGTCTCCGGGGAGCAGCAGATCCTGTTGAGACACACGAGTATACGGTTTAAATTTCTTTTAGTTCTGGTTTTTCTTCAGTTCCTAGATGCAGTCAGAGAGGTCATGAGGTCACATATTGGGCAGATGCTTTATCTGAAACACTACTCATCCTCCTCCTCTAATCAAAACAAAAAATGTTCTGTATGTCAGTTGTTTGGATGACAGGTGTTTTCTTTCATGTTTATTTGTTTTGTTTTTCCCGTCAGTTTATTTGGGAACAGAACAGTGAGAATGGACGTTCCTCCTGCAGGATGTTGGAGGTAAGGGTCACCACGAGTGTCCCTGCTGACTACATCTGCGGGCAGTGCACGCAACACCAGCTCCTCGAAAACCGCGTTAGGGAACTGGAGCTGGAGCTCGATGAACTTCGGATCATTCGGGAGGTGGAGGGGGTTATTGAGAGGTAGTGACTGCACAGCCACGTGCAGAAGTTAGTTGGATTACCATCAGGGTTTGGAAAGGGAACCGGCAGGCAGTGCAGGGATCTTCCCTTCAACAACAAGTATACCATTTTAGATACTGTTGGGGGGGGGGGGGGGGGGGATTTATGAGGGGTGAGCAATGGGATACAGGTCTCTGGCAAAGAGTCTGTCCTTGTTGCTCAGAAGAGAAGGGGGAAGAGGAGCAGAGCTTTAGTCATTGGGGACTCCATAGTTAGGGAGACAGATAGGAGGTTCTCTGAGAACAATAGAGACTCACGGTTGGTGTGTTGCCTCCCAGGTACCAGGGTTTGTAATGTCTCTGATGTTGTTTTGGGGATCCACATAGGCACCAACAACATCAGTAGGAAAAGGGATAGGGATCTAAGGTATAAATTCAGGGAGCTAGGGTGGAAGCTTAGAGCTAGAACAAACAGAGTTGTTATCTCTGGTTTGTTGCCCGTGCCACGTGCGAGTCAAATGAGGAACAGGGAGAGAGTGGAGCAGGACATGTGGCTGCAGGGATGGTGCAGGATGGAGGGTTTTGGATTCTTGGATAATTGGAGGTCTTTCTGGTGAAAGTGGGACCTCTACAAACAGGATGGTCTTCACCTGAACAAGAGGGGTACCAATATCCTGGGGTGGGGGAAGTTTGCTAATGCTCTTTGGGGTGGGGAGGCGGAGGTGTAAATTAATATGACAGAGGGATGGAAACCTGAATTGGAATTCTGGTGTACAGGAGGTTGAGGGTAGTGTGGTCAGGGATAGGTTTACAAGGTCACAAGAGGGCACTGGCAACTAGGATGTTGGTTTGAAATGTGTGTACTTCAATGCCAGGAGCATCCGGAATAAGGTGGGTGAACTTGCAGCATGGGTTGGTACCTGGGATTTCAATGTTGTGGCCTTTTCAGAGACATGGCTAGAGGAGGGACAGGAATGGTTGTTGCAGGTTCTGGGATTTAGATGTTTCAGCAAGAACAAAGAAGTTGGTAAAAGGAGGGGGAGTGGGGTGATGCATTGTTAATCAAGAGTAATATTTCAGCAGCTGGGAGAATGTTTGACGACTTATCCACTGAGGTAGTTTGGGCAGAGGTTCTAAACAGGAAAGGAGAGGTCACTCTGTTGGGAGTTTTCTATAGGCCTCCGAATAGTTCCAGAGATGTAGAGGAAAGTATAGCAAAGATGATTCTTGATAGGAGCGAGAGTATCAGGGTAGTTGTTATGGGGGAATTTAACTTCCCCAATGTTGGCTGGGAATACTATAAGGTAAAAACAATGACTGCAGATGCTGAAAACCAAATACTGGATTAGTGGTGCTGGAAGAGCACAGCAGTTCAGGCAGCAACCAATGAGCAGCAAAATCGACGTTTCGGGCAAAAGCTCTTCATCAGGAATACTATAGTTCAAGTGGCTTAGATGGGTCAGTCTTTGTTCAATGTGTGTAGGACGGTTTACTGACACAGTTTGTAGACAGGCCAACAAGGGTGATGCCATATTGGATTTGGTACTGGGGAATGAACCCAGCCAGGTGTTGGATTTGGAGGTAGGTGAGCTCTTAGGCAATAATGACCATAATTTGGTTATGTTTACAATAACAGTGGGCAGGGATAGGTATATACCGCAGGGAAAGAGGCATAACTGAGGGAAAGGCAATTATGATGCGATTAGGCAAGATTTAGGATGCATTGGATGGGGATGGATAACTTGAAATGTGGAGCTTATTCAAGGAACGGCTACTGCGGGTCCTTGATAAGTATTTACCTATCGGGCAGGGAGGTAGTTGTAGAGAGAGGGAGCCATGGTTTAGTAAAGAAATTGAAGCTGTTGTCAAGAGGAAGAGGAAGGCTTATGTGAGGATGAGGCGTCAAAGCTCGGTTAGGGGGCTTGAGAGGTATAAGTTAGCCAGAAAAGATCTAAAGAGAGAGCTAATTAGAGTCAGGAGGGGACATGAGAAATTGTTGGCGGTTAGGATCAAGGAAAACCCTAAGGCCTTCTAGAGGTATATCAGGAATAAAAGAATGACAAAAGTAAGATTAGGGCTAATTAAAGTTAGTGCTGGAAAGTTGTGTGTGGAATCTAAGGACATAGAGGAAGCACTTAATGTGTTCTTTTCATCAATATTCACATTGGAAAAGAGCAACATTAGTGAGAATATGGAGACACAGGCTACAAGATTAGATGGGATTGAGGTTGACGAAGAGGAGGTTTTAGCAATTTTGGAAGATCTGAGAATAGATAAGACCCCTGGGCCAGTTGGGATTTATCCTCAGATTCTCTGGGAAGCCAGGAAGGAGATTGGAAAGCCTTTGGCTTTGCTCTTTATGTCATCATTGTTGGCAGGAATAGTGCCAGAAGATTGGAGGATAGCAAATGTTGTTCCCTTGTTTAAGGAGGGGAGTCGGGACAACTCTCATAATTATAGGCCAGTGAGCCTTACTTTTGTTGTGGATAAGGTATTGGAAAAGGTTATAAGAGGTAGGATTTATAATCATCTGGAAATGAATCATTGGAATAGAGTCATAGAGATGTACAGCATGGAAACAGACCCTTCGGTCCAACCCATCCATGCCGACCAGATATCCCAATCCAATCTAGTCCCACCTGCCAGGTGTCAACACAGTTTTGTGAAGGGTAGGTCGTGCCTCACTAACCTTATTGAATTCTTTGAGAAGGTGACCAAACAGCTGGATGAAGCAAGGCGGTTGATGTGGTGTATATGGACTACAGGAATGTATTTGATAAGGTTCTACACGGTAGGCTATTGCACAAAATACAGCGGTTCGGGATTGAAGGTGGTTTAGTGGCTTGTATCAGAAATTGGCTCGCTGAAAGAAGACAGAGGGTGATGATTGATGGGAAATGTCCATCTTGGAGCTCAGTTAACAGTGGGGTACTGCAAGGATCTGTTTTGGGGGCCACTGCTGTTTGTCATTTTTATAAATGATCTGGATGTGGATGTAGAAAGATGAGTTAGTAAATTTGCTGGTGACACTAAGATAGGCAGTGTTGTGGATAGTGCCGAAGGATGTTGTGGGTTACAGAGGGACATAGATAAGATGCAGAGCTAGGCTGAGAAGTGGCAAATGGAGTTTAATGCAGAAAAGCGTGAGGTAATTCACTTTGGAAGAAGTAACAGGAATGCAGAGTACTGGGCTAATGGTAAAATTCTTGGCAGTGTAGATGAACAGAGAACCTTAGTGTCCAGGTGGATAAATCCCTGAAAATTGCCACCTAGGTTGATAGGGTTGTTAAGAAGGCATATGGTCAGTTGGCATTTATTGGTAGGGGATTGAGTTTCAGAGCCATGAGGTCATGCTTCAGCTGTACAAGACACTGGTAAGGATGCACCTGGAGTATTGCGTACAGTTCTGGTCACCGCATTATAGGAAGGATGTGGAAGCTTTGGAAAGGGTTCAGACAAGATTTATTAGGATATTCCCTGATATGGAAGGAAGGTCTTATGAGGAAAGGCTGAGGGACCTGAGGGTGTTTTCGCTGGACAGAAGAAGGTTGAGAGGTGACTTAATCCTACACACTCTGTGTAAAAAAGCTGCCCCTCATGACCTTTGTAAAACTTTCCCCTCTTAAAAATATCCCCCTACTTTGAATATCCCTCAGAAAAAAACCTTTGCTATTCATCTTATCCATGTCCCTCATGACTTTATAAACCTCTATACGGACACCCTCAGTCTCCTATGCTCCACTGAAAAATGTTCCATCATATCCAGCCTCTCCTTATAACTCAAACCCTCCATTCCTGTCAACATCTTGGTAAATATTTTCTGAACTCTCTCCGTCTTAATAATAACCTTCCTGTACCAGGGTGACCAGGACTGCACACAGTATTCCAGAAGATGCCATACCAACATCCTGCACAACCTCAACATACTATACTCAGATCCTATACTCAAAGTAGGAGCAAATTACTACAGATGCTGGAATCTGTACTGAAAACAAAAAATGAATTTTTTTATTTTCAGTCCTATACTCAAACGTCTGATCAATGAAGGCAAGTGTGCTAAATGCTGTCTTAACCACTCTGTCAATCTGTGACACAAATTTCAGAGGATTATGCACCTGAACCCCTAGATTTCTCTGTTCTACAATGCTCTGCAGGGTCCTACCATTAATTGTATAAATCCTGTCCTTGTTTGTTTTATCAAAATGTAATACCTCACATTTATCCCAAATTAAATCCCACTCCTCAGCTCAGTAACCCAACTGACCAAGATTTCTTTGTAACCCTGGATATCCTTCTTCACTGTCCAAGTTTACCATTAATTTTGGTGTTATCTGCAAACTTACAAACCATGCCTCCTATATTCTCAAATAAAGTGTTTATATTAATGACAAGCAAAAGTGGAGCCAGAACTGGTCTCTGTGGAACCTCGCTGGTCATAGGCTTCCAGTCCGGAAAATAACCCTCCAGTTTGAAAAACAATAATAAACAACATCTACTGCTCTGCCCTCATCAATGTTTTGGTTACTTCCTTAAAAAATCTCAATCAAGTTTGTGAGACGTGATTTCCAACACACAAAGCCATGCTGACTATCCCTAATCAGTCCTTGCTTTTCCAAATGCATGTACTTCCTATTTCTCAGAAACCCCTCCAACAACTTACCCAAACTGATGTCAGACTCACAGGCCTGGAGTTCCCAAGCTTCTCCTTACTGCCTTTCTTAAATAAAGACACAACATCAGCCATTCTCCAGTCCTCCAGCACCTCAACAGGGGTTATAGATGACGCAAATATTTCTGCTAGGGCCCCACAGTTTCTTCCCTAACGTCCCACAATATCCTGGGCTATACTTGATCAGGCTCGTTTGGCCGTTTCAGAGAGCAATTTCCTCCAGTCTGGAGGGCAGATGGCACAGATTTCCACTCAAAAGAACATTGTCAACCTGATGGGTTTTATGACATAATGCTTTCATCATTTCATTAGACATTGAATTCAGAATTTTTAAGTTAAATTAAAATTCCACTATCAGTCCATGACCTGGCTCTCTAATCCAGTGACAGTTCCATCATGCCATTATCTTCCAAATAGAAGCAGGAGAAGATTGTCAGGATTGTTGGCTTTTACATCCTCTGGGATGGTATTGGCCGCACACAGCATATACACACACACACACGTACACACAGACACTGACATAGACACACACACACAATATTGCAACTGAAAAGGAATAGTTCCCTTATTATCCATATGGTGGGTGACCATTCTCCGCACAGAGAATGCTCAGTTTGCTGGGAGCAGCCAAATTATTGTGCAGTCTGATGGATCATCTGTATGAGCTACTGAAATGTGGCAACAGGATGATAAGGGCTATTTACTGACCACCTGACTCATCATTCCAACATTCAATCCCTGCACTCACAGGCAGCTGACAGGTAACAAATATCATGCTGGCACATTGAACAGATCACTGTGATGTGAAAGCAACACTGCAGCTGCCTAGTCACCCCAAAGAAGCCCTGCAGTGTTCAATGGGAAGTGTGCAACATGATTCATGTTGGTCGATTGGAAGGTGTATCTCACATGAGGCACAGTCCCTTGCTGCAGGTATACAGTAAATAACTGAGGAAGTGAAGGAGAAGGAAGAACGGAGGAATCAGAAGGGAGGAAGTAACCAGAACCTTCTTTTTCTTTATGCTGTCCATGATTGGCTTCTTTGGATGGGGTACTGATGAAGGTAACCGCCTAGTTCACCAACAATTCATCTTCTCTCTGTAATTGACCATCATTGCTCTCTTGGCCAAAATGCTGACATAGAAATCATCAGGAAACAAATATTTTAAACTGGATTCCTAAACCAAACCATGTAATTTTCTATACAAAAGTCAGTTAATCAGTCTTGTAATTATCCTTAGTTCCTGCCTTTCACATTCTTTGTTTTCAGGTACAGTGTCCTGTGCACTGCTATATAGAGAACAGCAGTCCCTGTGTCTCATACAACAGTACAGCACAGAACAGGCCCTTCAGCCCTCGATGTTGTGCCGACCATTGATCCTCATGTGAGGTAAACCTAATGTACAAACCCTCAAATTTCTGTGACCATATGCATGTCCAGCAGTCTCTTAAATATCCCCAATGACCTCGCTTCCACAACTGCTGCTGGCAACACATTCCATGTTCTCACAACTCTCTGTGTAAAGAACCTGCTTCTGAAATCTCCTCTATACTTTCCTCCAAACAGCTTAAAACTATGACCCCTCGTGTTAACAATTTCTGCCCTGGGAAAAAGTCTCTGGCTAACAACTCTATCCATGCCTTTCATTATCTTGTATATCTCAATTAGGTCCCCTCTCTTCCTTCTTTTTTCCAATGAAAAAAGTCCGAGCTCAGTCAACCTCTCTTCGTAAGATAAGCCCTCCATTCCAGGCAGCATCCTGGTAAACCTCCTCTGAACCCTCTCCAAAGCATCCCCATCTTTCCTATAATAGGGTGACCAGAACTGGACACAGTGTTTCAAGTGCGGTCTAACCAAAGTTTTATAGAGCTGCAACAAGATCTCACGGCTCTTCAACTCAATTCCACTGTTAATGAAAGCCAAAACATCATATGCTTTCTTAACAACCCTATCCAGCTATCTCAGTGGCTGTACTATAGTTTGAGGAAGGGTAGTGAATTTCTGTAGAGGACACTGCAGGTTAACCAGCACAGGCTCAGACCCAGGAAAGCACAGTATCAGTTTGTTCGGCCCACATATGAATGGAGACGATCTGAATGGGCTGGCTGTCTGATAGACCACAGTAAGGGAGCAAATGGAGGTATATGCTCCATGATGACATTCCCAGGTAATCCTCAGCAATCAGAGACCTTATGCATTGAAGGTTAATGTGAGGCTCTGGAAGTGTATTTACACACAGGTATCCACAACTCTGATGGCAACAATTTGAACTTGCTCGTTGGCAAACAAAGCTGCTTAATGTCGCTCTTAACTTCCGTTGCAGCACCCAGGTGTTAGGTGGCTTCTCCTTACACTGCATTCAAAGATTAGATATCAAACATCAGGTGCTGCATTATGGTCAGTTCAATCGTGAGCAAATGGACTGAGACATCATTGGAAAGGATTAATTCCAAGCTTTGTCAGATTTGTCAATTATTGCCTCCAGCAATTTACTGAGCATGCCCTTCAGCTTTTTCTCTAATGTGATGAATGAATTAATTGCTCATTTTGCACTATAAGTCAATTTTAAAATTGCCCCTACTGTCCTTTGCAATGCATTCCATATATTTGTAAAATGTTTGACTATAGTATTGACTTGGAATATTTTTGCATTGAATCAATTTTTGAAAAATGTAGCTATCTCCTGAATATTGAGAAAATGAAAAGCAATTCTTTTCCCTATCTGGCAGTTTACATCAGCTTTGGAACAATAACAAAAGAGGAGCTTTTATGCGGTCACAAACAAATGATAAAACAATTGTATGTGGCAATCTGGAATGTGGGGGAAGGTGGCTAACAGCATGTAAATGATGCTTTACATGAATCTCTAAAGATTCAGTTTAAATATTCATATAGTTTTTGTAATCAGACAGCAGTAACCTTGAATTTTATAATGGATATTATTCCAAATATTCTCTAAGTGGGTGAATCATGTGTTCAGCCTTTTGTTGTTCTAGATTGTTAAACATTATTAAGTAGAGATTCCAATTTGGGTGCAGTCAGGAAATTGTGGACAAAATGTGCTTTAAGTTTTACTGGAAATGCAGGGTTTCAAGTTTTTCATAAGAATAATTTAAGTAATCAAAAATATGCAATTTAATTTAGTTCAGTGCATAACTCAGTGCAATTTTTCCATTAAAATATATTTAATTATTAACTTGATTAACTTGAGAGTCCCCATCTGGTGCAGTTTTACTAGTACTGCAGAAAATAGGTTTATCACCAAAAAAGAATTTCATAAGTGTGTTCTTTCCTCCAACAGCTGGTAACCTCTGATTTAAACTAACTGAAGATAATGTTATGAGTGTACTCAGATCAGGTAATCATGTCACTGATGCACACTAGTCACTTGCTTAGTAAATTAAATGTTTTTTGATGTGCCTAAGATAATGAATATAAGTAGGACAAAAGGTGGAATCTAGAATTTGATGTGGGGTATGGCCATTTTTATGAACAGGACCTTTTTCATTATTCTTATTTAAATGACTCGATATTTTGCACTGATTTAGCTAATTTTTCCTAATTGCAACAACAAGCCAAAACTCAAAGCCATCTCTAAGTTTTGTACACTTTTAGTTTTTGTCAACCATTTTCTTATAAAATCCTGGATGTTGCCGGGTCTGGAGGATTTGAGTTATAAAGAGAGGCTGGATAGGCTGGGACTGTTTTCATTGGAACATAGGAGGTTGAGAGGTGACCTTATGGAAGTTTATAAAACCATGAGGGGTACAGTTCAGGTGAATGGCAGATGTCTTTTCCCTCGGCTGGGGAGTTTGAAGACTAGGGAGCACATTTTTAACGTGAGAAGAGGAAGATTTAAAAAAGACATGAGGGGCAATTTCTAATGAACATCCTGAGGAAGTGGTCGATGTGTGTACAGTTACAATGTTTAAAAGATATTTAGATAAGTACATGAAGAGGAATGGTTTGGAAGGATATGGGCCAAGTGCAGGCAGATGGGACTGGTTTAGCTTGGGATTAGGGTTGGCATGGACTGGTTGGGCCAAAGGGTCTGTTTCCATGCCATCTGACTTCTATGATTCTATAAATATAATACAGAATGAGTAACTGTGAAGTGTATTCCAACAAAGAAATGGAAAAACAAGCAAGCTAGCCTGAACTAAATGAGGCAGCATTGTCTGAAAGGAGAGTAGCATTGCATATGGGAACATGAGGAAAAGTGAGAAGGATGAAAAGGGAGGAGAGGGAGTTAGTGACAGATGTGGAGACCTGAAGTGGAGATAAATGCAAAGAGGAGAAGAGCCAAAAACAAAAGCAGGGGAAAGAAGAAAGAAAGGAGGAGAATGGGATGAAAGAAAAAGAGGAAAGCATTCAAATGTTTAATGGATGGTTCATTGGGGAACAAATTGAGAATAGGGTAATTTTTACTGTTACCTCCCTCCCACCACTCTCCCCTTCTTCCTAACGTTTTGTCACTCTGTTTTTACTGTTCCTCTATTCCACATCCCCTTCCTCACCTCCCTCCTACTGACCTATTTCACCGGTATGTTCCTCATCTTTATCCAAGCCTACACACCTCAAGGATGAAGATCCTTGCTAACTCTGTTATCATTTTAACTCCTTTCCACTTGGTGCTCTTCTGTCCAGGCCTCCCAAGTCCTCCCACTGGGCCCTCTTAATTCACCCAGTGTCTGGTGGAGGAGTTTTGGATGTGGGCAGGCTTCTGGACTCAGTGGCATCAGGTTTAGATTCTGGAAGTAACGTTTTTTGGAGGAAGGCACTTTAAGGGTTTGAGTGGGGTGAGCAAACTGAGTGGGTGTAGGTGGGATTGAACTTACGATTACTGTGGAGGGGCTTGCATTTGGAGAAATGACAGTGTGAAGGAGGGAACATTACTGGAACTAATGATAAATGGAAATAGATGGAGTTTGCTGGAGAGATCTTGGAGAAGGGAAGCTTTGCAATGAGCTAAGATGGCAGATTGGTGCGCAACAAAGGATTCCTTGTTGCTCTTTGCAAAGGGAAATTGAAGACATTTTCTCCTGTTGTTGGAGGTCAAGTTGAGAACTAAGTGTTTAGATTCTTACCTTTTACTTCATGAAGTGTGGCGACAGTGCTTGATATATGAGTATTCAATAACCAAGGCTTGCCTTCCTTTTACACTATTACTGCAGCTCAACTGCAATGACTGAGGTTGCACAGCTATGACTCTCAGTTAAAGATCTGTCCATGAGAAGCCCTAAACTTGGAGAGAGGCTGAGAGCAAGGCTCCGATAACAAAATTCCTTTCATCTAATGAAACTTCTGGTATTATTTCAAACTGCATTCTGTAACAGGCAATTCCATTATTTGACTGAAATAACCACGGACTGCCCTGAATATCAGAAAACAAATCAGGACGGAAGAAAGGCTTGTAAAAGAGTTAGTGAGAAATCTCAGTTGAAGTCTGACATTAAAAGGGGAAGTTAAAATGCTAAAATTGTATTGGCTAAATTAACATGAAAAAATGATTGAGATGAACTAAATCAAAATGCTGAATCTTAACTCTCAAAAATGGATTGGTTGGGTTGGGTCAAATGTTGGAAGTGTAAGTTTCAAACCTAACCCCAATTCATGCAATCCTAGGCTGAGGGGAACTGGACAATATCTGGCAGCAGCTGTTGAGATAGAAACAAAATTAATGATTTTAAAGACCAGATATTCTCTTTGTTTCCCAAATACTAGCCCAGATCGATCTGTGGGGCAGCTTTCGGCTGTCTTCCCTCATTTAAATAATAGTTCATCACCTTCCTGCTAAAATGCATAACTCACAATTCCCACATTATATTCCATCTCTCGTTTATATCCACACACTTAACCTGTACAAATGTCTTTTTATTCTTTGGATCATTCTCACCAGTTAAATTCCTATCTATTCTTTTGTGTCACCTGCAAACCTAGTGACTGTGCATTGAATTATTCTCCCCTTGTTCGAGCTCCCCTGGAACATTGTGTACAGTTGTTGGTGTTGGAGTATAGGAAATGCCATAAAACCTTAAGACATCGGAGCAGAAATTGGGCCATTCAGCCCATCAAATCTACTCCATCATTCAACATGGATGATAAGTTTCTCAACCGCACTGTCCTGCCTTCTCCCCTTGATCCCCTTGATACTCAAGAACCAATCTATCTCCGTCTTAAACATATTCAATGACTTGGCCCCCACATCCTTCTGTGGCAACGAATTCCATAGATACACCACTCTCTGGTTGAAGAAGTTTCTCCTTATCTCTGTTCTAAAGAGTCTTCTTTTACTCTAAGACTGTGCCCTCAGGTCCTGGTCTCTCCTAACAATCTTCCCAACATCCACTCTGTCCAGGCTATTGAGTATTCTTTAGGTTTCAGTTAGATTCCCCTCCTCATCCTTCTAAATTCCATCAAGTATAGACGTTCTTCATATGTGAACCTTTTCATTCCCGGGACCATTCTCATGAACCTCCTCTGAACACGCTCCAGGGCCAGTACGTCCTTCCTGAGATATGGGACCCAAAGCTGCACACAATACTCCAAATGTGGTCTGACCAGAGTCTTACAGAGCCTCAGAAGAACATCCTTGCTTTTATATTCTAGTCCTCTCTAAATAAATGCCATCATGGTGGCTCATTGGCTAGCACTGCAGCCTCACAGCGCCAGGGACCAAAGTTCAATTCCACCCTCGGGTGACTGTCTGCGCGGAGTTTTCTCCAGATGCTCCAGTTTCCTCCCACAGTCCAAAGATGTGCAGGTTAGGGTGGATTGGCCTTGCAAAATTGCCTATAGTGTTCAGTGATGGCAGGTTAAGTGCATTAGTCAGGGGTAAATGTAGAGTAATAGGATAGGGGAATGGGTCTGAGTGGGTTATTCTTTGGAGGATTAGTGTGGACCTGTTGAGCCAAATGGCCTGTTTCCATACTTAGGGATTCCATTCTATTTTATGAACATTACATTTGCCTTCCGAACTCCGACTTAACCTTCAAGTTAACCTTGTTTACTACAAGTTTACTAGAACTCCCAAGTCTCTGTGCACTTCAGACTTCTGAATTTTCTCCCATTTATAAACTAGTCCATGCCTGTATTCTTCTTACCAAAGTGCATGACCTCACATTTCCCCACATTGTACTCCATCTGCCACTTCATTGCCCACTCTCCTAATCTGTCCAAATCCTTCTGCAGCATCCCCACCTCCTCAATGCTACCTGTCCCTCCACCAATCTTTGTATCATCTGCAAACATAGCCAGAATGCCCTCAGTTCCTTCATCTAGATCATTAATATATAAAGTGAAAAGTTGTGGTCCCAACACTGAGCCTTGCGGGACATCACTTGTCACTGGCTGCCATCCTGAGAAGGACCATTTTATCCCCACTCTCTGCTTTCTGCCAGGGAGCCAGGCTTCTCTCCATGCTAGCACCTTGCTTCTGACACCATGGATCTTTATCTTACTCAGTAGCCTCCTGAGTGGCACCTTGTCAAAGGCCTGAAAGATGTGAATGCATTGGAGAGTGTGGAAGTGTTTTACAAGAATGGTTGCAGGAAAGAGAAACTTCAGTAATGAATATGGATTGAAGAGGTTGAGACTGCACACTTTGTGGAAAAGGAAGCTGAAAGGAGACTTGACAGAGGTTTTCAAAATCTTCAGCAGGCTGGACAGCGTAGATAGAAAGAAGCTGATGGACAATGTTCCAGCAATGGAACATGAGATCTTAGTATACAAAGACTTGGCATTTGTAGCTGAATAATGGGTCAAACTAATGGTAAAATATCATGTGGTCTGGCTCAAACTGAGTGAGAAAGGCAATGAAGTCAATGAGAGAAAGAATGATTAATGTTGGGCCTGAGACACAATTGCTGTGGCCTACTCACAACTCAATTGGAAGAATGTTTGGATCATTTGACTTTGAAGGACAATCTGATGACATGGAATTTATGGTGGGTCAACGAAGGAGATAACACTAGACATTATTGTTTACAGATAGAGATTGGTTCCTGACTGCAAATCTTGTCACATGGGAGCTGGATTTAGATGGTGTAAAGGCAGGAGACTGCATGGATGCTTGATCAACAGAAAGGGATGATGATATCTGGTTGGGAAGAGATAACATTTCTGTTTATGTTCTGACTATCTGTGTTCAATTAACAGCAAAGGAGCATCTGATGATGTAGATGATTTTGGACATAGGTTTGTCGGGAAGAAGCGAAGGCAGTGATCGATTTCAATGAGGGAGTAAACTGCAAAACGCTTGTGGTAGGTGAGTTAGCTGATAATCCAAGGAACATTTGAGTTAGGCGGGAAACCAGACCACCTTCACCCCGTGATAGATGTCGGAGAATGGTGGATGAGGCACCAGTAAGGAGTGAGGTTATGTAGTCAAGAGGTGTCGCGCTGGAAAAGCACAGCAGGTCAGGCAGCATCAGAGGAGGAGGAGAGTCGATATTTCGGGCATAAGCCCTTCATCCGGAATATGGGGGGATAAGGGGGCGGAGAGATAAATAGGAGAGTGGGGGTGGGGGTGGCGTTGTGGGTAAGTAGATAAGAAGGCAGTAGGTAGATACAGGTGAGGAATGATTGTGAGATTGAAGAGGAGAGTGGAGTGGATAAGTATGAAGGAAGATGGACAGGCGGCACAGTTCAAGAGGGCAGTGCTGAATTGGAAGGTTGGATCTGGGGTGAGGTGGGCGGAGGGGAGATTAGGAAACTAGTGAAGTTGATGTTGATGCCGTGTGGTTAGAGGATCCCAAGGTGGAAGATGAGGTGTTATTCCTCCAGGCGTCGGGAGGCTTGGATTTGGTGGTGGTGGAGGCCCAGGACTTGCATGTCCTTGGCGAAGTTGAAGTGTTCAGTCACAGGGCAGTGGGTTGTTTAGTGCGTGTGTCCCAGAGATGTTCCACGAAACATTCTGCAAGTTGGCATTCTGTCTCCCCAATGGTCTCTGCGGAAAATATGTCTTTGTTGGAGGGGTCTGCTTGTAGGTGGTGGAAATGGTGGAGGATGATGCATTGTATCTGTAGATTAATGGAGTGGGGGGTGAGGACTGGGAGGGTTCTATCCATGTTGTGGTTGGAGGAGTGGGGTTCAAGGGCTGAGGTGTGGCAAATGGAGGAGATGTGCTGGAGGGTGTTGATGATCATGTGGGAGGGAAAATTACAGTCCTTGAGATAGGAGGCCACCTGGGATGTCCTGGAGTGGAATCGTTACTCACGGAAGCAGATACGGCAGAGGTGGTGGAATTGGGAGTAAATCTCGGGTGACCGAAACAACACAGACATCGATTTCAACACCAACTCCCACAGATACCTGGGCTACATTTCCTCTAGCCTCCTCTCCTGTAAAACGTTATCCCTTACTCCCAATTCCTCCGCCACTACCATATCTGCTCCCAAGAGGAGCAATGCCACTCCAGGACATCCCAGATGGTTTCCTATCTCAAGGAGGGGTAATTTCCCCTCCCGTGTGATCAACAATGACCTCCAGCTCACCTCCTCCACTTCCCACATCTCCTCCCTTGAATCCCACACTTCTAACGAAGGAAGGACAGATCCCCTCAGTCCTCACCTTTCAATTCACTAATGTCCAGATACAGCGCATTATCCTCCACCAATTCTGCCACCTACAATCAGACCCCACCACCTCAGATATATTTCCCACCTCACCGCTATCAGCATTCTGCAGAGACCAGTCCCTCTGTGACTCCCTCGTTAAGTCCATACCCCCAACCAACCCAACATCCACTTCCTGCACCTTCCCTTGCCACCACAAGAGGTGCAAAACCTGCGACTACACCGAGCCTCTCACCTCCATCCAAAACCCCAAAGGATCCTTCCACATCCAGCAGAGATTGTCCTGCACATCCAAACACCTCATCTACTGTGTCTGTTGCTCTCCATGTGGACAAGAGACCAACTCACAGAATGGGAGGGTGAGCAGCCAAAAATCATGGTACATATTCACCAATGAAAGGGATTGAGGATCTGAAAGTGACCACAGAGAGTTAGGCTGGAAGCTGAAGAGCAGGACAAGTAGTAAAGGGAGGTCATGCCTGACAAACCTGTTGGAATTTTTTGAAGAGGTAACAAGTAGGTTAGACCAGGGGAACCCAGTGGATGTGGTCTATCTGGACTTTCAAAAGGCCTTTGATAAGGTGCCACACGGGAGACTGCTGAGCAAGGTGAGGGCCCATGGTGTTCGAGGTGAGCTGCTGGGATGGATTGAGGATTGGCTATCTAACAGAAGGCAGAGAGTTGGGATAAAAGGTTCTTTTTCAGAATGGCAGCCGGTGACGAGCGGTGTCCCGCAGGGTTCGGTGCTGGGGCCACAGCTGTTCGCATTATATATTAATGATTTGGATGAGGGAACCGGGGGCATTCTAGCGAAGTTTGCCGATGATACAAAGTTAGGTAGACAGGCAGGTAGTACTGAGGAAGTGGGGAGGCTACAGAAGGATCTAGACAGGTTGGGAGAGTGGTCCAGGAAATGGCTGATGGAATTTAACGTGAGCAAGTGCGAGGTCTTGCACTTTGGCAAAAAGAATATAGGAATGGACTACTTTCTAAATGGTGAGAAACTTAATAAAGCCAAAGCACAAAGGGATCTGGGAGTGCTAGTCGAGGATTCTCTAAAGGTAAACATGCAGGTTGAGTCCGTGATTAAGAAAGTGAATGCAATGTTGTCTCTTATTTCAAGAGGGTTGGAATATAAAAGCAGAGATGTACTACTAAGACTTTATAAAGCTCTGGTTAGGCCCCATTTGGAGTACTGTGTCCAGTTTTGGTCCCCACACCTCAGGAAGGACATACTGGCACTGGAACGTGTCCAGCGGAGATTCACACGGATGATCCCTGGAATGACAGGTCTAGCATATGAGGAACGGCTGAGGATACTGGGATTGTATTCGTTGGAGTTTAGAAGATTAAGGGGAGATCTAATAGAAACGTACAAAATAATACATGGCTTTGAAAAGGTGGATGCTAGAAAATTGTTTCTGTTAGGCGAGGAGACTAGGACCCGTGGACACAGCCTTAGAATTAGAGGGGGTCATTTCAGAACGGAAATGCGGAGACATTTCTTCAGCCAGAGAGTGGTGGGCCTGTGGAATTCATTGCCACGGAGTGCAGTGGAAGCCGGGACGCTAAATGTCTTCAAGGCCGAGATTGATAGGTTCTTGTTGTCTAGAGGAATTAAGGGCTACGGGGAGAACGCTGGCAAGTGGAGCTGAAATGCGCATCAGCCATGATTGAATGGCGGAGTGGACTCGATGGGCCGAATGGCCTTACTTCCACTCCTATGTCTTATGGTCTTATGGTCTTATAGTGATCTCAGGTTTGCTACCGGTGCCACGAGATAGGCAGCGAGTGCAGCTTAACACGTGGCTGCGAGGCTGGTGCAGGAGGGAGGGCTTCAGATACTTAGACCATTGGGATACCTTCTGGGGAAGGTTGGACCTGTACATGAAAGGACGGGTTGCACCTGAACTGGAGGGGTACAAATATCCTGGGTGGGAGATTTGCTCGTGTGATTCGGGAGGGTTTAAACTAATTTGGCAGGGGGGTGGGAATCAGACCACATATCTGAGAGAGGGACAGTTGCAGATGGGGCAGTGACAGGATGTAGTGAATCTATCAGGAAGGTTTCTCACACGATGAAAAAAAGGGATCGGTTAAAGTGTGTCTGCTTTAACGCAAGGAGTGTCAGAAATAGGAGTGATGGACTTAGAGCATGGATCGGTACTTGGGGCTATGATGTTGTGGCCATAATGGAGACGTGGGTTTCACAGGGGCAGGAATGGTTGCTTGATGTTCCAGGGTTTAGAATGTTTAAAAAGAACAGGGAGGGTGGAAAAAGAGGAGGGGGTGTAGCATTGGTAATCAGAGAGTGCATCACAGCTACAGAAACAAAGGTTGAGGAAGGTTTGTCTACTGAGTCTGTATGGGTGGGAGTTAGGAACAGCAAGGGAGCAGTCACTGCATTGGGGGTTTTCTACAGACCCCCTAGTAGCAGTAGAGAGATTGAAGAACTGATAGGCCAGCAGATTTTGGAAAAATGCAGATGTAGCAGGGTTGTAGTTATGTGTGATTTCAACTTTCCCAATATCGACTGGAATCTCCTAAGTGCAGATGGTTTGGATGGAGCCGTTTTTGTCAGGTGTGTTCAGGAGGGTTTCCTTACTCAGTATGGAGACAGATCGACCAGGGGAGAGGCCAGTTTGGATTTGGTGCTCGGCAACGAGCCAGGACAGGTGTCAGATCTCATGGTGGGAGAACACTTTGGTGACAGTGATCACAACTGCCTCACGTTTACCATAGCCTTGGAGAGGGAAAGGAGCAGTTACTGAGGGAAGATATTTAATTGGGGAAAAGGAAATTATGACGCTATCAGACAGGAGTTGGGAAGTACAGACTAGGAGCAGTTGTTCCACAGAAAGAGCACAGCAGACATGTGCAGACTATTTAAGGAGCAGTTGTGGCGAGTGATACACAAATTTGTTCCTCTGAGACAGTTAAGAAGGTGTAAGTTAAGGAACCTTGGATGACGAGAACAGAGGAGCTTCTCATCAAAAGGAAGAAGGCAGCTTACGCATGGTGGAGGAAGCAAGGATCTAGCACAGCTTTAGAGGATTACAGGCTTGGTAGAAAGGAACTCAGAAATGGACTGAGGAGAGCCAGGAGGGGTCATGAAATAGGTTTGAAGGAAGGATTAGGGAGAACCCAAAGGCATTTTACTCGCATGTGAGGAATAAGAGAATGATCAGGGAGAAGGTAGGGCCGATCTGGGATAGTGGAGGGAACTTGTGCGTGGAGTCTGAGCAGATAGGGGAAGCCCTAAATGAGTGGTTTGCTTCAGTTTTCACGAAGGAAAGGGACCTTGTTGAGAATGAGGACTTTGAGGAACTGGGATACAGGCTTGAACAGATCAAGATTGATGAAGTTGATGTGTTGGAAATTTTGGCAAACATTAAGATTGATAAGTCCCCAGGGCCAGACCAGATTTATCCCAGGCTGCTCCGGGAAGTGAGAAAGGAGGTCGCTAAGCCACTGGCGAAGATCTTTGCCTCCTCACTCCCCACGGGAGTCGTACCAGAGGATTGGAAGGAGGCAAATGTTGTTCCTCTTTTCAAGAAGGGTAATAGGGAAATCCCTGGCAATTGCAGACCAGTCAGTCTTATGTTTGTGGTCAGTAAGGTTTTGTAAAAAATTCTGAGGGATAGGATATATGACCATTTGGAAAAACATAGCGTGATTAAAGGCAGTCAGCATGGCTTTGTGAGGGGCAGGTCATGCCTCACGAATCTTATTGAGTTCTTTGAGGAAATGATGAGGCAGGTCGATGAAGTCAAGTAGTGGATGTGGTGTATATGGACTTCAGCAAGGCATTTGATAAGGCTCCCCACAGTCGGCTCATTCATAAAGTCAGGAAGAATGGGATACAGGGAGATTTGGCTATCTGGATTCAGAATTGGCTGGCTGACAGAAGGCAGAGAGTGGTTGTAGATGGAAAGTATTCTGCCTGAGGGTCAGTGTTGAGTAGTGTCCGCAGGGCTCTGTTCTTGGGTGTCTGTTCTTTGTAGTTTTTATAAATGACTTGGATGAGGAGGTTGATGGGTGGGTTAGCAAATTTGCCGATGACACAAAGGTTGGAGATGCCATTGATAGTATCGAGGGCTCTTGCAGGCTGCAGCACAACACAGACAGGATGCAGAGCTGGGCTGAGAAATGGCAGATGGAGTTCAACCTGGATAAATGCAAAGTCATGCATTTTGGGAGGTGGAACTCAAATGCTGAATATGGGATTAAAGACAGGATTCTTGGCAGTGTGGAGAAACAGAGGGATCTTGGTGTTCAAGTGCATAGATCCCTCAAAGCTGCCACCCAAGTGGATCAGGTTGTTAAGAAAGCATATGGTGTTTTGGCTTTCATTAACAGGGGGATTGAGTTTAAGAGCCCTTTGCTGCAGCTCTACAAGTCCCTGGTGAGACCACACTTGGAATATTGTGTCCAGTTCTGGTCGCCCTACTATAGGAAAGATACGGAGGCTTTGGAGAGGGTGCAAAGAAGGTTTACCAGGATGCTGCCTGGACTGGAGGGCTTGTCTCATGAAGAGAGATTGACTAAGCTTGGACTTTTATCTCTGGAGAGAAGGAGGAAGAGAGGTGACCTGATCGAGGTATACAAGGTAATGAGGGGCATGGATAGAGTCAATAGCCAGAGACTTTTCCCCAGGGCAGGATTGATTGGCACAGGGGGGGTCATCGTTTTAAGATATTAGGAGGAAGGGAGAAAGGCGATGTTCGAGGAAGGTCCTTTATGCAGAGAGTTGTGAAATCAGGGAATGCGTTGCCGGTGGCGATGGTGGTGGCAGAGTCATTCGGGACATTTAAGCGACTGCTGGTCATGCACATGGAGAGCAGTGAATTGAGGGGTGTGTAGGTTAGGTTAGTTTATTTATATTAGGAATAATCCTGGACACAACATTGTGGGCCGAAGGGCCAGTTCTGTACTGTACGTTTCTGTGTTCTATGTTTCAGGTAACATCTCTAAGACACACACACCAAACAACTCCACCGCCCTGTAGCCAAACACTTTAACTCCCCCTCCCATTCCGCCAAGGACATACAAGTCCTGGGCCTCCTCCACCACCAAATCCCAGCCACCTGACACTAGGAGGAAGAACACACCTTGGGAGCCTCCAACCACACGGCATCAATGTTGACTTTATCAGTTTCCTCATCTCCCCTCCCCCTGTCTCATCCCAGATCCAGCCCTCCAACTCGGCACTGCCCTCTTGACCATCCTACCTGTCCATCCTCCTTCCCACCCTCCCCTCTGACCTATCATTATCACCCCTTCCACCTGCATCTACCTATTGCCTTTCCAGCTAACTTCCCTCCACCCCAATCTTCTCATTTATCTGTCAGCCATCTTGCCCCCCCAACATTCCTGATGAATGTTTAATGCCCAAAACATCGACTCTCCTGCTCCTTGGATGCTCCCTGACCGGCTGTGCTTCTCCAATGCCACACTTTTCGACTCTTGACTCACCAGCATCCGCAATCCCAACTTTTTCCGAATATGGTTATGTCGTCCACTGTCGAGCTGGGATGTTATTGTGATGCTACAAGACTGAGAAACATGACATTATGGAGTTGGCTGATTTGTCCAGAATGTGAAGTTTTAATTTCTTGACCACGGGATGAGATGCAGACTAAGGTCAGTGACATGTTTGAGGCATGTTGTGCCGCCTGCTAGCCAGCACTGGGCTTGTACTTTAAATATATTTGCATGTCGTGGATAAAAGCAAAACTATTTCTTTTACTAATGTCCTAACTTCATAATAACGTCTTTGGCACATCAGTCCCTGTTGTACCTGCATCATGTTTATTTAATGGTTGTGTGCTGCAGTCAGCTTCTATAGTGCTGCCTGGGGGTCAGCTGTTTCCCTCTTTCTCTGCAGCATAAAGCAGGGAGCTGGGGAATGGTGGTTTATGTGGAAGCTTGCGGCTGGTGTATGTGAGTATGTGGTGGTGGGAGTGTGTGCACTCAGGGATCAGGGGCATACTGGAGTGAAAATGATACCCAGTGGAGGACAGAGAATAGGTGAGAGACATGGAGGAGTAAATTGGCAAGGGTGTGACATCCAGGTTGTAAGGAAGATTATCAGTCAAGTCAACAAAACAAGAGACCTAAAGGCCAGTGTCATACACTAAAAAGTGGATCGGCTGCAGGTTATTAGCTGGTAGAGTCCTGAGAGATCCCAAAGTTCACTGACCAACATATCAATCACTCGTACTGATAATAGTCTCCAATAACGTCCTTTACAATGTTTAGAAAGGAGGGCCAGTTTAACTTGCAAATTCAGCAATGGTGACAGATACAACTTGGACTCTGAAATAAACATCAATATATAGAGAACAAAAAAAAAATCTCTCTGAATTAAATGTCTACAACTCTTCAATACATTGCCAACATTGAGGCATGCCAGCGTATTTAACTTTTCAATAAAGCTAATCTCAAGAAGTAATGGTCATGCACAGCTGAATAAAATTAAATCCAGGATATGTGAATTATTAGCAAATTAAATTTAAATATGTGACTAAAAAAAACCTCCCTTCCCAACTTTGTGCTCTCAATACGATGTATTGGTTAATGGTAATGGAGTTGGTCATAAAGTTTTTTTTAACTCATTCACAGGATTAGGGCATCACTGGCTAGGCCAGCATTTGTTACCGATTGCTAATTGCCAGACAGCAGTTAAGAGTCAACTACATTGCTGTGGGTCTGGGGTTATTGTGTGGGAGCCCAACCAGGTAAGAAGGGCAGTTTCCTTTCCTAAAGGACTTTAGCGACCCAGATGGGTCTTCCCAACAATCGATAATGGTTCATGGTCATCGTTAGATTCTTAATTCCACATTTTTATTGAATTCAAATTCCAGAATCTGCCGTGGCAGGATTCAAACCAAAACCCAGAACATTACCCAAGTCTCTGGATTAACAATCGAGTGATACCACCACTAGGCCATTGCCTTTCCCTTTTTACAACCAAGTTTTGGTTGCTCCTATTTGACCATGAAGTTCTTTGAGAGCAGTTTGTAACTGCAGCATTGCCAACAGCGTGTGTTTCACCACCAAAAGCTATCTTGCACTTATCCCTTGTGCCTGACTCCAGCACTTTAATTTGAATTGTTATCACATGGAAACAGGTGAAGGTAAGGGAGTAGAAATTGCTGAATGTCCTGTTTCATTGTCAGGAAGAATACCTCACTGAAAAAAAAGATTCTGCCTTGTTTGATAATTAGCAGAGAGCAATTTAGAAAGATACTCAAGAGCTAGGAGTCATTTTCATCTTAATATCTTTCATTTGCACCTGCTAAAATACACGGGTCTTGAACTTCGATGACCAGAACACACACTAGAAGATTGGAAGCATCTGAATGAATGTAGGTGAGTCAAGAGCCTTGTTCTTTTTTTGCTTCTTCTCATGTTGTTACTGAAATAACTCCACAGAGATTGGTATCCCGTCACCAAGTCCCGCTTTATTTACACACAGAGAGGCCTTGACACTGATCCAGCTCGCACAGAGCCAGCTCTCAGAGTGAACAGGATGTCTCCCACTCCTGTTTATCTGATACTCTGTCAGCCAGGGCTCCCTGATCGGACCAGATGTACAGCCCCAATCAGAGAACTCATATTTTATGAGGCCTGCCTGGATGTTCTCATTATAATCATCAGAGTTCCAATCACTTTTTTCTGCACTACAAATGATGAGCAATGGGTGATGATTTTGTAGCCTTTTATAAAGGAGTCCTTCCTTGCTCTTAACAAAAACAGACTTTTTGGGACACATCTTGCTTGAATTAAAATATGTTCTTTGTCACTTAAAATGATTTCAAATGTGGTGATATATTTTAAGTCTTTGGGGTTTTCTGGCAATGCAAGCTTTTCTTCATGGAATCCAATTTGGCAAAGACCTGAACAGCAACAGCTGCAGGAGAGAGCAGCAAATCAGAACTGGAGCTGTCAGAAAAACACATTAAAAAAAGTATCCTGACAGAACTTCTACGATAACATAACTTTTCACTGATAAGCTGCATGTCTCCAAATACCGAAAATAAAAGTTTTATCATCTGCTGCAATCACATTGAGTACAGCACTGGCTGTTGCTGTGAACTCATTGCTCCCCTGAACCTTTTTGCAAACAATTCATTTCAGCCAGCCACATGGGATATCAGTAACATTAGCTTGGCTGCAGTTCATGCTTGCATTAAGCAGAGAAGCAAGACTCTATTTCCTGGAAAAGAAAAAAAATCTTTAATCATTTTCAACTGTAACACGTTTCCAAAATCGCTGACAGTTCAGGATGTGAGGATGCTCTAAGGTGGGCTAGTTCCTGGGCTTCTCTTCCACCGCATTCAATGAGTCACATTGATCAGACCCCTTCCATCCCTCCACACCTAACACAGTTACATTTGGGGTCATTTGGGGTCCTGATATTGTACCAATGATTGAAAGGGTCAGGAAAAAAAATACAACAGTCCATTTTGACCAGTTCCAACTCAGACCATGTGAGTTCATAGTGAAATTTGTTTCCTCTGCTGGTGAGACACAGATGTCATTGGCTAGGCCAGCATTTATTGCCCAAACTTGCAGTCCTCTAGAAGGTCTGAGTGACCTGCCTTCTCCATCGCTGCGGTCCATGTGTTGGACTAAGGAGAGCTGAGAAAAGGGAGACAATAACAGGTGAACAAAGAAGGGCAAGGATTGGCAGATAAGTAGCCACGCGTTTCAGCACAAGTTGTGTTTTTGTTACGGTGCCCCTTCAAGGAGATCATCAAATCCCTTTGACCAGTTGTAAAGAATTATTTCCCTTTAGAGTCATATGGTCATGCAGCTCGGAAACAGACCCTTCAGCTCAACCAGTCCATGCCAACCATAATCCCACATGAAACTAATCCTACCCACCTGCACTTGGCCCATATCCCTCCAAGTCTTTCTTATTCACGTACTTTCCTGAATCTCTTTTAAACATTGTAACAGCGCCCGCATCCATCACTTCCTCTGAAAGTTCATTCCACATACAAACCACTCTCTATGTAAAAAGGATTGCCCCTCATGTCTTTTTAAAATCTTTCTCCTCTTACCTTAAAATTACACCCCCTAGGCTTGAAATTCCCCAACATAGGGATAAGACACCTGTCATTCACCTTCTTCCTGGAACATCTGGACAACAAGGACACCTACATCAGACTCCTGCCCATTGACTACAGCTCTGCCTTCAATACTATCCCCGCCACACTGATCTCAAACTTCCAAAACCTAGGCCTTGGCTCCGCCCTCTGCAACTGGATCCTCAGCTTCCTGACCCATAGAGTGCAATCACTGAAGATCGACAATAGCACCGCCTCCACAATAGCACGCAACATTAGAGACCCCCAAGGATGCATCCTTATACCCTACTTTATACTCACGACTACATGGCTAAATTCTGAATGAACACCTTCTAACAGCTTGCTGGTGAAACCATTGTGTAGGGTGGATATCAAACAACGAACAGTCAGAATACAGGAAGGAGATGGGGGCTTGGTGACGTGGTGCAATGAGAACAACCTCTCTCTCAATGTCAGCAAACCGAAAGAATTGATCATTGACTTCAGAACAATAGGAGGACAACATGTCCATCAATGGAGTGGAGGTTGAGAGGGTGGAGAGAACAAGTTCCTGAGAGTGACACCCTGTCCTGGACTTCCCAGATCGGTGTGATGGTCAAGAAGGCATAATAACGCTTCTTTTTTCTCAATCAGCTCAGGAAATTTGGCATGACCATAAGGACCCTCACCAACTTCCACAGATGCACTATAGAAAGCATACTGTCCAGGTGTATAATGGCCTGATATGGCAACTGCTCTACCCAGGACCGTAAGAGATTATCGAAGGCTGTGTGCACAGCCCAGACCATCACGGAAGCCAACCTTCCATCCATGGACTCCACTTACACGGTGCGTTGCAATGGAAAGGCTGCCAACATCATCAAAGACCCCTCCCACCCCAGTAATGATCTCCTCCAACCTCTTCCATCAGGCAGGAGATACAGAAGCTTGAACACTCTATAGCAGGTTCAGGAAAAGCTTCTTCCCTGGCTGATATTAGATTGATGAATCAACTCTCAAACCTTACCCAAGGTGTTTTATTTCACCCTATGATCTGTGTGTCCTTATTTGTTATGATCTGCCTGTACTGCTCGCCAACAAAGCTTTTCAATGCACTTACGTACATGTGACAATAAATCAAATCAAACCAAATTGATACCCCTTTTTATTTTATAAACCTCTGTAAGGTCACTCCTTAACTCCCAATGCTCCAGTGAAACAAGTCCTGCCCTATCCGGCCTCTCCTTATAACTTTATTCCTGACAACATCCGAGTAAATCTCTTTTAAACCATCTCAATCTTAATATCCTTCCTATAACTACTCATTAATCTGACCAATATTGTATTCAGTTGCTGTGTTCCATACCCACTACTTCATTGTCAACAATTTTGCAAACTGAACCTTGATCAAGATTTTTCCACATTGACACAACAAGAAATCAAAGGTCATGAAACAAGTCACAAGGACATATTGAAGCAGTGTTAGTACGTGTACCATCAAATCAAAAGATCGCTTGTTCAAGGTCCAATGTAGAAATCAGATCCTACAATGTAGGCTGACATTCAGTAAGGTAGGAGCACTGCACTGTTGGAAATGTCATCTTTCCACATTACAACAATGAACAAAAACACTTTAAAAGTACTTAACAGTCTGTAAAACATTTTGGGGGTACTCAAGTTGTGAAAAGTGCTCTAAAAATGTATGTTTTTCTTCTTACAATGTTAAAAATGTTGATAAGAACATAACAAAAACAGGAGCAGGCCATTCGACATGTCGAAGTTGCTCTGCCATTCGTTCATGAACCTCAGGGTTTGCTTTACTTTCAAAGTTTAAGCAGAAGAGAATAAATCGGAATAAATTAAAATGCAAAAATAGACAACATCTCTGGGCTGGATGGAATTTATCCAAGGACTCTCTGGGAAGTCAGGGAGGAGACTGCAGAGCTTTTGGCTTTGATCTTTTGTGGTCCTTGTCTGCAGGAATAATGCCAGAAGACATTAGGCCAGACCACTCAAAACGTTCTTAAGCAGGCAGCCCAGACCATAACTTTGCAATTTGTTTCAGTTAATGTACAGTGAAAATTGTCCGGAGTGAGGTAGCTAACTTGACTACTGGATTTTAAAACAGACAATAATTTATTCACACAATTACACAATGAAATATAGAGAACAGAGTAAAGAACCCCTACAGAACTCAGTCTATCCAAACTAGACTTAATTATATTGTTCCAAATGTACACAACAGTCCAAATAAGCAAACCCCCTTTAAAGCACAGTCCAAAGAAGGATCAGATGCTTACAGGTTCAAGTTAGAAGGGAGAGAAGAGAGAGTTTCCATACAGCTCACTGGTGAACTCCCAACCAGTTCTGGACTGAACTAAACTGCTCAGCTAGAGAGCTGACCACTCCCCTTTCATTGTACAAGTCACTTCTAAAACATGACCACTTTGGCCTGAAGTCTCGTCTGTTTACATATAAACAAAAGGCCCCTCAAAATCCTTTTCATCTCTGTACCAAACCAGACTGATTGGACCCCAGCCTGGTTTATTAGCCATTTGAAAAATAATCAAGGACAGTCTCCTTGAGTCAATGGACAGCTTTTAGTGCAAAAAAGGACTGGCTTTGTGACACCGCCTCTCTTTAAAAAATAATGAACCATCAATATCAAAAGATAGCTTCATTGTTAACCCTTTCAAAAACCTGGTTAGTAGTCTAAACACACCTATACACTATACTAACTACAAACATGCAAACATGCACAACCACATGCAAATTCAGGCCGTGGCACACCCACCACCGAACGCTTCCATATCTTACTTGAGTCTCGATAACGCATTATCAATCACTTTTTCATGACCTACCATCTGTACAATTGTCAAACTGAACGGCTGCAATAACAAGCTCCATCTAAACAGGCTGGCATTTTTGTCCTTAAATTTTTCCCAAACGTCTACGGGTTATGATCAGTGTATACGATTGTCTTAGATGCATTGCTGGTAAAATAAACACTGAAATATTGTAATGTCAACACCAAGCTCAAAGTCTCTTTCTCCACCGTTGAATATTTCTGTTGATGAACGTTTAAACTTCCTGGAAAAATATCCAATGCATCTTTCTAACCTTTCATCATCATCCACCTGCAGGAGCATCACACTGACCCCCACATCACTGGCATCGATAGCCACCTTGAAAGGCTTTGTGTAATCTAGCGTGGCTAATACTGGGGCAGTGGGTAACACAGTTTGTAGGCTGTCAAATGCATTGACGTTCCACTGAAACTTCTTGTCTCTTTTTAACAATTCGGTGAGAAGTGCAGCCTCACTGCTAAAGTTCGGCACAAACCTTCGGTAAAATCCACTCAATCCCAGGAACCGTAATACTGCTTTTTTTGTCGATGGTGTGGTAAATTCCTCAATTACTTTTGTTTTTGTGTCTCATGGGGTCATTTGTCCATTTCCAATAACATGGCACAGGAGGGTGACTTGGGATTTGGCAAATTCACTTTTAGCTAGGTTTACCACCAACCCTGCCTTTGAAGTTGATCGAACAAGTCTGATAAATGGGCAGAGCAGTAGATGTGATCTAAATGGACTTCAGTAAGGCGTTCGACAAGGTTCCCCATGGGAGACTGATTAGCAAGGTTAGATCTCATGGAATACAGAGAGAACTAGCCATTTGGATACAGAACTGGCTCAAAGGTAGAAGACAGAGGGTGGTGGTGGAGGGTTGTTTTTCAGACCGGAGGCCTGTGACCAGTGGAGTGCCACAAAGATCGGTGCTGGGTCCTCTACTTTTTGTCATTTACATAAATGATTTGAATACGAGCATAAGAGGTACAGTTAGTAAGTTTGCAGGTGACACCAAAATTGGAGGTGTAGTGGACAGCGAAGAAGGTTACCTCAGATTACAACAGGATCTTGATCAGATGGGCCAATGGGTTGAGAAGTGGCAGATGGAGTTTAATTCAGATAAATGCGAGGTGCTGCATTTTGGGAAAGCAAATCTTAGCAGGATTTATACACTTAATGGTAAGGTCCTAGGGTGTGTTGCTGAACAAAGAGACCTTGGAGTGCAGGTTCATAGCTCCTTGAAAGTGGAGTCACAGGTAGATAGGATAGTGAAGAAGGCGTTTGGTATGCTTTCCTTTATTGGTCAGAGTATTGAGTACAGAGTTGGGAGGTCATGTTGTGGCTGTACAGGACATTGGTTAGGCCACTGTTGGAATATTGCGTGCAATTCTGGTCTCCTTCCTATCGGAAAGATGTTGTGAAACTTGAAAGGGCTCAGAAAAGATTTACAAGGTTGTTGCCAGGGTTGGGGGATCTGAGCTACAGGGAGAGGCTGAACAGACTGGGGCTGTTTTCCCAGGAGTGTCGGAGGCTGAGGGGTGGCCTTATAGAGGTTTACAAAATCATGAGGGGCATGGATAGGATAAATAGGCAAAGTCTTTTCCCTGGGGTGGGGGAGTCCAGAACTAGAGGTTTAGGGTGAGAGGGATAAGATATAAAAGAGACCTATGGGGTGACCTTTTCCACACAGAGGGTGGTACATGTATGGAATGCGCTGCCAGAGGATGTGGTGGAGGCTGGTACAATTGCAACATTTAAGAGGCATTTGGATGAGTATATGAATAGGAAGGGTTTGGAGGGATATGGGCCGGGTGCGACTAGATTGGGTTGGGATATCTGGTCGGCATGGACGGGTTGGACCGAAGGGTCTGTTTCCATGCTGTACATCTCTATGACTCTATAAAAGCTGTAAATGTTCCTTCCATGAGTTACTAAAAAATCACCAAGTCATCGATACATGCCACACAGTTGGGTAACCGAGCAATGACCTTATTAGTCAGTCTCTGAAATGTGGCAGGAGTGTTTTTCATACCAACCGGCATGACTTTGACCTGATATTGTCCATTTGGCATTACAAAAGCCGAAATTGCCTTTGCTCTCTCTGACAGAGGTACTTGCCAGTAGCCTTTGAGCAAGTCCAACTTAGAAATGTAAGTTGTGTGTCCCACTTTTTCGACACAGACCTCCAACCATGGAAACGGATATGCATTGGTCTTTGTAATGGCGTTGACTTTGCGATAGTCCACACATAACTGTTGGTACCATCTGGCTTTGGCACCATGACTGTGGGTGAGCTCCAGTCACTGTAACTCACTTTAATAATGTCATCTTGGAGCATGCGCTCTATCTCCTTCTGAACCTGTGGCCTATAAGGATGTTGCTTAATTGGAACAGCATCTCCTCTATCTGTGTCATGCACAATTAGGTTAGTGCTTCCCAGTTTATTTCTGCATACCTCCCCATTCGATTGTAATAGGTCATTCTGGTCATTTCGATTCTCTTGTGGAAGGCAACTCAATAATTTATCCCAATTTTTGACAACTTCCTCATTGTCCAATTTGATTTGAGGAATGTCCAATTCAGAATCCTCTGAATGTGGTCCTTCCTTCTGTGCTGTAATCATTAACACCTTCTCCTCTTGCTTTCCTTCCCGATCAAAATACCTTTTGAGCGGATTCACATGACACACTCTGTGAGATTTCTTCCTGTCTGGAGTCCTTATCAAGTCATTCACCTCACTCAATTTCTTCTCGATTTGATAAGATCCACTAAACCTTGCCTTTAAAGGCTCACCTGTTCCTTATCCCCAACTGCAAAATTGCGAACTTGTGATTTCTTATCCGCTTCTTGTTTCATTGTATGTGATAATAACTTTTGAATGCTGTCTAGACAACTCTCCAGCTCTATTTAATCATTCTCTAAAACCTTACACATAGTCTAAATGGGTGGTCTCTGAACTCTGACTTAAGTAATTTCTTCTTAATCAATTTTAATGGTCCTCTTACTTCATGCCCCAAAATTAATTCAAATGGACTGAATTTGGTCAATTCATTTGGTGCATCTCTGATCGCGCAAAGTACAAACCGAACTCCCTTATCCCAATCATCTGAAAGTCCTGACCATAAGCTCTCAACGTGGTCGTTAGTGCCATCTCTCTAGCGCTCCCTGTGATTCCAGATGATAAGATGTAGATTTGAATTGCTTTATTTCCCAGTTATCCATAACCTCCTTGAATAGTTTGGATGTGAAGTTTGATCCTTGATCCAATTGGATCTCTATTGGCAGTTCGTATCTCATAAACAAATTTAAGTAATTCTTCCACAGCCCTTTTAGCGGTGATGTTGTGCAATGGCATTGCTCCTGGAAATCTAGCCGATACATCTATGGTTCCTAATAAATACTTACTCCCACTTATTGTTTGAGGGAGGGGACCTACACAATCAATCAAGACTCTTGTGAAAACTTCCTCAAATGCTGGAATCGGTATTAAAGGTGCAGGTTTTATTACTGCCTGTGGTTTTCTGAATAGCTGACTTGTATGACACGTCTGGCGAAATTCAACAACATCTTTGTGTAGATGCCATTGGCCTTGATCTTTGAGTCGTCATTGTCTCCAGGTTTAGTACCTAAGGACCGGAGAATTGTAAGTGTTTGCCCTTGTTCAAGAAGGGCAGCAGAGATGACCCAGGTAACCATAGACCAGTGAGCCTTACTTCTGTTGTAGGAAAAATCTTGGAAAGGATAATAAGAGATAGGTTTTATAATCATCTTGCAAGCAACAATCTGATTGGAAATAGTCAACATGGATTCATCAAAGGCAGGTCATGTCTCACAAACCTCATTGAGTTTTTTGAGAAGGTGACCAAGCATGTAGATGGGAGTAGAGCAGTTGACATGGTATACATGGGCTTCAGTAAAGCCTTTGATAAGATTCCACGTGGTAGGCTATTGGAGAAAATGGGGAGGCATGGAATTGAGGGTGATTTAGCAGTTTGGATTAGAAACTGGTTTTCTGAAAGAAGGCAGTGAGTGGTGGTTGATTAAAAATCTTCAGCCTGGAGTCCAGTTACTAGTGGTGTACCACAAGGATCTGTTTTGGGACCATTACTGTTTGTCAATTTTATAAATGACTTGAACGCAGGCATAGGTGGATGGATTAGTAAATTTGCAGATGACACTAAAGTCGGTAGAGTAGTGGACAGTGTGGAAGAATGTTGAAGGTTGCGGGGGACTTGGATAAACTGCAGAATTGGGCTGAGAGGTGGCAAATGGAGTTCAATGCAGATAAATATGAGGTGATTCACTTTGGGAAGAATAACAGGAAGGCAGAGTACTGGGTCAATGGAAAGATTCTTGGTAATGTGCATGTGCAGAGGGATCTTGGTGTCCATGTACATAGATCCCTGAAAATTGCCACCCAGGTGGATAGTGCTGTTAAGAAGGCATATGGTGTGTTGGGTTTTAGAGGGATTGAGTTCTGGAGCCATGATGTCATGCTGCAACTATACAAAACACTAGTGCGGCCACACTTGGACTATTGTGTACAGTTCTGGTCGCCCCTTCCAGGAAGGATGTGGAAGCACTGGAAAAGGTGCAGAGAAGATTTAGCAGGATGTTGCCAGGTCTGGAGGGAAGATCTTATGAGGAAGGGCTGAGGGGTTTGGGTCTGTCCCTTTAAGCTAAATTTCCCTTTTGTGTGTCAGTTTTTGAAGTTCAAAAGATCTCTCTTTTTCTTTCTCTGCTTTTTCCCTCTCTTCTGCTGCTCTTTTTATTTTCCCTCTCTTCTGCTTTTTATCGTAACTCAAACTGTTTCATTTTTGCTGCCCTTTCCTGATCTCTCGCCTCTAACTCAAGCTGCTTCATTTGCAATTGAATTCTTGCCATCTCTATAGATTCTGATGGTTTCTCCAGCAAATTTAAATGTTGAGCTACTGCTGTAATTATCTCTCCTTTCCTCACAGAAGCAGGCGGCTCTAATTCCAGCTTCTCTGCTCATTCCTGCAGCTTGGTCTTGTTAACGTTGGTGACTGAAAGAGCCATTACTATCCCAAGATTAGTCTACTCAACCAAACCAACACCCGAAATAGAGACACTAGCACCTCCCACTCGCTGTCTATATTCCTACAAAGTGTCCCCAGTCTGTTAAGGCCTAGGCCAGACCACTCAAAACATTCTTAAGCACGCAACCCAGACCTTAACTTTGCAATTTGTTTCAGTTAGTATACAGTAAAAATTGTCCGGAGTGAGGTAGCGAAGTTGACTACTAGATTTTAAAACAGACAAAAGAATTTTCAAAAAATGACACAATGAAATACAAAAGAACAGAATAAAGAACCCCTACAGAACTCAGTCTATCCAAACTAGACTTAATTATATTGTTCCGAATGTACACAGCAGTCCCAGTAAGCAAACCCCTCTTTAAAACACAGTCCAAAGAAGGATCAGATGCTTACAGGTTCAAGTTAGAAGGGAGAGAAGAGAGAGTTTCCATACAGCTCACTGGTGAACTCCCAACCTGTTCTGGACTGAACTAATCTGCTCTACTAGAGAGCTGACCACTCCCCTTTCATTGTACAAGTTACTTCTAAAACTTGACCACTTTGGCCTGAAGTCTCGTCTGTTTACATATAAACAAAAGGCCTCTCCAAATCCTTTTCATCTTTGTCCCAAACCAGACTGATTGGAGGCTGGCCTGGTTTATTAGCCCACTGAAAAAAAGCCAAGGACAGAGTCTCCTTGAGTCAAGGAACAGCTTTTAGAAAAAAAAGTACCAGCTTTGAGACAACTGGAGGATAATAAATGCTGTTTCCTTGTTCAAGAAGGGGCGTACAGACAATCCTGAAAATTATAGACCAGTGAGCCTTACTTCAGTTGTGGGTAAAGTGTTGGAAAAGGTTATAAGAGACAGGATTTACAATCATCTGGAGAGGAATAGGTTGGTTAGGGATAGTCAACACAGTTTTGTGAAGGATGGGTTGTGCTTCACAAACTTTATTGAGTTCTTTGAGAAGGTGACCAAACATATGGATGAGGGTAAAGCGATTGATGTGGTGTATATGGATTTGATTAAGGCGTTTGATAAGGTTCCCCATGGTAGGCTATTGCACAAATTATAGAGGCATAGGATTGACCGTGATTTAGCACTTTGGATCAGAAATTGGGTAGCTGAAAGAAGACAGAAGGTGGTGGCTGATGGGAAATATTCATCCTTGACTTCAGTTACTAGTGGGGTACCGCAAGGATCTGCTTTGGGTCCACTGCTGTTTGTCATTTTTATAAGTGACCTGGATGAGGGCAGAGAAGGATGGGTTTGTAAATTTGTGGGTGATACTGAGGTCGGTGGAGTTGTGGATAGTGACAAAGGATGTTGGAGGTTACAGAAAGACATAGATAAGCTGCAGAGCTGGGCTGAGAGGTGGCAAGTGGAGTTTAATGTGAGAAGGTGTGAGGTGATTCACTTTGGAAGGAGTAAAAAGAATGCAGAGTACTGGGCTAATGGTATAATTTCTGGTAATGTAGATGAGCAGAGAGATCTTGGTGTCGATGTACATAGATCCCTGAAAGTTGCCACCCAGGTTGATAGGGTTGTTAAAAAGGCATATGGTGTGTTAGCTTTTATTGGTGGAGGGATCGAGTTCTGGAACCATGAGGTTATGCTGCAGAGGTACAAACTCTGGTGTGGCCGCATGGAGTATTGTGTACAGTTCTGGTCACCGCATTATTGGAAGGATGTGGAAGCACTGGAATGGGCTCAGAGGAGATTTACTAGGGTGTTGCTTGGTATGGAGGGTAGGTCTTACGAGGAAAGGCTGAGGCACTTGAGGCTGTTTTTGTTAGAGAGAAGCAGGTTGAGAGGTGATTTAATTGAGACATATAAGATAATCAGAGGGTCAGATAGTTTGGACAGTGAGAGCCTTTTTCCTCAGATGGTGATGGTTAGCACAAGGGGACATAGCTTTAAATTGATGGGTCATGGATATAGGACAGAAGTCAGAGGTAGTTTCTTTACTCAGAGAGTAGTAGGGGCGTGGAATGCACTGCCTGCAACTGTAGTAGACTCGCCAACTTTAAAGGCGTTTAAATGGTCATTGGATAAACATATAGACGAGAATGGAATAATATAGGTTAGATGGGTTTCAGATTGGTTTCACAGGTCGGAGCAACATCGAGGGCTGAAGGGCCTGTACTGCGCTGGAATGTTCTGTGTTCTATGAATTTCTGGTTTGCTTCAGTTTGGAACCAGAGCCAATTCTCACCACACACCGCAACTTGGCACAAATTCTGAGTGTGGATTTACTTTGAGAAGTTTGTACATCCATACTAGAGAAAGGAAGCTGAACTTGCCAGTGTAACATATTCATCGAGACAGCTGCTGAGAGTTTATAGCGCTGCTAATTGTTACTTAAGTGGCGACATTAAAGATGGTCACTGACCTGATCCATGCAGATTGATTCTGAAAACGGGGTGATACTGTGGGTTCAGAGTGTTTTGTGGGTAAAACTTGGTGAACTGGATTACCCTCTCAACAACATCATCCATATACACCCTTTTAGACATCTTTGCAGACGTCATGATGTTCAGCACAATCAGGCAAACCCCAGATGATTTTGTCATTCTCTCCAAGATCAGTTCTCTCAGCAGCTTCTTTTTATGTTCTGTTTCATTGTTGGTTAATCATTTGTTCAGTTACTTTATGTTCATTAGTTTTTTTTTAAAGACAATATAAAGGCGGAACTTCCTCTCACACTCACATGCTTTCCTTCCATTGACTGGCAGCTCCTCCCGCAAGAAGCCAGGAGTGTTAGGCTGAAAGCTGCTTCACGGTTTTCAAAGTGAATCCAGCTGTTCAACATTGTACTGTATGGATGATAACGGGGAGAAGCACAATAATGCCAACAAGGGAGCGTAGTGATGAGGTTTGATAGTGCAGATATCAGCAGAAAGAGGTGTAATTCTGATTGGAAGAACGGTTGAATGGATGTGATGGAATTTCTGATAGACCTTCATGCAAAGCTGAACAGAGAGTTAGAGATTTCATGAGAAGTCTTAGATCGGCAGTCTTGGTGAGATTGTATTTTTTTCCGGCATTCCAATGAATTCATCAGAACATAAGAACTCGGAGCAGGAGTAGATAATTCAGCCCCTTGAGCCTGCTCCACTATTTGATACAAATGTGGTCGCTCTCAGCTTGCATTTTCCTGCCCATTCCCGATAACCGTGTTCCTGGGAACAATCTTTGGACTTGTTCCTGCTTCGCCAGCCCTTCCCTGCTGCGGGGCAATGTGTCTGGGTGTCTGACAGAGATGCAGGGGGGCTGGCCTGGTCAGTATCACACTGCTCTGTAGGAGCTTGATTTGTACACATTAGCTCTCACAGGTCCCACCTGACCATACAGGCCAAAACTTCACTGTCATTGAGTGTTGCAAGATGTCATGAGATCATGATTATCACTATCTAAATGCAAGTCTTTCTGCATTAGAGTTGATTTGGAGATGCCAGTGTTGGACTGGGGTGGACAAAGTCAGAAGTCACATGATGCCAGGTTACAGTGCAACAGTTTATTTGAATAAACCTGTTGAACTATAACCTGGTGTTGTGCGACTTCTGCCTTTATGACAGTGCCAGCTCACTGACTAAATTTCAGTGAGACAGGGACACAAAACCCTGGATCTGTCAGCCAGTTCATGAGAATATCCAGGCAGCCCCACATTGAATAACCACCAGCATCGATTACAGCACCTGCTTCATTTGCTGCCAATGTACCACCTCCTGGAGTGTGACTGAGAGCTGATATGAACACCACACTGTTAGTGGTGGCAGAGAAGCAGCCAAACCCAGGAGCTGGATAATCTCTTACCCAAGGCTCAGCTGTACAGGATGTCCCGCCTTAATCAATGCTGAAAGACAGCTCTTGCTAAGACTGTATGCTCGCTGAAGTTGCTGTTTATCTGCAGCCGAGAAAGTCTCTCCATGTGAGGGGTGGTCAGGAGGGTTGGTGTGGGAGCTGCAGGGAGTGTAGGAGCTGCAGGGAGAGACTGGGTGCTGCAGAGAGAGAGAGAGAGTGTGCTGCAGGGAGAGACTGGGAGCTGCAGGGAGACTGTGGGAGCTGCAGGGAGAGAGTGTGTGGGGGCTGCAGGGAGAGACTGGGAGCTGCAGAGAGACTGGGAGCTGCAGGGAGAGAGTGTGTGGGGGCTGCAGGGAGAGACTGGGAGCTGCAGGGAGACTGTGGGAGCTGCAGGGAGAGAGTGTGTGGGGGCTGCAGGGAGAGACTGGGAGCTGCAGGGAGACTGTGGGAGCTGCAGGGAGAGACTGGGAGCTGCAGGGAGACTGTGGGAGCTGCAGGGAGAGACTGGGAGCTGCAGAGAGACTGGGAGCTGCAGGGAGAGAGAGAGTGTGTGCTGCAGGGAGAGTGTTGCTGTGAACAGTAGCTGCTGTCGGTGTGTGCCTGGGCTCTGGGGACGATGTTAGCTCTGGTTGTAGCAGCACTAACAGGAATCCTGGCTGTAGGCTTTGTGCTGAGTCTCAGTGTGCAGTGCCTAGCTGAGGATCTGTGCTTTCTGCTCCGAGCCAGTAGGTTCGGCCTGAAGCTGCTGAAGGTTTACCTGAGCAGGAGGGTGCCCACTGTATTGGAGCGCTTCAGCCAGCAGGTACAGACTAACCCACACAAACCCTTCCTGCTGTACCAGGGCCAGGCGCTCACCTACCGGCAGGTAGACAGCCGCAGTAACCGGCTCGCCCGGCTCTTTCTCAGGGAGCAGCCGGCTCTGCTAGCGGGAAACACGGTGGCCCTGCTGATGAGTAACGAGCCCGACTTTGTGTGTGTGTGGTTCGGCTTGGCCAAGCTGGGATGTGCCGTGGCTTTCCTGAACACCAACCTCCGCAGCCGCTCCCTGTTACACTGCCTGGACAGCTCCGGAGCGAACAGCCTGGTTGTGGGAGAAGGTAAGAGCGGTCCCGCTGCTCAATCACAGCCTGGTCACTGCATTCATGTAGACCAATGGGTCAGGGAGAGAGCCCAGGGACTGGCTGGTACTGCATAGGGTGTGGAAGTTAGCTGGGACACTGGGATAGGGTGTGGATGATAGGTGGGATCCTGGGATAGGGTGTGGATGATAGGTGGGATACTGGGATAGGGTGTGGATGATAGCTAGGACCCTGGGATGGGGTGTGGATGATAGCTAGGACACTGGGATGGGGTTTGGATGATAGGTGGGATACTGGGATAGGGTGTGGATGTTAGCTAGGACCCTGGGATGGGGTATGGACATTTGCTGGGACACTGGGATAGGGTGTGGATGTTAGCTAAGACACTGGGATGGGGTTTGGATGTTAGCTAGGACCGTGGGATGGGGTGTGGATGTTAGCTGGGGCACTGGGATGGGGTATGGACATTTGCTGGGACAATGGAATAGGGTGTGGATGTTAGCTAGGACCGTGGGATGGGGTATGGATGTTAGCGAGTATACAGGGATGGGTTATGGATGTTAGCTACAACCCTGGGATGGGGTATGGATGTTAGCTATGACACTAGGATAGAGTGTGGATGTTAGCTAGGACCCTGGGATGGGGTGTGGATGTTAGCTAGGACCCTGGGATGGGGTGTGGATGTTAGCTAGGACCCTGGGATGGGGTATGGATGTTAGCGAGGATACAGGGATGGGGTATGGATGTTAGCTAAGACCCTGGGATGGGGTATGGATGTTAGCTATGACACTAGGATAGAGTGTGGATGTTAGCTAGGACCCTGGGATGGGGTATGGATGTTAGCTAGGACCCTGGGATGGGGTATGGATGTTAGCGAGGATACAGGGATGGGGTATGGATGTTAGCTAGGACCCTGGGATGGGGTATGGATGTTAGCTAGGACCCTGGGATGGGGTGTGGATGATAGCTAGGACACTGGGATGGGGTTTGGATGTTAGCTAGAACCGTGGGATGGGGTGTGGATGTTAGCTGGGGCACTGGGATGGGGTATGGACATTTGCTGGGACACTGGGATAGGGTGTGGATGTTAGCTAGGACCATGGGATGGGGTGTGGATGTTAGCGAGGATACAGGGATGGGTTATGGATGTTAGCTACGACCCTGGGATGGGGTATGGATGTTAGCTATGACACTAGGATAGAGTGTGGATGTTAGCTAGGACCCTGGGATGGGGTGTGGATGTTAGCTAGGACCCTGGGATGGGGTATGGATGTTAGCTAGGACCCTGGGATGGGGTATGGATGTTAGCGAGGATACAGGGATGGGGTATGGATGTTAGCTAAGACCCTGGGATGGGGTATGGATGTTAGCTATGACACTAGGATAGAGTGTGGATGTTAGCTAGGACCCTGGGATGGGGTATGGATGTTAGCTAGGACCCTGGGATGGGGTATGGATGTTAGCTATGACACTAGGATAGAGTGTGGATGTTAGCTAGGACCCTGGGATGGGGTATGGATGTTAGTGAGGATACAAGAATGGGGTGTGGATGTTAGCTGGGCCACTGGGATGGGGTGTGGATGTTAGCTGGGATACCTGGATGGGATTTACATGTAAGCGAGGGTACAGGAATGGGGTGTGGATGTTAGCTAGGACCCTGGGATGGGGTATGGATGTTAGCTGGGGCACTGGGATGGGGTATGGATGTTAGGTGGGATACTGGGATAGGGTGTGGATGATAGCTAGGACACTGGGATGGGGTATGGATGTTAGCGAGGATAAAGGGATGGGGTGTGGCTGTTAGCTAGCACCCTAGGATGGGCTATGGATGTTAGCTAGGACCGTGGGATGGGGTATGGATGTTTGCTGGGGCACTGGGATGGGATTTACATGTTAGCTGGGGCACTGGGATGGGTGTGGATGTTAGCTAGGACCCTGGGATGGGGTGTGGATGTTAGCTAGGGCACTGGGATGGGTGTGGATGTTAGCTGGGGCACTGGGATGGGGTGTGGATGTTAGCTAGGACCCTGGGATGGGGTGTGGATATTAGCTGGGGCACTGGGATGGGGTGTGGATGTTAGCTGGGATACTGGGATGGGGTGGGGATGTTAGCTAGGATCCTGGGATGGGGTATGGATGTTAGCTGGGATACTGGGAGATCTCTCATCCTCTACTGTCCGTTGCATTTGGCCTTTTTACATTTACCTGAGAAATCCGAAACCAAAACAGAAAATGCTGGAGAAACTCTGCAGGTCTGGCAGCAAGTGTGGAGAGAAAGCAGAGATAATGTCGTACTGCCAGTTGGATCTGCCTTAGCTCACTCATACATCTGCTTTAAGAGTAATATGTAAAACAATTTTAAACATTTTGCAGCGGCTTGTTTTCATCTGGCATGCCTTTCAGGTTTAAAAATGATAGTGCTACTCTTCCATCTAGGCCACTCGCAAGATTTATATTGCACTTATGTATACTAATGCATACTTCAAATATGGATCTGGAACATAGGACCTGGGTCTGTGCCCCAGCTAAAGACCTGCCCTCAAGGAAGGCATGGTGGCTCAGTGGTTAGCATGGTTGTCTTTTAACGCCAGGGACCCAGGTATTCCTGCCTCAGGCAACTGTCTGCGTGGAGTTTGCACTTTCTCCTGTGTCTGCATGGGTTTCCTCCCACAATTCAATGATGTGCAGGTCAGGTAAATTGGTCATGCTAAATTGCCCATAGTGTTCAGGGATGTGTGGGTTAGGCGCATTAGTCAGGGGGAAATGTAGAGTAATAGGGGAATGGGTCTGGGTGGGTTACTTTTCAGAGGGTCTGTGTGGACTTGTTGAGCTGAAGGGCCTGTTTCCACACTGTAGGGATTCTATGATTCTATGAAACTGTAGCTCAGCTATCACTATGAAGTAGGAGGCTAGAATCTGTGCACAATTCCCTTGAGTATGGCCTGAAACCATGACCCATGCTACTCCTTCATTTGTCCTTCAACATTCAGAAAGACAGCCAAAATATCACCACTCCATTTCCTGCAGTCAATTTCTTCACTGATGAGTGCATTTATATCTTAGAATGCACATCCAGCAGAGATTTACCAAGCTTGCTTTTTTCAGGTGAAACGTTATCAGCTGCATTTGGACCTTGAAAGCAGAAGATGATCTGTTGGGAACTTCTCACTATGATTGGATCTAGTTGGTATTGTTTCAAAGTCACTTTTAAGTTGTTTCCATTATCTCCAGGAGGTTGCTTCCCTGTTGTTAATCTTCCATCAAAGATTTTCTCAGGATTATTTCAAATTCGTACACCACATTTTGTGATAAGTGTTGCTGTTTGTTATTGGTTCTTTAGTCAAAACATCCACTCCTACAGGCCAGCTTTTGATTTAAGAATTTTGGTGTCAGGGATCTTGTCTTAACATTTAATCTGCATTGGGTATGTCAAACAACTGAGGTGAAAATGATTCTGTTGCTTAATTTGATTTGGATATTTTCTATAAAATTTGCAAGAGGGAAATGTCTAAGTTTCATAGACATAAAACAGGTTTATTAGATCATTGGCCCTTCATACTTGGTCTGTAGGTTTTTTTTATTCTTGATTTTAGCAAAAGCTTATTGGGTTGAGGTGTTTCTGAGAGATGCTGCTGGAACTGATATAGATTGTTCCAGATAGAGAGAATCTTTTCAAAGTTTGAAGTATGGAATAGTGAAGCTAAGTGTAATATAAATCTTACCTGTAGCCTAGATATAAGAATACCACTGTCTTTTTAAATGTGAAAGTCATGCCAGATGAAGACAAGCTGCTATAAAGTGATTCAAATTGTTTTGTATATCATCCTTCAAGTTGATATATGACTGAAGTAAGGCAGGATCACTGGCAGTACAACACTGGGAAGGTCACTGGACCCAAAACGTTAACTCTGCTTTCTCTCCACAGATGCTGTCAGACCTGCTGAGTTTCTCCAGTACTTTCTGTTTTTGTTTTAGATTTCTGTTATCCAAACAGTTCCTCGTTTTAGTTTATGAATAGAGTGAAATTGTGTTCCTTTAAGTATTGAAGATAAAAGGGCAAAACAACTGAGGTGCTTAACGTGATAAAAGTATTTGATAAGCTTGATAGGGAAAACAACTAATTGTTTCAGGAAAAGCTCCAGGTCATGGGCACATCATTTTAAAATGAATCAGGGGTGATGCACAGTGGAAATCTGAAATTCTCTTCTCCAGAAAGCTGTTGAGGTATAATCAATTGAAAATTTCAAAACAAGATTGATAGAATTTTGTTAATCAGGTGTATTGAGATTGCAAAACTTTCTCAAGGGGCAATTAGGGACACGCAATAAATACTGGATCACACCACAGGAGTCACTCCAAAAACTAACAATGGAGTTAAGATTCAGATCAATCTTGATCTAATTAAAATGCATAACAGGTTTGAGGGGAAGAATGGCTTCACCTAGCTTCCATGTTTACTGGGAAGTGTATATTTCTTCCCTTCTTTGCCAAGTTTATAGAGATTTTGTTTGCCTTTTTTTCAATAAGAGGTACACTTAGGATATTTCAATACAGTATATTGATTATACTGCAATATTAGATGCTGTCAGAAGCAAATTTGTGTAAACCTATAATCAGAACATTGTAGCTAATGATGGAATCACAACTTAAGTTTTGTTGTAATTAATTGTAAATTCCTTTTTAACTTGAAATAATATTTAACTTAAAAAAAGCAAAACTTTATATCAGGCCCATTGAGCAAATCCTTGTGTATTAATTTAAAGCAAGTGAATAAAACTGAATTTTCAACAGAAATTTAGTGTAATACTGGGACCAATTGCTCAGCAATTACAATCCAAGAAAAAGTTTTGGATTGGAATTTTTTTTATTTTCCAAGTATTCCCAAAATTCTTTCTTGATTGTCCATTTCCTTTCACATCCTCCTAATCCTCTGAAAGGGAGAATTCCACTGATACATATTCAAATCATTCATTTGTCGGATATATTGTATTTGGTAAATAACATTGACCTGATGTCTTTCAACATGATAATGTGCTGAGTCCTTCTTAGTATTTTTGTACCAAGGTATTATCAGAACAATCAAACTGTGGATAGTGAGAATCTTGATCCCAGTGTGGAAATGTCAGATATTGAGAAGAAGGGCTCATCTCCTGCTCCTTGACCTGCTGCGCTTTTCCAGCAACACATTTTCAACTCTGATCTCCAGCATCCGCAGTCCTCACTTTCTCCTAGATGTTTTTATTTAAAGGAAAGATAGACAAAGCAAATGCTGGCTGAGAATATAAATTCAGTAGCTGTCTAAAGACCCTGTGTTTAATACACTGACACCTGAGGGGAATCATTTTAATGTCACAGCTGAAGAATGTCAAAGGATCATCAGAAAGAAACACTTCAAAGGGCAAGATGCCATTCAAAAAACTGAACTATGATCTCCTATTGTTGATGACCCAAGCTGGAGACATGGTATGAATGAAAAGAAAGGCAGTTTTGTAAGAAAGACATGTTTGAGCTTTACTCCTCCAGTAATACAGAAGCAAAGGGGTGAAAAAACTAGTTGTGACCCTGCTTTTGGTATGTGTTTAGATACCAGAAAGCCAGTGTCCCAGTGTGCTAGGTTGTGATTAAAGATTCACTTTGCTAACTTATGGCTGTTATGTGGCTTAGCTGAGAACTTTGACAAAACAGCCCTACATGTGCATGTGAAAGAAATAAAGGGCCAAGTCTCATGCTTTTTTTTGGCTATGTGTGAGTTGCTCAAGTTTTTTTGGAAAGTTTGTCACCACTAGTGAGTTCTCTTACTGCATTTTACCAAACTTGCGTCATCAATTACGTACCAAACCCTTGTGGTATCTCCCAAATTGGATTTTCACCCCAATATACCACACACCATTCCAAAACAATTAATCCTAACCCATCACTCAGCAGATATCCCTGAATTCACCAGCATCCCGTACACTTGTGCCATCTTTAAAAGCCTGTTGTGCACCCGGGCCATCACTGTCAGTCTGGAGTTGCCCTGCACAGTCTCTCACAATTACCTTGGACATGGCAGAAAGGATTCGACATGCGCAAATTCCCCAGCACGATGAGGAGAATGTCAATGTCCTTCACTCAGTCCAGGTAACTTCCACTATCTTCTCACACTCACTCTATCTCTGCCACTGTCACCCAGCTCCTACCAAGCCCCTCTATCTCTCTCACTATTGCTGAATCATCTTACCCATTTGTGCTCAGTTACCCCAAGCTCCAACCAAATTAATCCTGTTAGGCCTCTGCACTGCCTTTTCATTCACACGCCATGTTTCCATCTGCATCAACAGTAAGTGCTGTACCACTACTTCCATCTCCCAAAATAACCCCTCCTCTCGCAAACTCCTGCAGCAAAGTCACCCACAATGGGGCAGAAAGATTCCAGGATGGTGGGATTCCCAACATTTGGCTTCTCCCCTCTTATGAGGAGAGCATCCTGATTCCGATTCCCTGAGTGCGGCCTGGGTTCCTATCAGAGGCTGCCCTTGACATAATGTATTGGGAATCCCTGAGTACAGCTTACCTCATTGTTCTTGGCTGAGGCCAGCTGATCACTGTGAGCAGTTTCCTGGCTTTGTGGCTGCACATGGCTCAAATTTAAGCCTGATATCTCTGGCTGAGAGACTAATCACAAAACTGCTAGGTAGGGATGCGATGAGTATCCAGATAGGCTTTGAGTGAGTGAGCGTGATAACAGTGACTGAGGGACCTGAGCTGGGAGTGTGTCTCTGGGCACCCAGTCTCCTTGCTGCAGTGTTACAATGAGCATTACTGGGGTAGCCCATGGAGCAGCGCTGAAGAGCAGAAGCCTTGTGAAAGTGGTTGGGAGATGTGCCGTGAGAGTTCTTAGAGACTGGTACATGTCGGATTCCAGTGACCCTGCATGTGGAGTGGCAGGACCCTCTGTCCATGGGCCTGATGTCCTGTTTTCAAAATAGAGGCCATTCACACCAAGTGGGGAATGGTCCTGCTCTGGTTCCATGTCAGGGCTTCTCAATATCGAGCTTTCTTGGTGAGTTCAGTAAGGTCAAAAGCTGTATATTGATGAGAAGACATGTGCTCTCCACAAGGTGTTGAACAAGCGTTGATCCCCATTGATTGGCATCTCACAGATCATAAATATGTTCCAACTTGTAACTTTCTAGATACAATAGTAATCTAGAAACCATTGAATTTTGCGGCACAAAGGAAGGCTACTTAAATTGTAAGCTACAAATTAGATCCACTCCAGTGCTCCTTCTCCATTATTTTAAATATTTATTTTTCAAGTATATATTCAATTCACGTGAAAGTTATTATTGGATCTGTTTCTCTAAAAGCCTTTGAGTTAATGCATTCCAGGTTATAACATCAATTACATAAGTAGGGAAGATATGTTGCGTAGGCTAGAGGTTATTAAGGTGGACAAATCCCCGGGACCAGATGGGATCTATCCCAGGATGCTGAGGGAGGCGAGAGAGGAAATAGCTGGGGCCCTGACAGATATCTTTGTAGCATCCTTAAACACAGGTGAGGGTGCCAGAGGACTGGAGGGTTGCTCATGTTGTCCCCCTGTACAAGAAGGGTAGTAGGGATATTCCGGGTAACTACAGACTAGTGAGCCTGACGTCGGTGGTGGGGAAGTTGCTGGAGAGGGTACAGAGAGATAAGATCTATTTATATTTAGAAAAGAATGAGCTTATCAATGACAGGCAACATGGTTTTTTGCGGGTGAGATCGTGCCTTACCAACTTTTTAGGGTTCTTCGAGGAAGTGACCAAGTTGATAGATGAAGGAAGGGCTGTTGATGTCATATACATGGACTTTAGTAAGGCGTTTGATAAGGTTCCCCATGGTAGACTAATGAAGAAAGTGCAGTCACATAGCTAAGTGGATAAAGAACTGGTTGAGCAACAGGAGACAGAGAGTAGTAGTTGAAGGGAGTTTCTCGAAATGGAGAAAGGTGACCAATGGTGTTCCTCAGGGGTCAGTATTGGGGCCACTGTTGTTTGTAATATACATAAATGATCTGGAAGAGGGCACTGTTGGTATGATCAGCAAGTTTGCAGATGACACAAAGATTGGTGGAGTGGCAGAAAGCATAAGGGACTGTCAGAGAATACAGGAGAATATAGATAGACTGAAGAGTTGGGCATAAAAGTGGCAGATGGCTTTCAATCCAGACAAATGTGAGGTGATGCATTTAGGCAAGTCTAATTCTAGAGCGAATTATACAATGAACGGAAGAGCCTTGGGAAAAGTTGATGGGAAGTGCTATATTTTCACGGTTTTCACATGTATGTGTAATTCATACATAAACCTTATCCAGCTGTCTCCCAATTCACCTTGGCTTTTAATACCATTTGAATACAAAATGCTCACAGGTTTTGTTGGTGGCTTTCACTTTAATAATCTTTTGCAGTGCTGATGAGTCCTAATTCCCATCTAATTTCATTGTGAGTTCACCAAGAGTAGAGGTTAGTCAGTTCTCCCACTTCCTCTCTTTATTTCACGTTGACTGTTGGGATTTCTAATTAGAATTCACATCTGCGATTGGACAATGATAAAGAAAAGTAAGTGCTGCTACAGTTTGTCAAAAGCTTCCTGTGCTGTAAGGCACTGCACAATATTTGTTGATTTATTTATAATATAACAAATACATCACAAAATGCTTCAAGATAATTGGTTACATTGAAATATAATAGTCACAGGTCAACTATTTTGTTTTCAAATAATAGCGAGTTAGTTTATTTTCTCCTCAGCTCCAGTTTGGTCAGTATGGGCCAGTTTGGGTGGAGGGATCTATGACTATGGCTCCCTCTAATATAAATATTAATTCTGCTTTTGTCATTTGAAAAATGTAATGTTACTGTGTAGGTTAGAAAGCGATTCACATTTCAATAGATTTTCTAAGCCAGAAGTTTCTTTGAAATGGGTATATCACTTGTTCATTGTGGCGTAACTGCCATTGTTTTGAGAAAACTATGATGTTATCACCACATGTCAGCTCCACTTTCAAATGGTACAGAGGCAATTGTAATCGACACACATAGATTATAGCATTTATTGTCATGCAATAAGTACATTTTTCATCAACTTCTGTAATTCTCTTGACAACTTGGTACCAACCTGATAAAATGTCTGTGCCAATTGTCATTGGAAGCTTTTGCTTAGCCTCAGTTCTACTCATTCCAGACTGTAAACTAAAAACAATAGTGTTGTTGTGTTTCCAACAGATTTGTTCTTCAGTTAATGCCGCACTGCCGTGCTGCCAAATATAGGACAAAGGGTTGTCAGAGTAACTAACAAATATGCAAAGTCTTTACTGATTTTGTTTTTGTATGACCCTTGGTTTATAATTGTTGCAGTAATTTTATGAAAACCCAAAGAAATGATAAACCACCTGATGAAGGAGCATTGCTCCGAAAGCTAGTGCGCTTCCAATTAAACCTGTTGGACTATAAGCTCATGTTGTGTGATTTTTAACTTTGTAATATTTTATACATTCTTACCAACATATAGGCAACAAGTGACTTGTATCTTATCAGCTGCTGTAAATGGAAGTGTTTTAAGGGATTGGTTGATATGGAATTTAAGTTTTTTTTAATAAGTTTTTTTGTGAGATAGACATGTCTGGAGTATGAGAAGATCCATGGTGACTATCAGTGTTCCAAGGCCTAAAGCAAAGTATCAGACTGCCGAAGCTACAACACAGAAAATAAGTTACAAACAGCAGAAGCAACATGTTGTAGATGAACATGAGAAATCCTGCAATCAATGGATTAGATCTAAACTCTGCAGACCTACCACACCTGTTTGTCAGTGAAGGTGGACAATGAAGCAATTAATCAGCGGTGGGGTCCACAAACATCACCAACCTCAATGAAGCGGAAGCCAAGCAGCTCTGTGTAAACACAGGGCAGAAACATTTGCAATTATGTTCAGCCCAAAGTGCTAAGTGGATGATTAATCTTGGCTTTCCCCTGAGGTCTTCAGCATCATAGATGCTGATCCTCATCCAAAGTTAAAAACCACACAACAACAGGTTATAGTGCAACAGGTTTAATTGGAAACACTAGCTTTTGGAGTGCTACTCCTTCATCAGGTGGTTGTGCTGTGCTATGCTGTGCATGATATCAAGAAACGACCAAAGTCACTGAATATGCAAAGGCTATGGGCTCTGACAATATACCAGTAATAGAATTAAACTGTTGTGTTGCAAAACTAACAATGTCCCTAGCCAAGGTGTTCCAGAACAACTCCAACACAAAAATCTATCCAACTGTCAACATTCTGTGGATTATCATTGACCAGGCACTTAACTGGACTGGCCATATAAATACAATGGCTTCAAGAGCAGGTCAGAGGCTAGGAATCCTGCAGTGAGTTCCTGACTCCCCAAAGCCTGTCCACCATCTACTAGGCACAAGTCAGGAGTGTGATGGAATGATCCCCACTTGCCTGGATGGTGCACTCAAGGAGCTTGATACCAGCCAGGACAAGGTAGCCCACTTGATTGGCACTACATTTGAGAGCACCCACTCCCTCTGCTACTGACACTCAGTAACAGCAGCTGCAGCATCTAGAAGCTGCATTACAGAAGTTCTCTTTGCACAGGACCTTCCAAACCAACAACATTTCCATCTAGAGAAACAAGGACAGGAGATACATGGGAACACCACCACCTTCAAGGACCCTTCCAAGCCACTCACCGTCCCTGACTTGGAAATATATCACTGTTCCTTTACTGTACCTGGGTCAAAATCGTGGAATTCCCTCCCTAAGTGTACTGTTAACTTGGTCCAATTAGGGAGCCCTGGCTGACAGATATAAACAGGAGTGTGGGAGGCCTTCTTATGGTTCTGAGGTGGTATCCCTAATCCAGAATTGAGAGGCCTGGGTTCAGTCCAACCTGCTCCAGAGGTATTTAATAACTTCTCTGAACAGGTTAATTAGGAATTATAGGTTAATAAAAATCATAAACAGGAGAGTGAGGGGTTCTGCTCTCTCTAGGAGCCGTCTCTGAGCTTGTGAGGTCAGTGTCACGTACGATGCACGTATAAGTAAAGGTTGACTTAGTGATGGATTATTTCAAACACCAAAGCTGGATGTGTCCTATTTTACAGAAGCTCGTGGTCTTTTCAGTAGGTCACACCAACCAGCAAAAGTAAAATCACTCTCAGTTAAAAGAGCCTTGCAATAGCACTGTCAAATCAGAATGTCCACTGCATTGTCAGCATTGCTGCTTCAGTGCTGTTGCATGTCCCACCATCCCATCAGGGAATTCACATTTCCCAAAGCCCTGCTGTAGAGGAAGGACGAGGTAATAAATGGAACAAAATCTTATCCCACAAAATCTCGTGAGTTTGAAAAAAAGATAAAAATCACACAGCACCAGGTTATGGTCCAACAGGTTTAATTGGAAGCACACAAGCTTTCGGAGCAACGTTCCTTCATCAGGTGATTATCACCTGATGAAGGAACGTCGCTCCGAAAACTAGGGTGTTTCCAATTAAACCTGTTGGACTATAACCTGGTGCTGTGTGATTTTTAACTTTGTACACCCCAGTCCAACACCAGCATCTCCAAATCTTAAAAAAAAGAGGTTGCTTTTTATCTAAATCTAGTTTGGGGTTTCAATAAACCTTGATGAGTTACTGTGTCTTCCCTTAGCTTAATATCTAATAACCACCTTCTCTTCAAGTCAATGTAATAAGTATTTGGTATACAAATGAAGTTAATGTCAGAACACAGCATAAATATATATAAGAGAAAAGAGTTATTTCTGATGCAAATCCTTTGCTCAAGAGAAGAACCAAACCACAAATGTCTCAATGAAGAAAGACAAAAAAATGAGGATATTTCAGACATGAAGAAACCTTCATAGCTCTGATGACAAATCTGCCCATTGGAGTATTCCTGGTTTTCATTTTAGATTTTGATGAGTAAGTTCTGTATTTTCCACCACCTTCAAATTATATTTCAAATCTCCAATGGCTCAAGGGCTTTAATTTGTCTTTGGGAATGGTTTTGTGGAAGTGCACAGTTTTCTTTTTATTTTAAGCTAATAATACTTGAAACCACAATAAACTACTGAATCACAAAAGAAAGGAACTTGCATTTCATGAGAAACAAGAGGTTTGAGGGACTAAAAGGCCTGTTTCTGATCCTTTCTCTTACATTCAGAATAAAACAGAGCACCACAGATTGTTCTGGTATTTGCATGGTGCCTGATGTCTGAATAGTGGCTGGTTTCTTTTTTCAGTGAGTCATGAGATTTTATTTTGTAGTTCCTTCACCTTTATCTGGAACTGAATGAAGCTTTGTTTGAAGCAATGAACCTATACTGTTCTAAGGATCTGTAGGTTTTGAAGTTCAATTAATTTGGTAAACACACAATAAAAATATTATCTCAATTGAAGTGCTATGATAATATAGTGCTATGACATGATAGTGTTATGATATTAGTTAGGTATTATCCAGTGTCAGTCCCGATGGATAAGTCTTACTGAGCCAGAATCAGCCTGAAAGTAAAGCTGCTGAATTCGCTAAATGCTGTAAACAAACCGAAACACAACTCTGTTTTAACTGCGTGAGACCTTTTTTTGAACCACGACTTCATAACTTTGGTTTTATTGAATTAGTCAGTTTTCCTTCAGGGTTGTTCAAGGCTCAAATTGGAACCACCGACACAATCAAAGAATCCAAAGCTACTTAAGACAAAACTATTAAATGGAATCATAAAAATAAGTGATGCTGAAAGAGACAAGTATCATATTAGTGCAGTAAAATGTGTTTTTCTAAATGGGAAATGAGGTACATTACTGAGTAGGTTAAGGAATAGCTTTATTCTGTCCCATATCTAATACTATAATCAGGTGAAAGAAAACAGAACAGGTCTATTTCCTTAACCTTGACACTGTTCACTGCAGTCACCTCAAAGTTTGTGGGTGGCAGATGCTTTCAGGGGTTCATCAGCAACAGGTAGCTGTCATCCACACAAATATATACTCTTCTTAACATTTCTGTTCAAAAATTGATGGGATCACAATAGGACAGTAAATTAGATCTTGGGAAATTGCTTTGCCTATCTCCTTAATTTCCCCATTGCAGATATTGACTGGAACAAATGTTGCTGTACTATTCTAGACACAGACTGGGCACTATGGGAATTCTTGGTTTCATGATTAAAAATAAATTATGCCAGTCTCAGCAGATGTTGTGCACCAGCTAAAAGAGAATTACAATAAAAAGAGGAGGGATGGGAACTTAATATTCTGGCTACAACGTATTCAGGTACAATAACAAAAGGAGGGAAACAAAAGGAGTCTGGTAGTATTGATCAGAAAAAGGATAATGTAGGTGGAAAGGATGTTGTGGTTGAGGGGTGAAAGGCAGAGGGTTTTGGTTGGAATTAAGACACAGTACAGTAGCTATAACACAACAGGTGTGACCTACATGACACCAAATCGTGGGAAGAATAATGAAGCATCTATGGCACCAACACTGTGCTAAATGTGTAGTGGTAATGTCACTGGTTTAGTAATCCTGAACCTTTGGCCAATCCTCTGACTTCCATCTGGAATCCCACCATCATAGATCATAAAATTTGACTTTAATAAAATCTTTAAGAAACAAAAATGGGGAATGTGAAGCCATTGTTGACTGTCATGAAAACCCGTCTGGCTTGCTAAAGTCCTTGAGGGAAGGAAATCTGGGCCATTAGGGATGGACAATAATTCCTGGCCTGGCCAGTGACACCTACATCTCATGAAGAAATACATTGAAAAGAATTATATTCAATCACAACATGTGACCTCATGGTCTGGTACATTCGCCACTCTATCATCACCATCAGGGCCAAGAACCAGCTCTTAAGTTTGGTGGGAAGTGTAGGAGAGCGTGCCAGGTGTAGCATAAGTCAAATCTTAAAAGGAGATGTTAACATGCTGAAGCTACATCAAAGGAGAGTTTCCAGGCATAAACACCAGAAGCACCATTGAGTAGTAGACAAGGTGCGATCCCACAACCTGAGGGTAATGTTAAAGCTCTGCATTCCAGTGGTGGACAGTTAAACAATAAGCCAGAAAAGCTGATCCCAAAATCATTCCTATCCTCAGTGATGGCTGAGGCTGATTTTTAGTGAAAAGCACATGCTGAAGCATTAACCATCATCTTCACCCAGAGATATCAAGTGAATCTAACATCTCAGCATCTCCCTGAAGCTCCCACTGTCATAGTACTTAGCTAGTTCAAATTCTTCTTGACTCTTCCTCTGTGACTCATCATGTTCTGAAGAACAACATTGACGGACTCAAAATGTTAACTGTTTCTGTTTCCACAGATGCTGCCAGACTTGCTGAGTTTCTTCAGCACTTAGTCTGTTTAATTCAGATTTATAGCGTCTGCAGTTTTTTTTCCTTTTATTTGAGTATTTATCCTCAACATTCACTGACCAGACCAGGAATTGAGAACGTCATGTTGAGGTTGTACAGGACATTTGTGAGGCCACTTTTTTCTGCATACAGTTCTGGTCACCCTGCTACAGGAAGGATATTATTAAATTGGAAAGGGTTCCTAAATGGTTTACCAGGATGTTTCTGGGTTTGGAGGATTTAAGTTATAAGGGGAGGCTGGATAGGTTGGGACATTTTTCACTGGAATGTAGGAGGTTGAGAGGTTACTAAAATCATGAGGGGCATGGATAAAATGAATAGCAAGGGTCTTTTTCCGAGCGTGGGGGAGTCCAAAACTGGAGGGCATATTTTTAAGGTGAGAGGAGAAAGGTTAACAGGGATCTGAGGGGCAACCTTTTTACACAGAGGGTGGTTCATGTATGGAATGAACTGCAGAGGACATGGTGGATGCAGTAACAGTTACAACATTTAAAAGATATTTGGTTAGGTGCATGATTAAGAAAGATTTAGAGGGATATGGGCCAAACGGGACTAGATTAGGGTCAATTAGACTCGAAATGTCAGCTCTTTTCTCTCCTTACAGATGCTGCCAGACCTGCTGAGATTTTCCAGCATTTTCTCTTTTGGATTAAAGTGGTGCTGGAAAAGCACAGCAGGTCAGGCAGCATCTGAGGAGCTGGACTGCTCATTGTCCAGAGCCTGTGCATCATCTACAAGGCATAACAGAGGCTTGTGATATAAGTACCACCTGACAGCACTCAAAAAACTTAGCACCGTGAGCACAAAGTAGTACGTGATTGTCACCCCATCCATCAGCTGAAATATCCATTCCCTCTGCCCGTTGTGCTCAAAGGCAGAAGTGTGTATCTTTCTTCAGTGTATACTGGAGGAACTCAACAAGGCTCCAACAACAATATCTTTCAAACAAACAATCCTGATCATCTAGTAGAAAAGGGAACAGACCACATTGGGAACACTACTCTTCTCTAAGTCACATACGATTATAACTTGATACATCATTATTATCCTGTATAAATTCTGGAACTCTCTATTCTTGTATCGATACCATGTGCCCTGCAGTGATTCATGATGGCAATTCACCACCATCTTCTTACGAGATCATAATAAGGTTGGCCTTCGTAGTGCTCATATTCTACAGAATAAGAAAGCACCTTCAGAGGAGTGGTATACTAACTGTGGAAACAGGAGTATCATTGTATTGCTATAGAAAAGACTGGGACTATTTCCATTTCTCTGTCGAAGAGCTGGCATGTATGTTAAGGATAAAATTCATTTATAGATCTGATCTATAAATCTAAATTTTATGCCAATACACAATTATTTTGTAGTGAATAATATTGTTTAGAAAAATGCTTATGATATGCAAGTTTTGTATTTATAAAATTCTGATTTATTTGAACTTGCAGATCTAGTTGATGTTGTGAAGGACATTCTGACCAACATCCAGGAGAATAACATATCTGTCTGGGTTATGGGGAAAACATGTACTCTCCATGGAGTGAATACCCTCGCAGATAAAGTGGAAGAAGTACCAGACAGCCCTGTGTCAGGAACATGGAAATCTACTGTCAATCTGAAGTCCACCTTTCTGTATATATTCACTTCAGGGACAACAGGTATATAGGTTTCTGGCTTGGATCATTTTTTGAAATTTGTTTTATTTGAAGATAGAAAAATCAATGAATTTTCTTGCTACATTACAGAGCAATAACTTGCATTGATGTAGTTGATTGGGCTTTAAAAATAACACTGAAAATGTGTTACTGGAAAAGCGCAGCAGGTCAGGCAGCATCCAAGGAACAGGAGAATCGATGTTTCGGGCATAAGCCCTTCTTCAAGAATGGCCGAAACGTCGATTCTCCTGTTCCTTGGATGCTGCCTGACCAGCTGCGCTTTTCCAGCAACACATTTTCAGCTCTGATCTCCAGCATCTGCAGTCCTCACTTTCTCCTTTAAAAATAACACACCAAGGTACTTTAAAGAGAAGAAAATAATTTGTGGGCACAGTCAAGGGAATAGACAGTAAGCTGTGATTGAGAAATTAGGTGACAAATGATTTGGTCAAAAAAGGAAGTTACTTAATCCTGGGTAAGGAAAAAGAAAGTTGGGGAGGTGAAGGGAGGCATTTCCAGATAGTGGGGGAACAATCTGTCATTGTCATTGTGGGGAAGGTTGATGGAGAAGTGTACTAAAGATATCAAACAATAAGGCTGGAAGGAGTTTGCATCATTGGTGGGACAGGGCTGTGGAGGATTTCAAAATGATAACAAAGACGTTAAGTTTCATTTGTAAGCATCTGGGAATATTGTGAGGCAACATTAGATGGCTTGAATAAATATTCCAGTCATGTTGTCCGAACAAAATGTGACTGCCTGTAGGTTGTGTGTGTTCTTTGAGGGAGATTGCTACAACAGAAGCACTTTTGCATTTACATTGTACTTTTATCATAGCAAATCTCTTTAAAAGGATACTTGACCACACCATGAAAAATTATTATTTATTATTGTTTCTTTTAATTTAGTTTGTTCTGATATTCTTTCTCTAAACACATTTCAGCTAAGAATATTATGTAAAATACAATATAACTTCTAGAATTACAATTATTATTGTCAGTGTCATGTAGTTGACATTATCTACATCATGGCCCGAGTGACACATCCTGTTTAACCCTCCTGCTCACATGATTCAGGTGAACAGAATTGGTAAACTTACCTGCAACAGGGTTAAATAGTTTTACGTAGGTTGAACAGAACAACTTGACTTTTATACTCCGCTAATTTTTATAAAGCCCATCTGATGCTCATCACAGCCATGGCTTTGTCTGACATTTACACAGTGTGGAAACAGGCCACTTGGCACAAATCCACAGTGTTCTTCCTGAAGGGCATCCCACCCAGACCCAGACACCTACCCTATCCCTGCAACCATGCATTTACCGAATCTAAACATCCTGAACACTATGGGCAACTTAGCATGGCCAGTCTGCCTAACCTGCACATCTTTGGACTGTGGAAGGAAACTGGAGCACCCAGAGAAATCCATGCAGCTGCAGGTGAGGTCCCAGAAGATAGGAGGGTAGGGAATGTTGTACCATTATTCAAGAAGGGCTGCAAAGAAAAGATTGGGAATTATAGAGCAGTAAGTGGATAGGGCCGAAGGATTTTGTGGGTTACAGGGGGACATAGAAAAGATGCAGAGATGGGCAGAGAAGTGGCGAATAGAGTTAAGTGCAGAAAAGTGTGAGGTAGTTCACTTTGGAAGAAGTAAGAGGAATGCAGAATACTGGGCTAATGGTAAAATTCTTGGCAGTGTAGATGAACAGAGAGGTCTTGGTGTCTAGGTGCATACATCCCTGAAAGTTGCTACCCAGGTTGATAAGGTTGTTAAGAAGGCATACGGTGTGTTGGCATTTATTGGTAGTGGGTTTGAATTTCGGAGCCACGAGATCATGCTTCAGCTGTACAAGACACTGGTAAGGCTGCACTTGGAGTATCGTGTACAGTTCTAGTCGCTGCATTATCGAGAGGATGTGGAGATTTGGAAAGGGTGCAGAGGAGATTTACCAGGATGTTGCCTGGTATGGAGGGAAGGTCTTACGAGGAAAGGCTGAGGGACTGGAGGCTGTTTTTGTTAGAGAGAAGAAGGTTGAAAGGTGACTTAATCAAGACGTATAAGATAATCAGAGGGTTAGATAGGGTGGACAGGGAGAGCCTTTTTCCTTGGATGGTGATGGCTAACATGAGGGGACAGAGCTTTAAATTGAGGAGTGATAGATTTAGGACAGATATTAGGAGTAGTTTCTTCACTCAGAGAGTATTAGGGGTGCAGAACAGCCTGCCTGCAACAGTAGTAGACTCGCTGACATTAAGGGCATTTAAATAGGCATTGGACGTACATATGGATAACAATGGAACGGTGTAGGTTAGATGGGCATCAGATTAATTTCACAGGTCAGCGCAACATCGGGGGGCTGAAAGGCCTGTACCGCACAGTAACGTTCTATTCTATGTTCTATAAGCCTAACATCTGTGCTGGGTTGGTTACTTGAGAAGATTCTGAGAGATAAGATATACATGCATTTGGAAAGACAGGGTTTGATCAGGAGTAGTCAGCGTGGTTTTGTGCGTGGGAGATCATGCCTCACAAATGTTAAAGGTTCTTTGCTTGAAAGGTTGACGAGCACAGGATGGTAGACGTAGTCTGTATGGATTTTAATAAGGCCTTTGATAAGGTTGCACATGGTAAGCTGATCTGGAAGGTTAGATCGAATGGAATCCGGGGGGAGCTGGCAAATTGGATGCACAATTGGCTTGATAGAAGGAAGCAGAGGGTAATAGCGGAAGGATGCTTGTTGGACTGGAGGCCTGTGACTAGTGGAGTGCCTCAGGGGTCAGTACCAGGCACATTACTGTTTGTTATCCATGTCGATGATTTGTATGAGACTGTCCAAGGCATGATTACTAAGTTTGCAGATCACACCAATGTAGGTGGTATTGTGGACAGTGAGGGAGGTTGTCAGAAATTGCAGCAGGACCTTGATCCACTGGGGAAGTAGGCTGAGAAATGGCAAATGGAGTTTAATATAGATAAGTGTATGGTCTTGCATTTTGGAAAGTCAAATCAAGGTCGGAGTTTCATGGTGAACGGGAGGGCCTTAACGAGTGTAGTGGAACAGAGGGATCTTGGAGTTCAGGCTTTAGGAAAAACACATGGATAGGAAAGGATTAAAAGGGTATGGGCCAAGTGCAGGGAAATGGGGTCAGTGTGGATGGATATTTTGGTCAGCATGGACCAGTTTGGGCCATAGGGTCTGTCTCCTTGCTGTAGGACTCTATAATTCTAACATGCAAACTCCACACAGTCGCCTGGGAGTTAAATTGAACCCAAGTCCCTGGCGCTGTGAGGCAGTAGTGCTAACATCTGAGCCACCAGGCCACTTCTTTGAACCTGGCCTTATTCAGTAAGACAGCAAAATCCAAACGATTTGAAACTCAAATGTACATAAACAACAATCCAATGTCCAAATGAGAATGAACATATTCTATTGGTACAGGACTCCTGGTTCCATTTAAGTTTTAAAACTGCAGATCCCACCGACCAGTTAGCACCATCCAATTCACCTCAATAATATGTTATGTTAATGTATACAAAATGTGTTAACTGAATAATTAAATTTTGCATTGAGTGATAAATAAACGACCCACACTTACAAAAACCAACATAATATATATAATAGGAGAGCAAAGAGCAGTTTGAAATCTGAAACATAGACAGAAAATGAAGGAAGTTCTCAACAGTTTGGGCAATATCTCTGGAGGCTGAGGAACAGATTCAATGATGTTGGACTGGAGGCAGTTCAGAGAAGGTTCACTTGGATGGTCCTTGGGATGGAGGGATTGTTTTATGAGCAAAGGCTAAACATATTGGGACTATTCTCATTGCAATTTTGATGAATTGATCTCATTAAAACGTATTCCATTCTTAAGAGGCTTGATGGGTTAAATAGGCAAAAGTGATGAATTTCTAATGAAGGGCTTTTGCCCGAAATGTCAATTTTTCTGCTCCTCGGAGCTGCCTGACCTGATGTGCTTTTCCAGAACCACTCTAATCTAGACTCTCTTGATAGGTTAAATACTGAGAGGATGTTTCCCCTCAGGGCAGAGTCTAGGGCCAGAGGGCACAGTCTCTGAATAAAGGGGCACCAATTTAAGACTGAGATGAGGAGGAATTTCTTCTGTCAGTGGGTTTTGAGTCTTTGGAATTCCTTTACACAGAGAGCTGTGGGGGCAGAGTCCTTGTGTATATCTAAGACTGAGATGGATTCTTAATCAGTCAGAGAATCAAAGTTTATGGGAAAGATGCAGGAAAGTGGACATGAGGAGTGTGGGATCAGCTGTGATCGTTTTGAATACTGGAGCAGGCTCCACAGGGTCAATGGCTTCCTCCTGTTCCTATTTCTTATGGTCTTACAGGTTCATGATCTGTGCTAGTTCTCACAAAGGGTCACTGACTTCTGGTTGTCTCTGCCAGACATGCTGAACATTTTCAACACATCCCATTTGTTTCTTGGAACAGTCCTTCTCCTTGTGAGGCTTTTATTTCCATTCAGCAAGTGACCCAGCAGCTACTGTTTTTGATCTCATTTGGCTCAATATTAAACATGTTTTTTTCTTAAAAAGCCATGAAGAAAATAACATGCAAAACTCAATATTTATGCAAAAAAGTGTTAATTAAAGGAAGATTAATTAACAAAAACAATTATTAAAAGAACTAAATATCAGATCCAATTTAGTGTACACTTTTTTATCCTTTTCACTTCAAAGTCGTTTGAGAGAGAGAGACAATCTCGGTTCCTTGGTTCCAAATTCTGGCTGTCAGGGGTGGGATAAGCACTGAGGTAAAGCAGTGGGCCTCACAAACACTGACTCTGCTTTTGTTTCTGGTGGTACAGACATTGATGCAATTCATCCAGAGGGTATTGGAAGCAGACTTCCTTCCAAACTGGACTCTCTCTTCTCCAGCCCAATGTGTGGATAAGGTTTGTTTTGTGAGGATGGAGGATGGATTGCCTATATCTGGCTCAATCCCAGTCTCAGGGTTCCCTCTCCTTTTGTGTCCCTTTCTCTCTGTCTCTCTCCTCTCTCTTCCTATCTCTCTCCTCTCTCTGTCCCATGTCTGTCCCTCTCACACATACACTCTCTCTCTC